>NW_020455204.1:11340044-11527877 GCF_003342845.1 Nothoprocta perdicaria | reverse complement strand
TTTTTTTTTTTTTTTTTTTTTTTTTGAGACAGGGGGTTTATTGATATTTTCATTATTTTTTTCTAAAAGACCTATATATATTCATGATGACAGCAGTTTTTAGCAGAGGAATGCTAAACAAAAATTACTAATTTTTTTTTCATGCTAAATATATAAACTATGGGTATGTAATGGGTTAGAATATGATAAATGAACAAAGATCACTATTGGTCCAAAGAATTTTTATCCTTAAAAAGCTAAACAATCAGGAAGATCAGAGAAAGAGGTAAATGTTAGATATGTAAAATCTAAATGAGGTTACCTTTTGTCATCTGATAGGCAGTATTTTATTCTTGATTGTAGAATAGTTCTAGATAGTAGAAAATAAGCTTCTGGATGGATATACTGTTTGGCAGTTCTCTCTTCCCTAAGAAATCAAGTAGGAAACATTAGTTACTTGCGGGAGGAGTAACTGTAAAAAAACCAGTTCTTCATGCAACAATCCAAAACTTCAATTTCTTACATTTTTATAATGACCAGCTTTTCCACTTTCACATTTTAATATTTCTGACAGCTTCTACAAACAGAGTGATGAGGTTCACAGAATCACATAGAATTACAGAATATTCAAGGTTGGAAGGGACCTCTAGAGATCATCTAGTCCAACCTTTCCGCCCAAGCAAGCACACCTAGAGCATGTGGCACAGGGTGGCATCCAGGTGGGTTTTGAAGACCTCCAGAGAAGGAGACTCCACAGCCTCCCTGGGCAGCCTGTTCCACTGCTCTGTCACCCTAACAGTAAAGAAGTTCCTCCTCACCTGGAGACGGAAATTTCTGTGTTTCAGCTTATGCCCATTACCCCTTGTCCTATCACTGGCCACCAATGAAAATAGCTTGTCCCCTTCTTCCCTGCATTCTCCCTTCCTGAACTTACACATGTTAATCATATCCCCTCTCAGTCTTCTTTTCTCCAGAGAAAACAGGCCCAGTTCAGTCAGTTTCTCCTCATACAAGAGATGTTCCATTCTCTTAATCATCTTAGTTGCTCTTCTCTGGACCCTCTCTAGGAGCTCCACGTCCCTCTTATACTGGGGAGCCCAGAACTGCACACAGTACTCCAGGTGCGGCCTCACCAGAGCTGAGCAGAAGGGCAGAATCACCTCCCTTGACCTGCTGGCAACGCTCCTCCTGATGCAGGCCAGGATCCCATTGGCCTTCTTGGCCACGAGGGCACACTGCTGACTCATGGTTAACTTGGTGTCAACCAGGACTCCCAGCTCCCTCTCAAAGGAGCTGCTTTCCAGCAGGTCAACCCCTACTCTGTATTGGTGCCTGGGGTTATTCCTCCCCAGGTGCAGGACCCTGCACTTGTCCTTTTTGAACCTCATGAGGTTCCTTTCTACCCAACTCACCAACCTGTCCAGATCCCTCTGGATGGGAGCACAGCCCTCAGGAGTGTTGGCCACTCCACCCAGCTTGGTGTCATCTGCAAATGTTTTCAGGATGCACTCCGTGACCTCGTCCAGGTTATTGATGAACAAACTGAACAGCACCGGGCCCAGTACTGACCCCTGGGAGACACCACTGGCCACAGGCCTCCAACTGGACTCAGCCCCATTTATCAGCACCCTCTGAGCTCTGCCATGCAGCCAGCCGTCGACCCACCTCACCGTGCACTCATCTAGTCCATTCTCCTGGAGCTTCCGTATGAGGATGGTATGGCAGACAGTGTCAAAAGCCTTGCTTAGGTCAAGGTAGACAACATCCACAGCTCTCCCCTCATCCAGCCAGCTAGTCATCCCATCGTAGAAGGCTATGTGGTCCTTCAGACATGACTTCCCCTTGGTGAATCCATGCTGACTGTTCCTCAACACCTTCTTCTCCTTCATGTGCCTGGAGATTCTCTCTAGGATGAACTGCTCCGTCACCTTTCCAGGGACAGAGGTGAGGCTGACCGGCCTGTAATTGCCCGGCTCCTCCCTCTTGCCCTTTTTGAAGACTGGAGTGACGTTGGCTCTCTTCCAGTCCTAGGGCACCTCCCCTGCTCTCCAGGACCTCTCGAAGATGATGGAGAGAGGCTGGAGAGAGGCTGAGCAATAACCTCGGCCAATTCCCTCAGCACTCTTGGGTGCATCCCATCTKSGCCCATAGATTTTTGAGTGGCCAGTTTGCCTAAGTGATCCCTAACCCAATCCTTCTCAACCCGCGGAAGGTCTTCCTTTAGCCCATTTATATCTCTTCCACTTGAGCCCTGCAGTTCATGGGGGGTCACCTTAGCAGTAAGGATAGAGGCAAAGAAGGCATTTAGTAACTGTCTTCTCGGCATCCTCTGTCACCAAAGCCCCTTCCCCATTCAGCAGTGCACTAACATTTCCCTCATCTTCCTCTTGCTGTTGACATAGAAATCCTTCCTGTTGTCTCTGACTTGCCTTGCCAACTCTAATTCCACCCGGGCTTTGGCCTTCCTCATTTCGCATCTGCATTCTTTGACGATGCGCCTGTATTCTTCCCACTTGGCCTGTCCCTTCTTTCACAAGCTGTACACTCTATTTTTCTCATTCACTTTGCCCAGCAGTTCCTTACTCATCCATACAGGTCTCCTGCCCCGCTTGATCGACTTCTTTTTTTGTGGAATACACCGATCCTGAGCTTGCAGGAAGTGGTGCTTGAATATTAACCAGCTCTCCTGGATTCCCTTTCCTTCTAGGACCCTGACACAGAGGACTGCTCCAAGGAGCTCCCTGAAGAGGTCAAAGCTGGCTCTCTTGAAGTCCAGGGTAGCTATCCTACTTCTTGCCCAGCTTCCTCCACGCAGGATCGTGAATTCCAACATCTCGTGGTCGCTGCAGCCCAGACTGCCCCCAACCCTCACATTTCCCACTAGACCATCTCTGTTTGTTAGTATCAGGTCTAGCAGCGCCCCTCCCCTTGTTGGCTCCTCAACCACCTGTATCAAGAAATTATCTGCAATGTTCTGCAGGAACCTCCTGGACTGTCTGTTCCTGGCTATGTGGTTTTCCCAGCAGATATCAGGGTGGTTGAAGTCCCCCAGGAGGACCAGGGCCTGTGATTGGGAGGCTTCTTGCAGCTGCCTGTAGAAGGCTTCGTCCACTTCCTCGTCCTGGTCAGGAGGGCTTTTAGATAGATAGATAGGTAGATATTTAAAAAGCCACACAATGAAAAATAATTAGCATCAGTCTCTGGTAAATAAAAAGGAATGTCAAATGAGTGTTTTTATTTTCCACAGGAAAACTTCAAATGTCAATTTGGCAAGCTGGGATATTTGAAGGCATTTCCAAACAACAACAACAACAACAACAATTCTTTTGGCTCTTTGTAATTAAAGCCATCTCTGAAATCCAAAGTAAGTAGTTTCTAATCAGTAACAGTGCCAGTTTCTTTTGTGGTTACCTTTATTTTGTGTGATATGTTAACCATTAGATTAGTAGTCGTGGTGCAGTGTTTAGTCATGGATTACAATCAGCAAATGAAAAGCTGGAGTAAACAACAGCAGAACACAGCAGTAGCGAAATGGGTTTTCTTAGCAATGTGGACTCTGTGTTCTGTGATGATATCTTTCAAGAGATATACAGTGCTTTGGAATATTCTTTGTCTTAACATGATTTTAGTTGTGAAGTAATAAGGATAGAAAAAGTATTTTCAAATTGTGAAGACACATAAAGAAAATTTCTTTCTCAGTCATCAAACCTCAAAAATCTGGTGTTGTATTTTATGAATATTTTTCCCCTCTTTAACTGTAATCCTTCTTATTAAAACATACTGGAAATTGCTGATGATATGAACTGCTATAAGTAATAGGGCAATATTACCATGTGCATCACAACATAAGGTTTTAACATGGTGATCAGCTGCATGTACAGTTAAATTGGAGACTATCAAGAGAAAATGTCACACCATTTGAAGGGATGATGTGAAATAACATGGAACATGTAAAATACCAATGTGATATAACCACAGACATCACAGTGATTGTCAGATTTTAAATGATAAACATTTTCATTTCTGATTAAATCAGAGACTGTCAAGGAAAAGTGTCAAACCAACTGAAAACACAGTGTATAACACCCCTTATCAGGAATATGAAAAGTGATATTTGGAGATAGTGAATCCCACAGCCACCATTCCATGATAACAACATGCAATCCAGAATATACGTCTTTATCTTTCAACAATATTTCTTTTGGTTATATGCCTTAGGTTTCGTTGGGTGCACATCACCACATCAACTTTTTTTCAACATTTTAATCTAGTACCTACTACTCATTTAATCTATTGTCTTATGTCCTCACATAGGTGTTGCACAGGCATGATGAACTGTTCTCCCTTTTGATGTCATTTTGATTCTACAGCAGCAAGGAGAATTTTTTTTTTTTTCTTTTGACTTCAGTGAGATTAAATAGTTTGAGAATATGGTCAGATATAGTTTACTTTTAACAAGTTCCTAGACCCCAATTGAGATACGTTAACATTATCTTTCTGCTCAAAGTCTCCTCTATTTAACTTTGCAGCAGTATGCTTAATGGCTTTCAATTCCACTGAAGATCATTGCTTCAGTTTGAAAGCTGTGTGTGTGAGGGAGAGATGGTATCAAATACTCTTAACTATATGTCCCACTCTGGTAGTGTTGTATTTGCGAACAGTCTATTGACCGTAGGTCCGATTACCTTCCGAGGAGTGAACTGAGTTCCCAAATAGTATGATCCACTGTAGGTCCAGCTCTGGCAACATCATATTCATGAACAGTCTGTCAAGTGTAGGTCTGATGGTCTTTCAAACAAGTAGTCAAGTTCATGAATAGCAAGATTTATTCAAATGCAATATTTACAAAGCACATTTTGGGTGTCAGTACAGGAAATATTCTACTACAGTCTGGGATTTTTAGCTAGCTCTGATGTACAAATGTGCAATCATCATTCACCCCAGAAGTTGGGAGAGGGCTCTCAACTTCGAGGAGTCTCCTCAGGTGACATGTTGACCTGAGGGGAGGAAAGGAAGTTCAGCCAGTCAACTGATCCTGGAAGTTACAACAGAGTCATTCCTCCAACTTCTGAGTTTCCTCAGGCAGCATCCCGACCTAGGGGAAGGAAAGGGGGATTAGCCCATCAACTGACTCAGAAGGTACGATGAAATCATCCATCTCTGTCTTTCCTCCTTAGTCCACCTTTTATCCTTTTCCCTTACATTTAGGCGGAGCTTGAATGACTGTAGTCATTTGTGTTATTGATTGGTGAAATAGTTTCTATCTTTCATTTAAAGGTACAGTCAATCAACAATCTAGAAAGCTTGCTCAGTGAGGAGTGGTCCTACTTTGAAGGCAGGTGATTTCCGAGATGGAGGTGTGTTTTGGCATTATAATGAGCTTGCAATGAGCAAAGTTTTAGTAAAGTTCATCCAAAAGGGGTGATTTGCCACCCTTGCTGGCTCAGCACTGGACATCTCATCATATATCTCCCATTGGGCAGCTCCTGTGCAGCTTCTCAGCGGCCCAGCACAGGAAGTACAACAGAGTTTCGCTGCAGTGTCTTCAATCCACTCCACCCTCCATTACTCCTCTCTGCAACTGCAAAGAGGGCAGATTGTGGTGCCGAGGGAAACATGGAGGACCAGAGTATGTGCGCATCCAATCATCCAGGAAGTAGCCACTGTGTATCACCCCAAGCAAGCTTTTGTAATGCCAAAACTTCTGCTAGACCCTAGTTTTCCCTCTAAGTTCCTCCTTCTCAAGCAATTCTTCCACACTTCTTGCCTTTAAGCAAAGGAAAGATTTTTTATAGTCTTTTGATCTTATTACTGGTAATATGGTTAAAAAAAAAAAAAAAAAAAAAGACAGTCTATTCTAGGAAAAACATATGAAAAAAACAAAACTTACTGTTTCCAATAAAAGATAATTTTGCAGTGAGACTCAAGCATTCAGTTTTCAACCCAATATATGGGAAAGAGCATTGGAAAGCTTTGTGATTAGAGGACCACATGAAAGGAACGTGGACCTTCAAAACCTGTTGAAAGGTATATATCTACGAGTCATGCCTGAAGAGGGAAGAGGCGAATAGGTAGCTTCAGCTCTATCCAGTCCTGAAAAATCCAACATTAGCACATAAGAAGAACAGATGCAATAAGGCAGTCAAACATCTGTTCTTGAGTGAGTAGAAAAGATCATCTAGTAAAAGAATTAAAATTATATCTCTTTGCTTCATTATTTTATTTTTCTTTTTTTCTCTAATTCATATTTGCTTTTGGTGATACCATCTGCTGTGAGTTGTCTTGCTGATTGCTGTAGCATACAAGTTTGTTTTCTTTGCAGAACTAATGGTGTTTTTCTTGTTTGTTTGTTCTTAATAGTGTCATATAAAATCAATGACCCCCTCACCCACAAATCAAATCAAAGACAGCATAGAAGACAGTCACTTCTGCGGCTGCAGGGGCAAGTCACAATTCTAGACAGTGGCATGTTTTGCTTTTCATGAACCCTTATGAAGGAAAGCTGTCAGATTTTGGAGATTCTGCCTGGGTCTTTACTGTTGCTGGAAGTGTTAGTGAAATTAACAGTAGACCAAGAAAAACAGATTTAAGAGGACAAGGTATACAGAGTCAAAAGGAGACATCTTTAGGCATATTTGCAGTTTCATGACTCAGTAACCCCCTGGCTAAGCTTACTTCTAAATGTGATAATTCAAATCTAAAAAAAAAACCCAAAATTCATGCCATTATATGAATATAAACTTTTAGAGTAAACATTGCAGAATATAATATAATAACCCCTATCAACAATATACTAGAAATTCAGAATCAAAAAAAAGGAATATAGCATGAGTCATTAAAATACTTAACAATTATTATAGATACAATCTTAGGGTATTGCAGCTTAATTCCAGAGGTTAATCTTTTATACAATTTATTTGGCCATATTACAGAAGTTATGCTGAAAGCATACCTTCTTGGGTGTACTTTTCACCTCTAGACAACTCCCCCAACTCCTGGCTTTAACGCTGTCTTTTTCATGCATTCTGCACACTGCTTATGCCACTCGTAGAATTTTAATGCGAATTTCTCAGAATATAGAGTGTTATGAAGCATTAACACTTAAACTCACTTCTATCCCCACATGGTTTGCTTTCTTCTTTTATATCTGTATACTGTATGAACTACAGAGAACAATAAAACTGAACAAGTACCCTGGAGAGAGAGACAGCCCATATGTGAAACATGCTAAATAATTACAGTGGTGCTATTTGAAGACTTATAACCAAGGCTGTTCAACTGTATAACTTTCTCAATCAAATGATTAGCAGGAGTAAAAGCAGCTTGTTGTCATTTGCCATAAGGCCCTCCGATACCCAATGGGTTAATTTTGATACAAAGTGAATAAGAAGTCTGCTTTAAGAAGCAATAATATATAGATTTTCAACACATTCATATGCAGTTTTAAGGAAATAGCACAGGAAGAAGAGATTTATATCATTCTGTTTTTTTTCCAATCTTGTAACTCATTTTTAATGTAGTGAAGTAAAGAAAAAACAAATTTGAAAGCTTTTCATAATAATTCAAATCCAAAATGGAATAATCAAAAGTCTATTTTAAGTATATATAGAGAAATTACATCTCTCTCTTACCTTTTTGCCCTGTTCTTCCTGTTTTGACAAATTCTTCTTGAGATTTTGTGATATAGATAGAAAATGGCACAGTAGATTTTTACATTTAGTTTTTCTTAGAGTCACCGGTCTTATAAGTTCCTGACTAAAGATCACATCACTAAGCAGAAATATCTGCATGTAATAAAAAATGATATCAGGTGCTACACAACACAGTGTGCTTCTTCCATTATTGTTCAGATCAGAGTTTATAACTCAGATAAATTCAAATCCAATGTTATAAGCATAGCTGGAATACTTTAAATTAGTTGTAAAAAATGTTGATTTATACAGCTTTTGCTGCCAAATGAAATTAATGTGTTGTGCATGTAAGTCCAGGATGTAAATTAATGTGTTGTGCATATAAGTCAATGCTTGTGACATTTATTTTACAATGCACTATAGTCTTTCACCTGTTTTTTTTTAAACTTGCTCAGATGAAAAAAAAAATCTATGCAGATTTGGTTTTGCTTTGTGCAGAGCAAATATCTGCCTAATTATATATTTAAAAAAAAAAAAAAAAAAGGCTAATTCTTATTGGACACATTGCCTCCAATAAACAAGGAACATTTATCATGGGCATGTGTCTTCCATTTTTACATCAGATTGAGAAGGATGGAAAGAAGAGATGTTTGTACATCCTGAACTTCTGGAAGAAGAAGCTGTGCATGTTAAGAAAGGAAAGGAAAGTTAAAATATATATATAAATAAAAGCCAGCAGCAAGCAAGCAAGCAAAGTCAGTAAAGTGAGAGAAAAGAGTGGGAGAGTTCTATCAAGGAAGTATACTGTAAAATTGACAGTCTATTTTTAGAACGGACAAAGGAAATTCTGCTCTGTAAACAGATCACACAACCTAGGAAAGGTTAAAGGTTAAACAAGAACACAAATGCTCCAAAAAGAGCATATAAAGACTTAACATAAAAAAAAGCCTCCAAACACTATAGATTTCAAGATACAGTCTGAGAGAGTATCAATGATGTGGAGAATGATATGGAGAAACCTGAATGAATGTTGTTCTTTGAATGCTCTGACAGATCAGTAAACATAATATATCACCTCACAGTAAGTCCTCTCATTTGAACACAAGATATTACAGAATAGTGAAGAAAGGAGCTCTAAGCAACTAACGTGAATAATTTGCAGATGTTTAGCTGATTTTTTTTTGTCAAATAAAAAAACAAAGCAGAATTAAAGATGACTTACAGTAAGGTTCTAGACTTCTAAATCAGATGCTGTATAACATAGAGAGGTCTTCCCCTGACAATAGCCAGATAATTAACTTATTATAAGTAATTTTAAAGGATGCTAAGGCTAGTGCACTAAAGTTAATTAAGCTGAAATTCTTAAGACCAGAATTTAGTAAAGAGAGGTCATATTTTACAAGGATTGTGAGTACACGTATCTTAAGCTAGTGTAGTTTCGCCTAACTGCACACAGAATAGTAGAGAATATTTTTAGGTAGTAATTTTAATTTTTAGGTAGTAATTTTCTAAGAGAAAACTCTTAGAGGACAGGAAAAGGAAACTAAACTTCCAATCTGAAGGAAATTCTTTGGGCAAAATAAAATGACGAGGTAAAGCTCTGAAAACATCAGGCTTCGTAAGATTTGAAAACAGAAGTACAGTGAATTCAAGTCAAATCAACAAGTACCTGTTGAATTCAAGTTAGTTTATTTTAAAATAGTTTTTAGTATAAAATAACACAACCTTGATTTCACAGGCTTCTACATAGACTGTAGAAGACTTTCAGCGGTCTAGTTATTTGACTTTCTTCGTAGATAGCATATGAGCTTAAAATAGCAAGTCACAGTTTTATTGCTGTTTGTCTGGTGGTACAAGTCCCCACAAGCATGCTTTTCCTTTTTTTAATATCACCTTTTTCACAAGGCAATATAAAGAGTGCTCCCTTCCCATGTAATGCCTCTGTTCACAGACCAAGCATTTCCTGTAGGTCAGACTCCCACAGTCCTGAGCTATATATTTTCCACGTCAAATTGTGGCTCTCAGATTTGTTTTACAGATTTAAACCCTAAGTAATTATCAATTGCTAAAACTGCATGCTGTCATTTCATTGAACTAGGGTTTCTACTGTAACAGCTTATGCTATAGAATTAAATAATAGCTAATACTTCTCCTGGGAGATGTCTGTCTTTGCCATTACAAGCTTTTACAGTCATTCAGCCTCTGTAGTGCCAACTTCTTTTTTCAAACTAGACTTATTTATATACCACTGAATATCTATAATTCTGGAAAAAAAAGTAACTGCAGAGTTACTGTTTCCATGTGTACATATTTTTCCTCTTCCTTCTCCTAATACGCACTTGCTTTTGTTCAGGACACATCATCCTATGTGATCAGGTCAATTTACAGGCTCTTTTAGCCCCCACTCTAAATTCAGGAGAGGTGAAGACACTTCTTAAACCCTTGTTGCAGCACAAGGTGGGGGCATTCTCCAGTAGAATGTGCTAGCCGGCTTGGTTTTTGAAGTTCTCTTGTTAAAGCCATCTGGACTTAGAATATTGCTGAATGCTGTGTAATCTAGGCAGTTTGATGTAGAATCACCAAAAAGAGTGTAATTTCTAACTTCTGTGTTGCTGAGATTACGACAGTCTTCCTGCAGACTGGCATTTCCTACCAATTAACACTGGCATGTAATCATTAGCACCCCTAATTGAACCCCAAATCTTTAATCAGGCTATTGAATTGCAGGCTGATCAAGTCCAAGCAACTGCTTCCTTTAAAACTCTGTTATCTGCTACAGGCATTTCTAGCCACATTACAGAGGAATGTTAATGGGCAGTGTCTGTGCATGGTTCATCCACTCAATCACAGTTATCTGATCTTTTGTAACTGTAATTACTTTTGACTATAAATTGGTTGTGCAAGATCTAGCCGAAAATCTGTGGGCTTGAAAATGTGCCATAGCCTAAGAAGGAGAATTTGAAAGCATATTCTCAATTTAAAAGTTATTAAGTATATGTCAAAGGTGATCCAATATGAATGATTTTAAAAGTGTTTTTCCACTTAGTTTTACGTTTCAGAAAGATGAAAATTGTTAAATCACTATTTGCCAAGGGACACTTTGTCAATATTTGTTATATTTAATCATCCTTTGTGGACAGGTATAATATTCCAAGAAGTAGTAAATTTCTAAAGTATAGATAATAAATGAATTAAGAAGAGTAAGTAAAATTCTCAAATATTTATCTAGATCAGGATCTAATTTATATTCCTTAGCTAAGATGTGTTGATTCTGGTTGATCCAGATGTGTCTCTCAAAATCTGGACCCTTTTTGTGTGTTTTTTTTTTTTTTTTTTTAATTATGTCATTCAGTGGCTCTAGAACTAATGCTAGAAATTCGAGTGATAGAATTGAAAAATAACTGCAGATCAGTCTATATTTCCATTAATTTAGTAGTGCTTCCTGAGAACGCTTTGTGAAAATATGTGCTGAAAATCACTCTGTAGTAGATTTTTTCAGTATCAGTCATGCAAACTTCTACTTATTCATGAACCCATTCTAAAAGGGAAGTGAAACACAGGCTATTTCTCGGAATGTGTGGAATAGCTGACCTGGCTATTTGAGTTTGTGAGTGGTCTTTCTGAAATAACAACTTAGGTTTTAGGTTTTCTTAGTAGGATATAATAATGAATATAGATGGAGTTTAGGTGTCTGTATCTTCTTAATTTATAAACTCTTCCTAAGCGTCTGCCTCATCTTGGATACTTCAATATATGCTTAGTGTTTTTTTTACCTGGAAGTTCCCAATACTTCTGCATTTCTCATTTTCCTGCCTAAACTAAGCCACAAGGTGTCTAGCTTCTAAATCCCATGGGTATACAGAGGAAAGGCATGGTAATACTTATATCCCCTGATCTAATAGATGTTCGCACACCTTCTAAGAGAAAGTGTCACATCACAAAACGGAGTAGCAGCTGCTGAATATGATAACAGTGTTGACATTTTAAGCATAGAGAAATAAAAGTAATCCAATTTTAACCAGTAGAAAGTCTTAATAGCTGTTATCTAATTACTATTTAACTTTGCATACAGGCATAGTTCAAGGACCAATGATTCCCAGTTCTCACACTACTTCCACTCTTCAACTTTTTAATACTCCCTATTTGTCTTTCTAGCAAAAAATCTCCTTTTCAACTATTTTCATTCCTACTTGAAAGCCTATCCTGGCTTGACATTCAGGAAATTTTCCTGAAAAACAAGGATGGGAAATTTTCCTTTTTTTATTTTTCTTAAATTTATTTTGTGTGTGTATGTGTGTGTGTGTGTGTGTGTGTGTGTGTGTGTGTGTGTGTGCGCGCGCGCCTGTTGAATTGCCATTAATCAGTAAGCTACCTTCAGGAAATGTTATAGGATTGTACATGGACATGTTTCTCTGTGACCCTAAAGATAAGCATTGAATCTGCAGAAAATTTGGAACTTTAGGTCTACCTGTTTAGAGCTCTCTGTATGGTGCATTTCTGTGCACCATTTTAACATGTTTTATAGATCAGCTTTCTGAGGTGCACTTTGGACTGTCTGTGAAATGCAGATACCTGTCTGATGTTTTTGGATTCCACTTTGGTGACCAGGAACTTGAAATTTAGGTAGCTGTTACAGCAACTACTATATAGGTACCCTTATGTTAAATTAGATTTGAAGTTTAACTTCATCTTCCTTTTGACTGTTCACTTCTACTCCCAGTGTTTTTACCTGAATATTTTGCCTTTTTACGTTCCCAAGGCAGAATGGGACTTAACAAAGCTATTTGTTGCTAGAGGCAACAGAAATGTTTTTCAACACATTGTTAGCCTGATGATATCATCTGAATTTTGATGGCTTGTTGCAATACTGTCTTTATGATTGTTCTCATGGAGACAGAAAAAAATATTTTGATTGGTTGGCACATTGTTAGATGTGAGCTCAATAGTATCCGGTATTGCTTTTTAATATGAAAATGATAAATAATGGACTAGTCCCATCTGAACTGATCTTTGGCAAAGATGACCCTTCAGACTGCTGAAAAATAATCCTCTTCTGAAGACTTTAATGGAAATTCCATTTTAAAATACCAGCATAATAGCAGTCACACTCTATCTTATGATACATGTAAACATCAGCACATTTTACCTATTGAAGTGATAAGAATATGCAAAGAGTGCAAAAAGCGGATTGATTTTTCAAGTTGTTATTTGTTTTGTTACCACCAAAGATACTTGTTTGGTTATTACTAATATAACTAATATAATATTTAGGTTACTTGAATGAACAAGATAAAATGTGAAGAAATGTGTGCAGTTCTGGGCACCCCAGTATAGGAAGGACGTGGAGCTTCTGGAGAGGGTCCAGAGAAGGGCAACCAGGATGATTAAGGGAATGGAACATCTCTCGTATGAAGAGAGGCTGAGTGAGCTGGGCCTTTTTTCTCTGGAGAAGAGACGGCTCAGGGGGGATATGATTAATATGTATAAGTTCAGGAAGGGAGAATGCAGGGAGGAAGGGGACAGGCTGTTCTCACTGGTGGCCAGCGATAGGACGAGGGGTAATGGCCACAAGCTGAAGCATAAGAAGTTCCGTCTCCAGGTGAGGAGCAACTTCTTTACTGTTAGGGTAACAGAGCAGTGGAACAGGCTGCCCAGGGAGGTTGTGGAGTCTCCTACTCTGGAGGTCTTCAAAACCCGCCTGGATGCCACCCTGTGCCACATGCTGTAGGTGTGCCTGCTTGAGCAGGAAGGTTGGACTAGATGATCTGTAGAGGTCCCTTCCAACCTTAAATATTCTGAAATATTCTGAAATATTCTGAAATGTCATAAAATTTGAAAGAGATTGTATTGCTTTTTGCCAGTCATGGTATAGAAAGTAGTGATAGAACAGAAGGTTTAATTTAGTGCTGTACAAAGACTTCTACTGTTTTGAGCCAGTGTATAGTTAGTAGTGTATGTAATACCAGGTTGGGGCTCTTTGTTTTAAAAGACTTATAAGAAAAGACTTACAGGTAAAATACAGGAAATTTCACCCCCATTAACAGTTACTAATGAAATAATTCATCTTTCTATTCTTGCTCAGTCAGAAAATAATGTAGAATTATATGATTATTTTTTTCTTTTTATGCTGAATTTTGGAATAACTCAGGTATAATTTTTTCCAGTAAAGATATTCCAATTATTTACTTCTTCACAAAACCACAGAATGGTTAAGGTTGGAAGGGACCTCTAGAGATCATCTGGTCCAACCTCCTGCTCAAGCAGGGACACCATGAGCACGTGGCACAGAGTGGCATCCAGGTGGGTTTAGAAGACCTCCAGAGAAGGAGACTCCACAACCTCTCTGAGCAGCCTGTTCCAGGGCTCTGTCACCCTCACAGGAAAGTTATTCTTCTTCATATGGAGATGGAACATCCTGTGTTTCAATTTACACCCATTGCCCCTTGTCCTGTCACTGGCCACCACCAAGAAGAGCTTGCACCTTTCCTCCCTGCATTCCCCTTTCGTGTACTTATACATATTAATCAGATCCGCTCTGAATCTTCTCCGAAGAAAACAGGCCCAGCTCATTCTCTCCTCATACTAGAGCTCTGTTGCTCTCTGCAGGATCCCCTCCCTCCACCTACTGGCAACACTCCTCCTAATGCAGCCAGGACCCCATTGGCCTTCTTGGCCACAAGGGCACACTGCTGACTCATGGATAACTTGTTGTCAACCAGGACTCCCATGTCCCTCTCCATGGAGCTGCTTTCCAGCGGGTCAAGCCCTATTCTGTACTGGTGCTTTGGGTTATTCCTCCCCAGGTGCAGGACCCTGCACTTGTCCTTGTTGAACCTCATGAGTTTCCTCTATACCCAACTCACCAGCCTGTCCATGTCGCTCTGAATGGCAGATGTTCTGCCATTTTTCAGATTTCTCAGGCTGAGAAACTTAAATTTTTGATTTGTCAATAGTGCAGTTTTCCACAATTACTCTTAAATAATTTATGTTGTTGCTTCCCATCCAGTTTTCTGAATAACTGTAGTAATATGTGAATATAGACTCTTTTACTGACTAAAGTCACAGTAGAACTTCTTTGATTAATTTGCAGTGACTTTATAAACTTGATTTCAACCTTTTTTGCTCAGTGTTGATTGAATTATTGCTGTTTTAAAATCGAAAAGTTGATATATTCTTCAAGCAAGGAAAGCTTAAAGTTAACATTTCATTAAAATTAGTAGGTTCTGTACAGTTGAGAGTTGAGATATGAGCTCTAATTAGTTATGACTAAAAATGTAAAGCACAGTTTGATTTTTTAGGTGACTCTTTTGAATGTCATCTCAATTTGGAACAAAACACCAAAGAATAGCTAGAAAAAAAAATGGCATTTTGGTCTTTCTGTTAACTAAGAATACTTCCTCAATCAAACATTTTTTTTCTGACAATAAATTAATTTCCCTTAAGAAAGCATGAGTTTACAAAGGAAAGGTTGTCTTGCCAACAAAATGATCTGTGTCTTAAACAGGTTGATCAAGAAGTTAACAGGATGGAAGTAGACACAGCCGCAGCTCAGGTATTTTTCTTGGACTATTTCAGGAATTCAGAATGGAGAACGTTAATGAAGAAGCTTGATGATGCATGCATCTTATAACTAGCTCTCATAGTTAAGGAGTAGCAATATATTTTGAGCATGGGTTGGCTTTTTTTCTTATGAATAGTAATTTATGCTCCTTGTTCCTTAAGTAAAAGCAATGCCTTGTTTAACAATTCTGCACAGAACTAGTTCACCCAAGATTAGCATTTGCCTACTGAAGAATTAAACTGTACCTAACCCTGAAACAACCTTCTTGCACTACGCATGCATACGATACGTTAGTGCCTATAGATTCCAAAACTGATGGTAAAGGCCTAGATTCTGCTTAGTTATCAGGTACTTTGAGATTATCTGGGTCTTGTGCCAGGAATTCAGTGGTGAGCCAACAGTGATTTCTTGGTCAGATTTTTTTTTCATAAATATTTATTGAAATCAAAACTTTTTTTTTTATTTTCTTGATATATCAGAATATGCAAGGAAGGAAGGAGACAATGCTCAGTTTGATAGACATAACCAGTTTAAATATAGTATGAAGACAGCTTTATTAAGCTATGATTTTAAAGCTTATTAATATCTTAAATGTTACCAGGAAACTAATTTACTGGTGTGTTGAAAGCAGGATACCAAATGCATACTAGAAATCAAAGCTTTCATTTATATATATATAAATGAAAAAATATATATGTATTATTTTCCTTGCAGGTATAAATAAAAGAAAGCTGCTCGTTGAGGAAGCCTGTAAATGATAAATTAACTAATCAACTAAATCTGAAGAAAATAAAGTATGTAAATTAGAGCATGATAAAAGATGAAGAGGGAAAGATATGTCCCAACAAATATTTTTAGTTCCTCTCTTCTGTTTTCAGTTTGAGGAAACAGAGAAAGAGACGAATAGGATGTTTGGAGTTGAACAGCAGGTTGTGAAGCTAGATGGCCACGCTGAAGAAGCATGGGAGGCACTGCGATAAGTGAATGGCAAAGCTAAAACAGATGTCAGTGCATCCTCTTAAAATTCAAAATGTTAAATTGGTTTAATGCGTCAAATTGGAAAGACTGGTTTTGCAATGAGTTTTGCCCGAGTCTCACGTACATACCACATTTATATACCATTTTTAGCTTTGTGATGAGACAATATTTTGGTTTGTTGGGAAATCAGCAACAACTGGGATTTTTTTTCCCTGAATTACACAGTTGGTTATGTTATTAAAAAAACAAACATACAAACAAAAAAACACATTAAGGAATTAAAAAGCAAAATACATTGGTAAGTCAAAGTTAAAAGTGACAATGCATATGCATATTTTGAGAGTATATTTTTACTGGGATTATGTAAATAAATAAGAAAAAGAGAAAGGTACTAAGTGTTGAAAAATCAAGAAAACCTTGGAATCCAAAGGAAAAAAAAATATATCCCAGGATCTTTTCTTTACTATGTATCTGGAGCAAAACCACTTGCAGACCACACACCCACTAAATTCTTAATGGGATTCAATGTTTTTGTTCTTAAAATTCCTTCACTTTCCACTGATTCAAAAATAATTAAGAGAAAATTTATCATTGATTAAAAATGGGTAGTGAAAATAAAGCTGTTATCAAAAATGTGGAAAAATGGTGCCAAGAAATATAAAATTAAGGTAACTTCTGTTTATTTATTATAATTTATATTATAAATTTATATATAAATTTATATATAATAATATTATATTTAATAATATTAATACATTTAATAATATTAATATTTAATATTATTTAATTATAAATTTATATATAAATTTATATATATAATTTATATATAAATTTATATAATATAAGTATATTATAAAATATATATATATAAATATATAAAAATATAATTTATATTATAAATTACAAAATTTATACTTTTGTCTTGGTGAGTTCTTGCTTATTTCATGTTTCCTTTGGGTACCAAGATGTACCTACAGATCCTCCTCTAGTATTCTCTATTATTGCAAAAAGGATAAATTTAAATAGATTGTAGATTGTTAAATCTACAAATGAGAGTGTCAATTCCCATAACATTATTTACAGTAATTTTGAACAGTGAGGACTTTAAAAAAAATACACTTTGCCTTTGTATGGCTCCATCATTATAAGACCTATTTTTTCTTCATGTCTTTATATCATCTGTGGAAAGCCAACAAGAACAGATAATCCTCAACTGCAAGAATAAAATGTGTTTCTTCACAAAGTAAGAGGCATAGCCCCTATGTATTCACCTTGTGCATCTCTTTGAGAAAGGGCAGAAGCAAGTCTTTCATTAATCATTGAGTGTCAGGTGCAATAAATCTACCTAAAGTCAGTGTGATATAGTTTTTCCAAATATTCATCTCATTTTAAAATGCTACAGATATGTCCGTCCAACTTGGGTTAGTTTTCCCTTCATCATGCTGCCAAAGTATTTATGCAGCTCTGGCAAAGTTGCCTGAATGTTACCACAACTTAGTTAGTAAGCTAATTATCAGTGACTCTAATGCCTACATATCAATGATATAGACATATCCTGCACGTCACTTAATATCTGTCACCCAGAACTCAGCATTATTAAGAAAAAGGATTTTTTGTTGTTGTTGGTGGTGGTTTTTTTTTTCCAGATACAATTAATAAGAACATCCTGTATCATGAACAAGAAACTTGTGGAAAGAACAAAAGAATTGTCACATACTCCAGAATGATAGGTATAACAGACGAAGAACTGAACCGAGCAAGATAACATAAGACTACAAGAATTGCTCTTTCCTCCCTGCTCTTTATATTCCCTGTTCTGAACTGTCACTGAAAGAATAATTAGAGAATGTTGAACTTCATGATAGCAAACAACAACAAAAAGCGATCATTAAAGCAACCTGGGAGTTACAATACATTTTAAACAATTACAAGACTTCAATTACATTCTTCTTCAAATTCTAAATGTATGTCTTTGACATTCCAATCATAGCATGCAAAGCAAAATAATCAGTCAATCAGTCCAAGTTAAAAGGAAGCATGCAGCTGCCATACAATATAACACATACATTACATGCAGCGTGATAATCAGTAGAGTTAATGTCTTATTCTTCTCCTCATCTGAAAAGGGCGGAAGAGGCCTTTGCTGAATCTCTGATGTTCTTCACCATGGATTTGAATATAAAGCTTACTAGATAATAAACTCCAGATTCTCTAGACATTTTCAGGAAGCATCCCTTTACAGATTTTAAAGATCCCTTTACCCCTTTACAGATCTGCACTGTAATGCATCTTAGGCCAGGATGTAACCTATAATTATCATCTACTTTATTATACTGTATAATTTTCATTTACTTTGTCAACTACATTTGGAAAGTTTAAAAGCGTTGAACATACAAATGAAATAATACAATAAAATGAAAATAAATAATTCTGAAAAAATATATATTTTCAGTTTCTTTTCTATCCTTGATAGTATTTGTTCAACATGTGAAGTGTCATACCAATATACCACAGTTGCCAGCCATCTGGCAAGCAGCTTACCAGAAAAAACACCTGAGGATCCTGGCAGACAGAAGTTGAACATGGGCTAGCAGTGCATCCTTATGTCAAAGAAGGCAAGCACCTTCCTTGACTGCAGTAGAAGCAGCATTGCCAGCAGATCAGAGGGGTGATCCTTCGCCACTTGTCATCATTGATGAGGCCATACCTTGAGTGTTGGATCCAGTTCTGGACTCCCTTGTGCATGAGAGACATGAGTGGATCCAGAAAAGCGCTACAAAGATGATTAAGGGACTGGAGCTGAGAGACGTGGAACTATTCAGTCTGGATCTTAATGTTTATAAAAACCTTAGTGAATCTTAGTGATGTCCAGTGACAGGGTGAGGCAATGGACACAAAAAGAAACACAGGAAATTCAATTTAAACATAAAGGAAAAAAAAAAAAAAAAAAAAAAACTTTAGAGTAAGGGTGGTCAAGCAACGGGAAAGGTTCTCCAGGGAGGCCGTGCAGTCTCCATCCCTTAAAAATAGTGAAAACCCAACCAGGCACATCCATGAGCAACTTGATCCAGCTGACTCTGTTTTGAGCATGGGGTGGAACTAGATATCTCCAGAGATGCCACCAACCTGATTCTGTACTTGAAAACTGATTCTGTACTTGAAAACTCTGTACTTGAAAACTCTGATTCTGTACTTGAAAACCCTCTTAGGAGAAAGGTAATGCTAAAATTTTCAATAGGCATTTAATGTTTCATTATGCTAATAATTTCTCATTTCTTGTACTGTTCCTTCAGTTATTGTAGTCAAATATTTATGGTTTTTTTTTCATTTGATACAATACGTATTGTATCAAAGGATTTCTCTGAGAAAGCTAAGATTTATGATATTTTTTCTTATGCCTTGGAGAGTAAGAATATTTTCATCTTCCTAGAGCTCTCCAAAAGTAGATTAGGATTGCCAAGAAGAGAGAGGAAAGCTTTGGCCTTTGGGCAATTTAGATCTCTCCTTGAGACAATATAATAGCAACCCTGGAATGAAATGTCAGTTAAGTGAGGCAACATCCTCACACCCATTCTCTTAAGTATCAAATATGTTTATATGTATGAAATATAGTTACAGAGACTAATTCAAATTAAAGGCTGGGACATAACAGATTGCTTAGCTCCAAGAGCAGGAAAGGAAGCTCCAAGAGCAGGGAAAGAACATATTTGTGGGTGGAGGAAGAGTTTGATTCATAACTATAAAATTGTCCATGAGTTTCTAACAAAGTGAAGGGTGGACTCCTTACAGTACATTTTTAGGGGTTTTGAGAATTTTATTCTGATTGGGAAAAGGTGATGAAGGATTTGGAGGTAATCTTTGAAGAGTTTTCCCAGATGTATGTGTATGAATGATTGAGATACTGAACCATCACTAGGGAGAAAATAATAGAACTATAAAAGACTATGTCCTCATTTTTAGAAGGTTGACTACAATTACATTCAGTGAGCAGCACAGGAGAATGATCACAGCTCCACTGAATTCCTAGTTTCTCAAGGGAGCAAACAATCTTTGTGACAGGAGAATAATTTGATAAAGACATCTGTTCCTCTCTTGGCAAGCCACACCTTAATCTTTCCTAAGATAATTTAAAGATATTTCAGTAACTATTTCATGATATTTACTTATTTTATGTATAACATGAACAGCTAGGCAGAAAAGAAATCTGAAAATCAGGCATAAATATAATGTAAGGAAAAATATCTATCAATTGAGCATATGGAATCATTTCTCATTCTTCAAAATGATACTGAATGATATCTTTTGTTTTATCTTGATGTGGACACTGTATGTAATAGCTGCTGTTTTGAAAACTTTGTGGCAATAAATCCTAATATGCACTAACGTCCGAACAGAGAGAAATTTTATCTGCTACAAGAATGTTGATTTTCCAGATGGCAAATATATTGCAACAATATTGGAAAATTATTTAGAATATATTTAATAACTGATAAAATGAAGGTTTAGAATTTTCAGATTAGTTCAAGAGTTTAATTGTCCACTGAAATTTCAATGTTAGGTGATACCTAATGTGTTTGCTTATCATTGCATACCAAAAATATGATGGAATTGGAATTTAAACAAAAAAGATGTTGAAGACCTTCTCTATATATCTCATGTGAATCTTTTTTTTTCTGTTTTCTTCTCTCATAGTTGAACATATCAAAGAAGACTGGAATGTCAGATATACTGTGTGTGAGGTTATACTTCTGATAATGTAGGTATTATATACTCCTGACTAAACATTAAGACATTTTCTTTTTTTCTCATAAACTTCCCTCCAGATTTGTCATCTTCTGAAAGATATGCAAAAGTTTTGCATTCCATCTTTTGGAACACAACAAGATCTCAAGTAGTTTATAATGCAGACTTTGTACCCCTACTAAATCCTTGTCTTATATCTTTAATAGTATCTGTTATGCTTCTGGAACTGGCTTTCACAAAGTTATTAAAAAACAACAACTGACAGATTAATTTTGGACCATTTGTATTTATTGAAGCACACTTTACTTAGAAGACAAGTATATTGCTAACCCTCATTTTTTTTGGAAATGTTCTCTTTCAGGAAATCTCATACAGCTGTTACAAATATCCAAGCATTATCTGTTTCTCTCCCACTGAATATATCAGTAGTAGGCAAAAATCTTAGCCCTTGACCTCATGTCAGGCATGACATGGTAAAAAGATGTTTTCCAGATATGCTTAGGACTGCTTAGCAGTGAAAGTAGAAGTAAAATTTGCCTCTCCATGATGATAAACTGTCACTGGTATTAAGGCCATCCCAGAACAAATGGTAGAAAGAAAAAAAAAAAAAAAAAAAAAAGCTTCTTTCTGAAAAAAAAAAAAAAAAAAAAAAAAAAAAAAAAAAAAAAAAAAAAAAAAAAAAAAAAAAAAAAAAAAGTGGTACTACTTTATAGGACAACTAGCTAACCAGGCAGATTAACTGGGAGATATATACAAATTTAAGGACATAAGTCAGATGTCCTTTCTTACATCTCAATTTCTCTGCTTGAGGTGCTGGTTCAGCAGTAGAAAGGTTGAGGAATTATGACCCGTATTCAAGTTCAAGGTTAAAGAGAACATATAGATGTACCACAACAGGATGAGATATTGCATCTCTCTGCCATTATTACAAGTATTACTATTCTGGTAACTGATCTGGTACTGATCTTTTCAAGCAATTTGACTTTTTTTTTTTCCTATTTATATTAACATTAACATTAACATTAACATTAACATTAACGTATTTATATTACTTAAGAAGTATGAGCATATTTTATGTCTAATTTGTTGTTTGACTACTATGTGTTGTCTTCGCTATAAAAGAGGATGCCGCTATCAGCAGCAAAGTACCAAGTTGTTAAAATCTTATTGATCACTAAAAGGAGAGGAAAATGGCTTCTTCGTTGTAAGCAAATCATCATGCTTGGTCTAGACCAAGTGTAGTGCAAAGAGAGTAATATGTAGTTCATGTAGACATTGACAGATGCTAGGCAGAGGAGGGAGCCTGCCTGAAGCAAGAAACAGTCTTAGAAAGAGGTTTCAGGGAAGACAGAAAGGTTTTCTAAGAGAAAGCCCATAAAACAACGGAAAAAAAGTGTGTGAACTGAAGAAAAAAAATGGCAAGCAGAAGATTATTTTTTTCTAAACCTTTAAGTCTGTGGCATGCAGTTTTCCATATTTAAAGAAATATTTTAGCTTATTTATGATAAGTGCATTCTTGAGATCTGATGTTTTTGTGAGTTCAGAAAAAAAAAATGAGTGCAGAAAAATGCAGAGAATTCCTCTTTTAATTTTTTTTTCAGATATTGAGAGCTGAGGTCTTTCTAGGTCTCCCCATACAAGACTTAGCACTAAGTTACTCATTCTTTTGATAGTCTTTGGCACTTGATGTCATTTTCTTACTTTGCCTTCAACATATTCACCAAGCAATTCAGCCATTTGTGAGAACTGATTGTGTAGCCCAGGACATTAATAGCCCAGCATTATTAGCAAAAGATCAAATAGGCTTTATACAAATTGCAGAGTCTTGAGAATCATCTGGGTTTGCCTTGACCTGAGCTAGTTTTAGGTTGTTTGAACAAGTGGCTGGCATCCCAATGACTGCAGCCTTCTCCTGATGAACCTTTGTGACTGCCATACACAGTGAAGTCTGACCTATCAAGGAAGCCACAGTGCAACTGTTGCCTTTGCCGTCAGCTAAAACTGGAAAAAGCTGTTGAGTAACCAAACTTTATCCGGGAGCAAGAGAGAAAGAAGCAAACAGTGATAGGAGACAAAAAATAGCCTCAAGGGTACCCAAGACTGAGAAAAGAAGCCTCCATCATGAACATCATCTTCCTCCTGGCAAAGACATAATGATGCTGACAGCTTGCTGTAAACCCTTCCCTGTTCTGCAAGAAGAAGATTGAAGTGTCAGTCTGAGGACCCAAGAGGAACAGTGCAAGGGTGAACATAACACCAGAGGAAAGTGGTATATATTAAGAAACTTTCTGTAATTACTTTGTTTTATTAATGTGGAGTATTTCTATATCATGGAAAAAAAAAACTAAAAAAGAACTATTAGACTGTCAAAACATTACTTGGACTAAAAGTTAACATGCTTCTAACATTCTCTATTACATTCTCTGTAATTACAGTGAATGTTAGAAGAATGGAGAGCTCTAGTTAAGAGAGTGATTGCAGATATTTCAATAGGATAAGAAACCCCAAAAGAGAGATAGAGACTGTGAGGCAATAAGAACACAGAAAGATTTGACAAGACATACAAACTTTCCATATCAATCCAGTTATATTTGTATATTTAAATATAAATTCAGAATTTTTGATATTCGATTGTGGTTTCCTTTTTATTTTGGTGTTAATGGACATTTTTCCTACTCTTGTTCTTTGAAATTTTGTCCTTCATTAAAATCCATAACAAAGGATGAAGATGAATTGGTGCATCCTCTTTATGAAGGAGAGAAACTTTTTTTTTTCATGAAAATAGAAAATAGATTTTCATATCATTGATTTTATTCAAGCACTGAGCTCCGTGGAAAATATCAGATATTGTTACACTTGTCTTAAAGCACCAAGAATCAAAAACAGAAAGGGATTACAGAAAGAGATACTCCCATTCTTTTCAAGCCAAGTAAATAGGTGAAATGAAAAGAAGAAGCCAAATTATCTTAGTTGTAGCTGACAGGCCTCTCTAAAACGTACTGAGTGGAATTTTTGAAAACAGAAAAAGACAGCTGACAGGTTTTTGCAACATGAGCTAGACATTTGTTTAGACTTGCAAAGACTGGTAAGCAGCTCCTGGCCAGTGCAGGGGCCACTGTCAAATGGCACTGCCAGCGTGCTGCTGGGGAATTGCGGAGGTGCTAGCTGGGAGCTAGACAGGTCTCCAGATGCTGCCTAGCTGTCATATTGTGGAGCTCCGCAGAGTTTTTTTCTTCTGGAGGAGCAAAGTAACATGCATGAAGCAGAGAGCTGCAGCAGCTGGGCTGTATGCTTTACCCAGCTGTATGGACTTAGCCCACAGTTTGCCACATTAGATTGTGACTGGAGACATGCTCACACTATGTTTAATACTCCACACATGAGAAGAAACTACAACACTTTAAAAACAAAATACCTTGTGTTCATCTCTGAAGGATTGTCTGATGTCCCACAGAGGTTAAGAACATATGGATAAGTAATTTTAATGAATTGTAGTAAACATAATAGCATACTGGAAAGTTAAGGTGTGGGAGTTCACGTCCTTCTCTTACAGACAGAAAAAAAAAAAATCCATCAATTTTTAGTCAAAGACTAGTCAGAGAACTTTGAACTGCCACCAACATCATACATTATTCTATGCTAGCCTGGTGGCTTTTTCTCAGGAGAAGGGACAGTCTGGGGCACACAAAGGTTAAAATCTATACTTTTGTCTTCATGATCTGGTAAGTATTTGCAGACGCTTTCCTCGTTTTTCACTCAGAATCCTTTCTGTTCTGCTGACAGCTGTAGGTGACTCAGATTCTGCTGTTTTAGAAAGACCTGTCTAATATCCTGACTGGATTTGTCGGTTTCTCTTTTAAATTGCTAAACACTTCAGAATTAAAAAATAGACTGATATTAGCTATGTTCAAAATTATTTATTGGCATGAGTCATTGCTTAGTTCAATATAAAGTAAATGATATGAAAATATTTATGCATTAAGGTGTCTGAAGAAATCCAGTTATAAATATGTCCTTATTGGTAACACCGTGTTTAATTAAAGTTTTAAAAGTTATTATAAGTACCTTATGTTTTCTTAGAACCATATTTGCAGTTGCCATTTAGACCAGCTTATAGTATGCAGTATACGGTTTTTACAAATAACCATAATGAAGTATTTTAATAGGTTTAATTTTACCAGATTCAATTACTGTAAACTCAGAAGAGTTTCAAATGATTTTTATTAACCCATCTCAGGCCAATAACATAGAAATCAAAAGCTATAAATAGGAAAATACTTCAGCTTTATATGTCACTGCTTATAATATGAATAGTTTTCTTTCCCTATTAACCTTTAAACTCTAGGTGAAAATAGCATCAAATATCATGCAAACAATTTCTCTATCTGCTTATTACTAAACAATTTGGATTTTTCTTCAACTTGACATTTGTAGTAAGTTTACTACAAAATAAACATAGATGATAAAAAAAAATCCTTTTTTTTTCCCTGCATGTTTTATATCAATGTAATATGGACTATAGGACTGAACTTTAGCACAAAGAGTCATGCCTCATTTTATTTTCAGTTCATTTCAAAAGAGCAAAAATGCAGTTAACAACTACACCTATTGAAAGGAGAACAGAACTTAAGCATTGAAACGATAAAAGCATTGGACAGATGACATCTCTCACAGCAGTCAAATTGCAGATCAAGGTATTATCTGCAAAATATTTTCAATGTCTTGCTTTCCGTTTAACTTGAGGCATATTATCTCTGCCTGCCCCATGCTGGAATGTCCCTTCAGGCAATAGCTACAGGGAATTAAAGCTGTGGTTTCAGCACAGACATACCAAAGGTACTGTGAGAAAGTTGTTAAAATTATCTCCCTCCCTAGTATATGGTAGAGCAGTAACCTTAGAATCATCTCCGTAGCATGAACTATCGCTCCTTCTCCGCAAGACCTAATCTCCTGTGTCCCCAGATCTTCCAAATCATGAGTTTGTGAGGCATTTAGTTGTATAAATTGCTTAAAAATGGATTTATGAAGTGCAGACTTCTAATAGGTGATAGAATAGTGATAGAATAGGTGATAGAATAATAGGCCTTGAGGCCCTGACATGTGTCAGGGCCTCAAGGACAAGCCTTGCTTGATGGACTATGAGTGAGGAGACTCACCAGGATAAGGAGCCCCTACCCACACTCCTGCCTGGGCCCAGTGGCCTCCTTCTTGGCTTAGCCACAGTAGCTTTCTGTCAGTCTAGCTCCAGAATTGTCTCACTACAGGCCAGGAGATGATTGCTTAGAAAATTAGTGACAGGGACCTCTCCCGTAACTACAGCAGTTTTTCTGTGAGCATTGTGAAAAACAAGCAGCCAAACAATCCTCCTCCTGCCAAGAGCCTAAAACCATAACTGTATATATTTCTTTAATAGCTTGTTATTCCTTCACTGCCACAGCATGTTATAGTTAACTCCATGACACCTAATGCAGTTATAACAGTATAAGCATTCCACAGATTGCACTTAAACTTACACAGATTGCACTTAAACTTACAGACACGCAATAGGGCAATACTGGCAAACACCCTTCGTTCTTTCTTTTGACTTTGTACAAAGTTATTTCTAAAAGCTTTAGAAAGCAGAGGATCCTTGCTGGAGAGGCTATAGAGCACAAGAGACCAGCTTGATGCGCTCTCTACATTGTCCACCGTCCACTCTTGACTGCAAGTTGTTTGATCAGGGCAGTTTCAGGCCCACTTCAATTCTCTTGTGCTTACTTCAGTGATGACACAGCCTGGCTAAGCATGTACACATTCTCATAGCACTGGCAAGCATTTAGATTCAGGAGTTTGCATGCTCAAAAATGAATAGGAGATGAGTATTGTGGGACTATCCAATTAGTTTTACATCATTACCTAATTGTTGCCAGATATGTGGAAAATCACTGAAAACTGCCTTTTCAGTGGAAATATTTTTCTTCCTCTGAACTTTCTTTTTAATTCTGTGATTCCTTTGAAAAAAAAAGTTAGTGTGACAAAAACAGACATTGCCAAGCATTTTTTTTTCTGCTTGTACTCATATTTCCTCAGATTACTGTGACTCTGCTGTGAAATGACAAGGTGCACCACAAATCTGCAAAGGAAAAGCGAGAGAAAACAGGACATACAGAAATGGCATGGGAACTAGCTGAGAATGTGCTCACTCATACAGCTGAACTTTACATTTGGCTTCTCTTTCATTTGCTCTAAACCACAATATTCAGCTGAAAGGTTCTTTGGCACCAGGACTGTATTTTTTACTCATTGTTTGTACAATGCCTAGCACAGTGGGGTGTTGGTTTGTGACACAGGCTCTTAGGCAGCCAAATGCACAATGAAAAATAATGAAGATATAGATAATTTAGTGTTGCATCTAATTCAGTGTGTAGACAGAAAGGAATGTTCTCTGTCTTTAATTAAGAATATTAGGAGGAAATAATCTTTGCTTCTCTAAAATAAAGCCTATTGTGCTCAAGATTATTATCAGAAGAGCCTTAGGAGGAGTACAAGTTCTAAGGACAAATAAAAACTATTACCTCTCTAGCTGCCATGTGCTACTGTGCAGGACTATCAAAGTACTCCTCTCCATTTTCTTTTACGCTCTGTGGTGTTATAAGAGTGAACAGCAGGCAGAACCAGAGTTGCCTCTAATACTGGTCACTAGACCAGATAACTAATCCAAGACTACTGCAATTTTCAGGATGTTCTAACTTGAAGCACTGAAAGTATTGATTACTCCTTCCTAAATTCAAGGAAGAACCTAGTAAAATCCTTCCATCTACACAAAGAAATTTCATTTTTTATTCTTGAAGATATAGTATTTTTTCATTATACATAGAAAATTCAGAATTTTATGAGAATTCTGTTATGTCTAGTGTACCCAGCCTTGTAATGATAAGGCTATTCCTTATCCTCTTCCAGAATAGCTATGCAGGATGGTGATGCAGACGGTAGAAGTGCATCACCTAATGGGAGCTTCAGTACACAGTTATAATCATCCGTAACGACTCGGGTCTGCTGTGGGGGTTGCAGGCTGCATAATTAGTTGTGAGGCACTTTACTGTAGGGACATAGTGTGAGAGCCAAGGATTAACATCACTACAGAGGCATTTGGCTCTGTTTTTTTATTGACTGTTTGGAAGTACTGCTTCTAACAACTAGTTCATCAGAGAAAAGAGCTTTTCTGATTAAGCAATTGCTGCAACTGGATTTAAACAATTTTCAGAGCTAATGTATTTTCATCTCACCGAAAGGAAAACACAAAGGGTCAAATTACTCTGCTCTCTTATGCTTTCCATAACCTCTTAAATGGGCAATGACATAGACTGTAGATCAGAATTTGCCCCTAACAAAGCCTTCCACAAGGATGGAGGTGTTTCCACAAAAACATAATTTTAACATCACTGTTGCAGGTAATATTTATTTGTATCTTATGCTCTTCCTGCAATTTCAATATCACAATAGAGTCTCTGGTGTTCTACAAATACTTCATAATCTGATTAATTACTGGTAGCTTCACATTAATATTACGTTGTCCAAGCTGATTTTTTTTCTCTTATTCTGTCCTTTAACATAGGTAACCTAGCCTATGCTATTTCATGACCTCGGCTAATATGTCACTTCCACTTCCCTTCTTTATTTTTTTTTTTTAAGAATATAGTGCTACAGCCTAAAGTTCTGCAAATTATGTATTAATATCATTAACATTCTACAGTATGTGGATTAAACAAAACCTGGAAGGCTAGATAATAAGGACACCTCCCTTAAATTAAAGGGAACATTTTGTATAATGTGTGTCCCCACATGTGATCTGGTAGCCCTTGGGTGTGGGGTGAAGCAAGCAGAAATAAAAAGCCCTACTATTCACAGTACCACTGCAATAGGCTTTTGACACCTTAGAGGCATAAGGTCAGAACCTAAGGGTGTGGAGTGTTTCTTAAGTGTTCCTTTATAATTTGAAAAGGCATTTCAAATCTTCAGTATCTTTTAGAAGGCAGAAGCACCTTTCAAGATTGCTCATGTTCATTGAGTTGTTTTAAACTGAAATAGCCTATGCCAAAATTATAGCTTTTTGCACTTATTCTTCATGGTCCAATACAACAAGTCTTTACTTGTGTATGTCTTGCACAATTCTGAGGTGTGCCTTCAGAGTGACTATGTATCTGACAAAGTAGTTCACAAAAGAATTTAGGGTGCTATAAAACAGGACCAAAAAAGAAGTCTTGCCCTTTCACCTTCACTTAATGGCCACTCCTTCTCCTTCTTTGCCCTTTTCCTTATGCCTAGATAAGCATTGATCGAGATTACATGAGGTACAGTTCTAAATTAAGCTACATAGAGGAAAAATGTTATTTCTAATCAGTATCCTGCACTGCTGAAAGACAGAATGAATAAGACTATGATAGAAGGAGCAGAGAAATGCTCATCTTAGAGGCAGGGATGGCTTCAAGTGTTTGTGGAAATATGATTTCAGATCAAAAGGTCAGATTTGTACAGTGGATTAGACGGAACAGTTAGCAGAAAAGATTTTATACTCTCATGAACATATGGTAGATAACAGAACTATTTTTCCCCTATATCTATCTCTAACATCTAAGATTCTATTTTTTATTTTAAAATACATTAGCATATTAATCATTTTCAATGGGAAACTGTGTGAACATCTTTCATGTCTGAGCAAATAAATAGGATTGGTTTATAACTGTATAAATTAAACTGTGAATGTCTGTCTAATTATACATTTCATTTGCTAAATACTTCTGTGGTTTGAATTTGGAAAAAGATTCTTAGAAGTATAAGAAGTCTCTCCCATGTGAGAAGATTAAGACACAGAAATACCCCTTTGCAAAACTCACACAGAATCAAGGTCTTAGATGTAGATAAAACAAAAAGGCTGTTTTAGTTTCCTCAAGGCATTTGAAAAGTCATGCTCTTAGGAAACATAAAATCTGTACTTTACAATGTTTTGGGTGTATGGATCATAAAACTGAAGTTACTAGGTATGAAAAGGATACCATCTCTCATATCGTTGCAATCCTAGTGATCTGACTTTCCATTGTATTAGTAGTACAATTAGTAGGATAAATCCTCTTGTACTGGGACTGAATATGTACTTTTCGTGTTTATGTGATGATCAGAAGACCATTTACAGATTTCTTTTATTTGAATAAATAGCCTATCATTTATCTTATCCTGTGTAAGGCTTGCATTTCCTATGACAATTTTCATTTAAGTGTTTATTTTGCACTTCTCTTTTTGACTTTTCATTCTGTGCAAGCCAGTCTGGAGATGTAATTTCTTCTTTTAGACATACTTTTCCCGTTTGTATAGATTCCATTCTTCTGCATGGCTGAATTCATCCTTTTCATGTAAAACTTAATCCTGGCAGGTTAACTCCTTGAGTACTTACAGTTGTAGGCACCCAAAACCTGCAAACATGTTATCATTTTCCATACATTTTTATTGGACATATGAAAAAAAGGCAATAAAGATACTTTTATTTTTGAGAGGTATAGTTCACATTTATGGAGAAGTAAAACAGATGACCCTCCTTGTCAATTCTGGAAACAAAATAACTGTTTGACAGTGTCTTTTCTTGTGAGATGCAGCATTAGCTCTCTTCCTTTTATCCTTGTGCCGTGCATCTAAATTACTCAGCCACACTAGCTTTTTCAGCTCTTGTTTTTATAAGTAGCATATTTATACCATACACTTCTAAAGTAAGAGCAAACATTGCTTTTTACATCCAATTCTTATTTTAGTCTTTGCTTCTTTTTTTTTTTTTTTTCCCCGAAAAAAAAAGTCTTAGGTTTAGGTTTAGTATTGTTTCCATAACCTTAAGTAAACTGTTTTTGTTTTTTTGCTTTTCAGAGACTCTTCCAGCAGTAAACCTTTCCTTTCTCATTGAATTAACTTGCTGTTGTGTGCAGCCCTTTTGAAATGCTGTTATTATTGAGTGAATTTGTCAGTGTGGTAGGCAGACAGACACAAGCTAGAAGCCCCTTACGCTTATTTGACCTGCAAGTTAAAGTGTGAACAGGTACATAAACAGTGGAATGGGTCTGAAAGGACATTGGATGGATTGATGAATGACCAGCAGATGCTGTGCACATGAAGAAACATGAGATCGGCCTCCCTCATGTTTTCTATTGTTATTTTACAAAACCACTGTTTCCTTATCTCACTCCCATTTATTCCTGTGCAATAACTCATTCATTGAACTTCTAAAATACAGTTGAAAAGGCACAAAATATGATTGACATGAAAAGATAGAAACGTTAATAAAGAAGTTCAATGAATGGAGACTTTTTGCAGTCTCTCTCACTTGGCAGTTACATAGTTGTTTGTTTTCTGTCCTTTAGCTGAGGATATTTGACCTGATCACTAGGTGTCTGGGGAGGATCAGGGCCTAAATCTTCCCTTCACTCCACTACATCTTCCTTTCCTTCTTTCTCACATTTGTGGGATGAAGTAAGGCATGAAGTGCTTCACTGAAAAAGCTCTTCTATTCTCCTGAGTACTTGTATTCCATTCCCTGGTTCTCTCATCTGGCATACAAATTTCTTAGCTCTTGCACATTTAGCACTTCTAAATTTGTTCCCAGATGACCAGATGTTATTAATTAGATCTGGAAAATATGATGCAAACCCTTTCTCTGAATATTAGCTGAAATTTAAATACGAATCTCTACTTGACCTTACTGAGGCAGTGTCAGTAGTTCTGCAGGACTTGCTTATAACTCACTACTCTGAGGTACCTTCTACTAACTAAATTTGTGCTAATCTTTTTAACTAAAGTTGGCCGATATAAAATTTTTTTTTAAAGTCCAGAAAATATAATCTTTTCATGAGGCATGATAACATTTTTGTTGAAAAACTCAGTTAAATGAGCCCTTTTGGTTTTAGAATGCTACCTCAAGACTTTAGGAGGGTTTTAATTTCATAGAATCACAGAATTATAGCATCCTTAAGGTTGGAAGGGACCTTTAGAGATCATCTAGTCCTACCCCCTGCACATGCAGGGTCACCTAGAGCATATGGCACAGGGTTTTGAAGATCTCCAGAGGAGATTCCACAACCTCTCTTGGCAGCCTGTTCCAGTGCTCTGTCGCCCTCACTGTTAACGGATTTTTTCCTTAAGTTCCTGTGGAACTTTTGGTGTTTCAATTTGTGGCCGTTTGCTCTAGTCCTATCATTGGCCACTGCTGAAAAGAGGCTGGCCCCCTCCTCCTCACTCCCACCCCTAATGTATTTATCAGATTCCCCCTGAGCCTTCTGTTCTTCAGGCTGAACAGGCCTAGCTCTCTCAGCTTTTCCTCATAGGGCAGATGTGGCAGATGTTTCAGGCCCCGATCATCCATGTAGCCCTGCGCACGGCAAATTTGTTCAGTTTGGGACTAAATATTATAAGCACTTTTTTTTTTTTTTTTTTTTTTTTTTTTAGCGGTGAAGTGAAAGCCTAAGAAAAAGGATGTAAATGCATTATTGCTCTATTTCCTGTGACCTAGAGAAGTCCTGATGTTCCAGTGTTAGGTAGAGAACTGAATCACAGGGATGGAAGAAATGTTACGTACTTCTTGTACAGTCTATGATGAGACAAAATTTCATGAAGGTGTCTGTATTAAAAGTTAATTATCTCTGATCTGTCTTTCGTTCCTCCACACCTTTTCCTTCACCAAAAAAGCCAGTGTTGTGTTTGTTACCTACTGAACTAGGCATAGATTAAAGCTCTTTGTAAATGAATTTTGCATCAGAGAGGCTTTGAAAGTTCTACTCATGGAAGTAAAAATTCCCTGTTTCATCTAAAGTGTTCTCTAGGAGAAGCAATATGTCATAAACAGGAAACATTTTTATTCTATGTTAATAGACACAGAGCTATAAAATGAAATTTGTGAGATAATTACTTTCAATATGACTGGCCTTGGGGGTCACTCAGATTATATAAGCAGAGTACTGATTGCTGTGTTTGTGATTAAGAACAACACTCTTTTCAGCACTGCTATCAAAATAGTTAGTCTTTCTTTTCTCTGCTTTCAAGGAGAATCTATTGGGGATAATCTGTTACAGACTGACTTACTGGTGTGCAAGAACTGTTCTGCTTGCAGATGAACTTTTAGTATTCTAATGAAAAAAAAATCATAGGACAATGTAGACAAATTCAGGTTAGGCTCCTTTTCATGACAAAAGGGGTTTTGTCAATAAAATTGCAAAATGATATAGAGGAATCATTTCTGGTACAAATTAAAATACATATATGGAAGATGAAGATGAGATTTTCACTAGTGGACTTTTCTATCCAGTCCTTGAGAGAAATCTTGTTCTTTCTTAAAGCTGGTTTAGTGGGAAGCTAATTTGGTGACTTACATCTTCCTGATGTACAAACTGGTCATTCCCCAACCTTGTTTACAATTACAAACTCATTGGCTAACAAAAATTTGTGCAGTTTGTTTGTTACATATCAGTTTGTGTGCAGCTTTGCAAAACTTATTAGTAATGCCAGTTATCACTTAGTGCTGTATCTTTTTTTTATACAATTCAGAATGGCTCAGCAGTATCATTATGCTATCTTTTCTTATCTTCACCTTCTGTGAGCTCAAAATCTGAAAATGAATGTTCAAATACTCATGATTATCACACACACACACACAAAAGTAGAAGCGGCATTAATAGTTCTGTTATTTAGCGCTGGAACACATTTCTTGTAAGCGACACCTTTTCTGTGTCACCTCTGATATTTCAGGCAGTGATGCTAGAGCAAGCAGCTCTGCTGGTACATAGTCATTGGAGGGAGTTTTCACAGTCTAGTCTAATAGATTAGTATTGCAATGTGGGCGCTGCTCATGTGAAGAACTGACTCCTTTTATGATCATTTGATTAAATTAAGGATATATTATTTGTAGGTTCAGAAGTATGTTAATCTAGCCAATGATCAAAAGAAACTCCCTTGAAACATACAGAGAAGGGGTGAAAATAGATTTTTTCCTTCCATCCCATGATAACTTTTACTATTGATAAGTTTTACTATTTAATCAGTTGCAAAGCAGCTCTTCTCTTAACCATATTATTGGTGTCCTGATTAATGTCCGTTGTTATTTATATTCCATTACTTCACATTTTTCATACTTTTTGCTTTCAGTTAGAACCTTGCCCTTCTCTCTTCTTGATATTCTCCAGTTGTCTTTTTTCCCCTAGTTTCTTTCTTAAATACATTTGAGCAGAGGTGCCAGGTGATTCTTAGACTGGCTGGTGCTTTGGGCATGATGAGCTGTTTACATTGCTCTCAACAATCATAGGAACCATCTGTGACTGGTAGAGGGCAGTTTGTGACCTGGTGCTGTAGGTGTTATAAAAGTGTGATGGATGATTCAGAAAGGCAACTGTAACTGTGTCATTCTGATGTCTCAGGTAGGAGGTTTTAGATGGGATGTGAGATAAACAGGGGCTCAGTTCTGTGTTCATAAAAGCAGCATAGGTTATTTTTTTGAAATAATGTAACTTTAGGAAAAAAGATCTCTTGTCCATGATGAAAAAGCACTAAGCTGTATTAGCTGAAACGTGGAGGAAATGTTACTATTTTTTTGGCCAAACAAAAAAAATTTGAATAAGTTTATTTTTTAATGAAACCAGTTAATATATTATTTTTCTATATGAAAATATAGTCTACACTGATATAACTTCTCTTACTCAAATTACTTTTTCATCAGTTGTTTTTTAATTTTTAAAAGGATTAAATGAAAATACTGAAGTTTTTTGTTGTGGTGGGGTGTTCCCCCTCCTAGATGGACCTCTCAGACTTTCCAGACCTGTCTTTGGCAAGTCCTGTCTTTCCGTACCTGGTTCATTGGACCTGGTTCATTGTTTTGTCCCACTGAGAACTGGAAATGGATTTTGTCAATGCTGCCCATTGTGGTCACATTCTGTGGGCTGTACCCAGTGCATGAACTGGGGTCACCCTGAGCTCCTGGATGTTTTTCCCTTAGGGAGCAGCCCTGCCTCTGCTGTTCCCTGACACCAGGAAACAAAGAGTCTATAATAAATTTAATCAGATATTCTAAACAGATACTTTTTTTTTTTGACAAACTTTAATATTAATCGATCTATATATTTTTATTCTTCAAATTTGCTTTCTGTAAATATAATTACTGTTTCTCCTATTATTGTAGGAATATACTGGCTGATCAAAAGCAGAACACTGTACCAGTAGTGTAACATGATGAAGCTGATTGCTCTGAAGAATCCTGCTTTAGCTAGTACATAAAGTCTTCTTTTTTTTTAATGTCTTCAGTGCTGATATTTTTAAAGCAATATGAATATTTTTTTTTTTTTTTTGCACCTACAGTGCATGGATCACCATCTCAGCATAGAAGGGAATTAGACTCCTTATTGCTGTCAGTTGTGCCAGAAAAGATTGAGTATAAAGTAACTGTAAGATGCCACTCCTGATTTGGTAGCTTTTTATACTTTGCATATATTTTTGTATTGGTATAGAAAAACATAAAGAAAAAGCAAGGATGAAATGAGCCTGGTGTATCTAAACAACTGTAGCTGAAGCTTAGGGAAAACTTCATCTGTGGTTCTTAGAAGTCTTTTTTTAAAAAGTTTAAATCCCTATTCCCTGATCTTTTATGCACTCCACTTGAAAGACAGATTGATTTGTATTATGAAGACTGTTTGAAAGCAATATTGCAATTTCTTCCTCTCCTTATCTGAAATGGAGAATTCTTAGTTTCTTTCCCCAAGTGCAATATAAAGGACAGAGCAGAACAAGAAGTGAATCCAGTTTGCCCGTTTTATGCAATCTGTTCCTATTTTACTTTACATTGAAAGTTATGAAAGAGTTAGGGAACAGACCTATTTTTGAGAAGTAAACTCTAACTAGGTCAACAATGAAGAGTGACTTTGTGCTCTGAAGTAGCCCCTCTCACCCCAGTCACCTCGCCTTAATCTCAAAGGACTTGTTATCTTTTCCTAAACTAGCAGATGGCAATGGTGGAATTCACAGGGGAATTTCAAATCCATTCCATTATAAATATTTCCCAATAGTTCTATAACATTTTAAAACATTTTATTTACAGATCTTGTAGTAATCATAATGTTAAACCTTTTACTTTTGTTATTTTTTCCTATATTTTGATATTTCTCTTTGACCTATAGGCAGTGCTTGCTATGTGAAAAGCTGCATTCCCTGCTGACTACCCTAACAATTATAGGCTTGTTCACGTGTGTAGTGCAGTTACTGTATTATCCGTTTGGAGGATATTTAAGTTTTATGTTGATGTTAAGGCTAAGTAATATAAAATATTAAAACATGAATATTTGGTAAGGTCACTAGAATTTGCATGGAAACATTTGAAAACAAGAATATAGTGATGACATGAGTGTATATATAGGTAAAATAAGTGTATATATAAACAACATATAGATTATAATATACAAATGTATGCAACCCAAATCTGATATATCCATTTCTGGATTGTTTTTTAGTTCCTACCATAAAAATATGACCAGAAGAATTACTGGTTGTTTTTGTGAAATAATCTTCTTATCTTCAAGATCTTTGTAATGTGATGAAGATGTTAGTTTTAAATCACATCTTTCCGATGTCTCAGTTAGGTTGAGTAAGTTAGAGATATGGTCCTTTGCTCTTTTGCTAACTTAAGTTACCTAGAAGATAACTGTTTTGTAAAGTACCTATTTTGTTTTTTCTTAGTGAGGAGTAAGGTGAGACTTACCTCTCTTGAACCAAGTGTAGAGAAACTTATTTTTTTTGTGCTCCTGTAACTTTCTGGTGCATAGAGGATTAATAATGCAGTAATGGAGTGCAAGACAGAGGGGGAGGGAAAACAATTGTTTAATGTTGCAGATTTTCTTGCATTTAGCATGGTACTTGCTAATCAAACTATTAAAAAAAGTGCCTCCCATACTGTGTTTTCAGTTACAAAAGAATGATATAAAGAAGTTTGTTGACAGACACTATATTTGCTCTATAGGACTAATATCTTTTTACCCTCAGTTTAAGAAATTGCTAGTGATTCCACATTGTTTTTTACTCTGTATGAATAATAGTCAGGATCTTGCAGCAAATGGCAGTGAATTGCCAGCTCAGAGAGGGAGGAGTTGGGGGAAGAGTGGGGAGTGCTTACGTGACAAATGTGAGGGCTGCTAGTAACTGAGAAGTAAGTTGAAAGGTTGTGAAGATATGAAATTTTATTCCTGTCATATTACTTCTGCTTCTTCTGGTTCACATTAGCTTACTGCTGTCCTATACAACACTTGTAAAAACTAAGGTAGAAGATCTCAGGTGGCTGGAAGCATAATGTTGGTGACACCAACAATGGTCACACCAGTGCTTAAACAACACAACTCTTCTTTCCTGAAAGCATACTAAGTTTTTAGGGCTGAAATAAATAACCGCTATTTGAAAGGAAAAAAAAATAAAAGCGAATAATACAGCTGTATTTTTGTTCCTGACTTCTGTTTTCACTGTATTTCATCTATTCCAATTCTTGCCAGTCAAAGTTTTGCAGGCTCTTAAGCCTTTACAATCCTAATTCAGAAGTCATTTTTACTCTACAGTGCTGTGCTGTCAGCCCAGGACTTGCAGACTTTTTATATCATAGCTTTTCAAGCTGTGGCAGTCCGAGCTCTTTGGCCCTTTTCATTGTAGGTGTAGAGGCCTTGGCAGCTGAATTTCCTGCATGCTTTAAGATCACAGACACAGAAATAAGCTTCAACTCGCAGAGTATGCAAACAGAAATTGAAAAGATTATTGAAAGTGAAGTGCTCAGAAGGGAGGGAAGGACCTGGACTAGCAATAGAGGAGAGGGACCCAGAGTCTTTGCTCTAATTGTTATGTTGGATTAGGTCCCAGCAGACACCAGAAAGCTATTTCTACTTCTTGCTCAGGGTGGTAGGCTCTGGCTAGTAGTAAAAGGAGGAGAAGGAGGAATGAAAAGCCTGTTTCCCAGACTTTATACATTAAAGAGTAGGAAACTGCCAGCACAGAAAGAGACAAGGAAAGAGCTGAAAGGTGCCTGGCTTGAGTTTGGTGTCCCAGGTGCAGAGCAGCCTGTGGGTGCCTGTGCTTCTTACACAGGCAGCAAGGGCTGCCTGAACTGCAGCAGGATGCAGTGGAGATAGGAGCTCTGCAAGTCAGTGTAAGGAAAAGCCTCATTTGGTGATGCTTTTGAGTCCTCCCAAACAACTCTTGCTCTAGGAGATACAATCTAAAACTGGATTAAATGGCTTTACTTTGCAAAATGAATGTTAGTCATATTAAATGTGCAGTGAGGAAAGAATGAAGCATGGAATATTTAAAGTATTGTAAGTACATGTAGAACTTTATTTTTATTAAAAAATTAGGATTTTCTTAAATGCCTTGCTGTCAGATTGATTGTACTTCTTAATTTTGCAATATTAACTTTGAAGCAATGCTGTCCTTTTATGTAATATAGAATATATTTACAAGTTCAAGGGCATCTTTAGAAGCCAGCTAAATCATACATTGGTTGTGGAAGCTACATTAACTGCTTATGATTAATGGTGAATATATTTGATAAGTTAGAGCTAAGTTGCTGTGTTCTCATGATACTTGTTAATATTTTCCTTATGGTTTATATCTTCTTTATGGTTTTCCTTATAGTTAGACATCTATTATCATAAAGAACAAAATTCATCACATGATTTTAGTAACTCTAAGTCAGAACATAAAGGAACATTCAGCAGTTCAGACTTGTGATTCCAAACTTTTAAGAATATTCTTTTTTTTGATATTTTTATTGAAATTTGTTTGGAAACAGAAATCCTACTCTTCTGCTATCTTTGTATCTGTGTAAACTGGAAAATGTAGGTATCTTTCTAAAGCATGCTCACAAAAGAAAAAATAAAGCAGTTCAGAAAAATACCACAATGTTATTTTATCTGAATGAATTTGATCACCATTCTCATCTTACATTTGTTAAATGAAAATGTGTGAAGTGTAATGTGCAGAGCTTGAAACAAGACCATTTTATGCTTTTTGTGTGGGAAGTGGTGGTAAGCTCTCCAAACCACTGACTAATCAATCATGTATTTTATATTTCATTTTTTTCCTATTTAGTTGTGACTTTGATGGATACCATGCATTTTCACTCTTCCTCCTGCAAACTAAGTGATTGTTCATGAGAACACCTTTAAAAAGTCTAAAGCAGTCCTCCCAAAATCTCAAATCAAAATATGATTTGACTATCAAAAAGAAATAAGAAATAGTTTAAATAATGAAACAAGATTAAACATCTTTAAATGGCACTTGGAATATGAAAAGCTGTTTTAGTTGTTTAAATTATTATTGCTTTTTTGATAATTAATTTGCTTTAAATACTTCCAAAAGATACTATGTTTTGAAAATATATGTTAATGTTTCTATTTTTTCTTTTTGTTTTTTATTGAGAAATTTATTCTAGAAGTAGAAAACACTTGCATTTCTTTTAAAAGTGTAAATATTCCTACAGCTACCTAGTGACTTAAAAATAATACTTTTTAGCTAATAACTAGCTTTCGTCTATTCCTCCATGTATTTATTTTATTTATGTTGTTTCAAAACATATATCTGCATAGGAGAGTGGTTGATAATTTGAAACAAATTTCCTCCCTTCAGGGTTAGATTCTCAAGTTTAGCACAATACCTAATGCAGTAGCACTGGGCCTTCAGTGAGGTCTTAAAATAACAATTTTTTTCCTGCTGCTCTTTAGCATTGTTACAACAACACTAACCTATGCAGCCTAAGCTATCCCTCCCTTCAATTTTAAGTTCTCTGGTCAGCTGCTGTTGTGCCTGTGCAGAGGTCCAGATTTCCCAGCTCAATTACCACTGTCTAGCTTGCCTGTAGACATTGCAGGGGTGCAAAAGCTCTTCATTCCTTTAGCAAGATATGTTGAAAGAACAGACCTCAGATGTTTCCAGATTTTCTGTTAAAAGAATCCAACTTTGATAAACTATTCTTGAGGATGTAAATAGTGTTACTGTGTAACCTTTCCAATCAATCAATGGAGCTAACAAGTCAGTAGGCAGGTCATCTAGACATTAGAATTTTATATTAAGTATTTTGACAGTGAGCTTTTTTTCGCGCATATACTAAGATGAAGAGTGCATAATAATGACAGGATGATGGTAATTGTCTCAATTTTATAGTTAGTCACCCACATTCAGCATACAAAAATAATCTGAGACTGTGGGGTTCACTAGCAAAACTGCTGTTTGGTATTAGCTTTAGCTTCACAGGGAAGGATATTTACTGAATTAAACTGTATTTGGGTGTTTGCCCAAATTGGTATTTGCCCAGTTACCATGCTTTGGATCTCTAGGGCATTAGGTGTGGGATATTTGAAAATGAAATTGGTAGTGAAGCAAGCATTCTAATTATTACTGATTTCTCTTATCTTAAGGATAAAATATCTTTTTATTTACATAAATGCATTGCTTCTATTTCTTTGTGGTTGTTTTAGCTTCTTATCAGGAAAACCTTTAGAAAGAAAAAAGAATATAAAGGCACATTAAATGACTGATGAAACACATACGCAGAGTGTCTATACTTTAGACAGATAATAAAACCCCTACCATTGATAAAGGGGATGAAAAAACGAAATAGCTTTGTTGGTTGCTTTCTACCTTAAGTTTTTCACAGACTCAACATAGCAATTCTCATGAGAAAACAGATTGGGGGGGGGGGGGAAGCTCTAGTATTTGATTATGAAAAAGTAAATTGCATCTTTATTTCTCTAAAGAACATTTTGTTGGACATGAATGATGAAATGTCTAAAGACAGCTATCAAGAAACATTGGATTTAGGTACTGAAATGGTATAAAAATCTCTCTGACCACTCTGTATATTTTAGCTCTTTACTTGGAACTGCAGCATGGCAGTTAATGCAGCTTTGTCCCAGGATAAAATATCACTGTTGTCCTTAGAAAAACTCCTGACAGATGAAAGCTTTACTCTGAATTAGATTTGTAAATGCACACACCCACTCACAGGTAATTTTATCAATTTCCCTGTCTCATGGATCATGTTTAAGGGTAGAACTATGAATACTTTAATTCTGTCAGTAAACTATTGCTCTTGGGAATAGTCCAGTTGAGATCAACAGATGATCAGCAGCTCAGTAATATATTTTGTGGCATAGGAGCTCAGAGTTTACACACAAACAAAAAGGAATGTTTACCCACTTTTGTTGCTCTGTAATATCAGCAGGTTCGTAACTATGCTTGACATGAGCCCTTATATCATGCGTTTTGTCACCAGCCCTTGTTTGTCTCCTGACACAACCATGTTGGCTTTTATCCATGTCTTAAGAAAAAAAGCCTATTTTTGAGCTTACACAGCTTTTTTAAAGGACATACTCCACATTCAAGAACAACATTTCAGAGCTTACAGGCCTGATCAATATCTTGTTTATCTACTCTTTTAGGGCCCCTTAATTTTTCTTGCCTAACTTTGACAACAAGAATGACAAATGTCAGTTGTGAACGGTGCTAGAAATGCAACACTTGATCCCTCTTCCCACTCACACTTATTCAGAAGTTCTTCAAACTTCTGATGTTTCAAACTACTGTCCTTTAACATGCTTTCTCTTTTCCATTTTTTAAGGTTAAATCAAAAAAAAAAAAGATGTCAGAGAACTAATACATTGGTGTTTACTTGGAACACAAGATAAAGAAGAATGATGTGTTAGATTAAAAGATAATTATCTCAATTTGTCTTAAATACAGAGGTTATAGTTCCTATTCAAATTCTTTAACTAGAGCAATTGTCTAAAATTCACTCTTTCCCACATGTGGAACAATGTCTGTATCTGTAAATATAATGGCATTGACATCACCAAGTTTCTTAAAAGAAAATTAAAATTCAATTTATGGTTCTAAGTATCTTTACATTTGTTTGCATGTTTTATTTATTTCTGTTTTCTAAATAATGGCAAAATGACGAGAAGTAAGGAAGAAGAAAAACTTTAAAAAAGTTACTAGAAGAGAAGAGTCTCGTTATCATGCTGAGGGTATTACCACAAGATTTAGAGGGAAATCAATGAACACGATGAGAACAAAAGTGCCCATAGAGGCTTTTAATGTCTATGCCTAAAACAACAGTGGTGCTGCATGCCAGAATGCCAAGCTGCATCGTGAGCGAGCACGTTTTCAAACAGGTTTTCAGCATCCTTCTCCTCACTTGTCCAGCTTTGTTTGTAGTTAAAGCAATTCAGTCTCTCCTCTTTGCACTATCAAATGTGTTAAGTTTCAAACATTGCTTTTCATTATAAGTCTAATAGCTGAACAGCAGTCAGTGTGTGATCTGCCCTTAAAAAAGATGGGGAGAGATTTATATTAACTTTAGCTTTGCTGCACTTTGTAAAAGCAAATTACTATAGCTCCTATTTTTATAGTAGGCCTGTTAATTTTGTTTGATGACAGGTTTACTTTGAGTTGTTGAATATAATTAGAAAAACAAAGTTGCAAAATCTAATAAGAAGCAGGTAGTAGCTCATGTTTGATCAGTTTTATATTTAAAAACTTGAATTACTGAACATCTTTGGCTTTACAAGTGACAAGGTTATATTTTATTATAGATGTAATCATAATTAACCAACCTCCTACACCTTTTTCAATGAATAAAAAATTACCATTTATTATAGCATTATAAAATATCCTATTCAAAAGCAGAAAAAGGCAAATATAAGAAGTATAATTTGTGTCTTCTTGAAAATGAAAGATAAATAGAATCAATAAATGAGTTACTGCAATGAGCTCATTGCTTATTAAACCTAAAACAGAAGGTAAGTTTTTTTTTCTTTTTTAAAAAGAGTAAAACAGAATGACATGCCACTTCAAATGAGTGTCTGTGAAATCAAAAAAGCAAATAGAAACGTTTTTTTGATTGTGCTTGACTCTTTTGTGGACACATAGAGCAAAGTGTCTTTACTTACTGCAGTCAATTGTATAAAGCATAATTTCAAATTCAAATACTTTTTTTTTAATTACAGTTATTTTAAAAAGTCAGTTGCAACAACTTTTTAAGTCTATCTTCATGTCTAATTAAAATTTGTTAAATAAAGTAACTGGTTTGGTTTTTTTAATCAGATCATATAGGAACCATATTTTATTATTTTCATCTGTTGATCCTGAAGGCAATACACACCAATGAGATACTGTTAGTTTCTTAAGTTATTGAAATACATACAAAGCAATGACAATAATGATTTCACCTGCTGAATTTTTTTGGTATTGACAGACCTTTGTAATCTCATATATACTCAAAATTCAAGCAAATTCAAAAAATAATAACATGTATGGAGTACAAGCAGGAATACTTAGAAGAAACTGAAATCTGTTATTTATGATTCTATTATGAAAGATTTTCACTTTAAACAGGATCTTTTTCTTGTTGGGCTGCAATGTAAATCACTAGAGCACCTCTGTGGCTCTCATGCTGTTAAGTATGAGAGCAACATCAAAACCTCTGTTTTTGTGTCTTGCAGCAAACCCTTACTGCATGCCTAGCAATGGGCCAAGGAAAAGGTTAATGCTGAATTCTTCTTTTACTGATTGTGATTTCTTGTATCCTAGGTTATACATGTAGGTATGTGCACTTGAGAGTAAAAATGTTACATAGCATCAGCAAAAATGCTGTCCTGCTGGAGTTAAAAAAAAAAACACATTGATTACATTTTTGGGTGTAGCTTAAACAAAGTTCTAATTAACTTAATCTGTCATCTGTGGGTTGCACACAGTACTGAAGAGTGTGACCACATCAGGATGGAAGATAACAAAAACACCACTGATCGACCTAAGAACATCACTAAGACCCAGAAATGATATGCTTACCTTAGGTTCTAATCAAATAGCATAAATCTACAAAATGCAAAATCAATTACCAGCAAAATTATTGTAGGTTTCTGCAATTTATTAGCTGGGTGCAAACACAATATTAGGAAGGAAAACACTTTTTGGTTTTAAAATGATATTCATTATATCTAATGTGCTCACAGTTTCTAAGAAATAACTTAAATTGCTTTGCTTTAACTTTTTATGAATTTTTATTTTCTTCTCAGAAATAATAAGTTTTTAAAACATACTATTACTTTTTTTTTCCTGAAATAATATATTTCTTTAGTGTTAAGATAAACTCAGAGCAGTATGTTGTAAATTCAAGGACACTTGTTTCCCAGAGTAACAATCAATATTCTTACAAAAAGCGAGGCAAATCTTGTAAGCCTACTAGTTGATATTAATATGATCTCACCCCTGGAGGAATGATAGTGTGGAAACCCTTTATATTTATAAGATATTTATGTTACAGAACAGTCCTGACTTGAAATGCAAATAAGAGCCCCTGTTCAGGATACTTCAAAGAGAAGGCTGCATAAGAGACGATCAGAATCCATAAAGTGTGGTAGAAGTAGGCTTCTTCCTTCTTTTACAGAAATGAAGTATCAGTTCCAACCATTAAAAAATTCATAATGGCATTAATTTATATTACTTTTATCAGAACTTTAAGGCCTTCAAACTTGAAGTGAAACATGGATGATGGGGAAATATTTTATGGAAAATGTTGATTATTTCAGCATAAGTCAAATTTCCTTCATTATTTCTTAAATCATTGAGCTGTGCAAAAATGTTCTGATTAAATGAATTTCATGATAAAGTGTTTGCTTGATTCCTGAATTAAAAATTAAAAATTTAAAATTAAAAATATCTTATATTTAAAAATATCTTAATTTCTCCCTTCCCTCCCTTCCTTTTTTTTTTTTTTTTTTTCCCCTGAATATTAGGCAGAATTATCTCAGTCTACTTAGGCTTTTTGGCTTTTTGATCTCTGAAAAGCTTGCCACAGAGCTGAGAACACTAGATATTATGATACATTTGATGAGAGGTTGACAGGTCAAGCCATGATATTTAGGGCCAAGAATTCTAACTTATGTTAATATGGACTTGAGCACAAATAATGCCTTGTCATATCTTTAATAAGAATCTCTGAAAAACTCAGAAAATTACATGATGCACAGTATGGCAATTTATTGCAGTTGATTATATGAATATAGCTTTTATAGTATATGAATATAGCTTTTGCTAATATCTGACTATTAAAACATCAAGTGATTATGAAGTGAAACTTATTTTTAAAGAACTATTAATTTAGAAATCTTACATTGAAAAGTGAAAGAAAAAGATTGTGTAGTAGAATACTGAAGCTTGGACTTATTCAAAACAGAATCTCATAATTGTTGGCCTTTGATTAAAGTGAGGAAAGAGAGAAAGAAATTTCTTAAAAGGTCAAGAAAAGGAAGAGTTCATACTTTCAAATATTCCAGGAATTTCAGGGCACAAAGACAAAAGTGGTACAACTCTTAATTTTAGGAAAATGCCAGGCTACTGTATATACATTATTCATGCACTGAAACTGTTAACGAGATAGCACATCATGATACTAAGCTAGTAAGAAGAGGATGGAAACACATTTAAAGCTGAGGTAAGACTTCAGATGAAGACTTTCAATGATGTTGGGAGAGAGTGATTGTAAATTTCCTGAAATATAAATGCAACTGTCTTTGCTCTCATTCTCAACTTTTTGACAATCAGACCTTGAGTTTCTCGTCTGTTTTTCAGCCTACTCCTTCTAGACCATCTTAATTTTCCCAGGGCTGTGCAGAAATGTCTTGAACCATGTACCCCTCAGCCACCACTGAGCATTTTTGTTTTCTGCAACTGTTGCTGCTGTTGGTTACTGAGAGCCTTTCCTTTAGTCTAGCCTGCAGCTCTTTCCTCCAGCTGCTGGTGCTCAGTATCTCCAGCTGCTGCAACAGAGTGGGCTCCTTTCCTCTAGTTTCTGACCTGATCAGAGTGATGCTGGAGGGACAGCACTGCTTTTTATAGTCTATGAAAATATCAGTATGTTCCACACAATTAACTGCTTTATTTGCATATGAAAGTCAAAGATAAAGCTCACTTTTTCTGTGTATGTGAATAAGATATTTTAGGCCTTACTAAGTTTAGAGCAACTCTCAAAGACGTGATGTTTCTCAAAAGCACTCCACAGAGAGAGATAAAGAAAAGATTGTAATTCAAGGAATAATTGTTTATTAAATGTGTTCCCTTCTCCATTGTCTTTGATTTGTCCCCTTGCTTTAATAATCAAATAATCATTGCTAATAGCTCTGTTTTTTTTTTTTTTGTTTGTTTGTTTTTTTTATGTCACTTTGAACTGTGGTATCCTTTGAGGCATGGCAAATAAGTGTCTGAGGAAAGGAAATTTGTAAGGATGGGGACTCATATCAAGCCAAACTCTCTCAGGCTTGCTCAAGAGGATACTGGAGCTGCAAGAGCCATTACTGTGACCACAGGCACTGTCAGGGACAAGTAGTTCCTCTTGCCTATCCCCTCAGTGCTTGCAATGAAAGCGACCTTTCATACTTTCCACTCCCATGAAGAAAAGTACAGCTGCTTCTGTGTAAATTGCCTGACCACAGCTTCATGACTGCTGCAGCCGAATTTGCTCTATTTACTCAGTGTCAGTTGTCAGTTGCCTTCTACCCTCACTTCAATCTCTTAACACCTCTAACCCCCTCTCTGTAGTGCGTGCAGATGGCAGGGTTGGAAATACCTTGCAGACACTAACAGAACAGCTGAGTTGTAAACAGAATCATGAAGCAGAAGAACTCAGGTGGACTGATGTCGTACACACACACCACCACACGTTTTATCCTCTGATGCTCCTCGGTTTCACAGCAAACCTGTGCTCTTAAACCAGAAAAGGGCATTCAGATCTTTCCAAGTTTTAGTGCAAAAAGTTTCAAATGCAAGAATATTCAGATGAGCATTCTGTAACATGATCCATTTCCTAGTTACAGCGTTTGCCACATCAATTTAGATATATTGCATAAATGCAGTTATGATGTATTACTGCATCCTATTACATTATTTGAAAAAGAAACCTCACATTTCCTCAAATTCCTTGACTACCAAAAGGAGTACTGCTTAATTTTAAAAATCTGAAAATCTCTTCTAAAAGAAGTTAAAAGTCTATGTTAGGCCAATGACAAGAAAAACATATAGTATCTGTGTATGAGTGAAGTCAGATATTTATAATTGGCACACATCAAGTTCATTGTTGAAGTCAACTTCAGCTAAAATCTAGGTCTATATATATTTTTCATGAATGCTTTGCCCAGTGTTGAGGTAATAAATTATTCATTCTCTTTGAACTTCCCATAGAAAGGGTGCTAAGAGGCAGTTGTTGTCTACAAAATGGCACTGCTTTACCATTGACAGAGCTGCTCTAAACTCAGGTTCAAAACATTTTAAGGTCTTTGAGGTTTTGTAGAATATTCAAAAGAAGGGAAATAAGCAGATGGTTATGCTACCAAATACGGTGTGTAGTAGCATGACCCAATGACAGAAAAAAAAGACACCTACCCATTCAGATTTCAATTTACTTTCTATGCTCAAAAACAATTAGATTTTTTAAAATTTTGAGATTTCTTGATCTAAGGAATACAATCGTTCAATCAACATGGAATTTTTTAGTTATACAGCAATAAATAGTGAAAAAAAGTGATGGTGTGGAAGCAAAGCTTAGAGGAATGTAAAAACAGTGTCAGAAAGAATGAGGACAGATATGTGCTCAGTGAAAGTCACGTAGTGGAAGTACTCTGATCAAAGTGTTTTCAGCATCTGCTGTAGCACACTTCATGTTCTACAGTAATCCACTGAGGATGATAGGAGGAGACAGATTAAAGATTGGTGGGACATCACAGAAAGAAAAAAAATTATTTGTTCTATATTTTTTCTATGAAAAAAAAAACAGGAGAATGATAAAGCTTGAAAAAAAAACACATTCAAAAAGAGTAGGAAGGTAACTGGTAAGTAGAGAAGTGAATATAAGGACAAAAAAAGGTATCCGTAGAGTTTTTTCTCACATAGGTATTTTTTCCTTGTGCTTTTTGAAATATATCTCCCTGTGGAAATCTTCCACTTTTTGAGCAAGTGGCACTTCTCTTCATACACAGTGAAGTCCTCCCTCTTTGTTCTATGGTTCTATTTTGATCGCGCAGTGCAGCTTAAATATAGGCATTATGGTCAAAGAGATTCATTTCAAGCTCTTATAATTGAGGCTTACGGGCTGACAAGGAGCCACATACGATCTGTACAATCTGAGAGACTTTTGAATCTGGAAAAGCTATAATACTGCATAGACTATGTATACATTTATCATCTTTTTTCTGTGTTGAAAGGTGTGATGGTTTATAGCAGAGAGCCAGTTAACACCCAGCTGACATGAATACCCAACTGGAGGAAAAATACAGGAGAAAAAAAATCTAATTTTAAGTATCTGGTATAATACTAATGTATGCTAGTGTATCTGTTAATACAGGATTTTCATTACTTGTAACAGGCTTTGCACTAAGTTTGCAAGGCCTCAGAACTAAGGTTTGATGAGTTTATCTTGTCTTTACTTTTCTTTACCTGCTTGCAGCTTTAAGTGGTTTAGCTACAATAGGCTTTTTTTTCCTTTTGACCAGATGGTTTTCAGTAATTTGTTTTAATTTTGTTTATCTTTGCATGATACCACCAAAGTTATACGACTCTAACACAACAAAGGAGTGTAAAGGAATGCAGGCCTGGTCTGATAACAGAAACCTAGAGAAGAGGAGATACGGGATGCAGCAGAGAGGAGCTCAGGACTGGGATGATAAGAGATGGGGCACAGGCTGGCACTGGAGACCCCTGGGCTACAAATAACTCACCCATGACCAGTTAAAGAAATGCAGATCTGGAACTGGGGTAAATCTAGTTTGAGAAGTAACAAAAAGAACAAAATATTTAACATCACTACAGTCACCAGAACTGATAGTAGAAGACTGAGTGTCATGTGCGAATTTTGTAGGAAGCAAATGTATTCTTAAATGAATAGCAAGTCTTTTAAAGTGTTGAGGGAAAGAGACAAACTCAAACAAACTCAACTGTAGGCTTTGTGAATATGAAGAGTGGACAAAAGGGAAGACAAGGGTGAAAGATGAATTTTTTTTTTTTTTTTTTAATACAGTAGGAAGGGTCATGCTATTATTCTAAAATGAAACATAATGAGACTCTTGACTGGTCAATGTATATAAAGATTTCCATGATTTTTTCACTTTCCCATCTTTGACATCTAATTCTGCAGAGTGAAAATACAGAGCTTGGCCTATCGTTACAGAGAGAAAAGAAAGAATATAAAGACGTTTTGCAGGGAGTCATGCACCAGAATCAAACTCTCTCTCAGAAGAGCAGGACAAAGCTGAGCAATCACCTAGCAAACAGCAGGCACAGAGGGAAGAAGAGATGCTGCAGCAACAGCCTGGAGCACTGCTAATCTGGGAGGAAGGGAAACGTAGAATAAAGAAGATGAGTGGGCATGTGAAGGGCATGTGGAGGATAACAGATAACATGGCTTTGGATACAGCTTGCAAATAGAAATGGTGGCAGGCTTCAGAGTCCAAGAATGGCTCACAGTGTAGATGATTTCGAACCAATGGAATTATCCGGGGTTCTCCCAGCTCACTCTTCAAATTGTAAGAGGATGGAAATGAGAATAAAGCAGTCACAAATGGTATTCTATGGACAACAAAGTTTAGCATGGAACTGGCCAGCTGGCTCTTGTGAGGTCTGGTGTCTTTATAAAAGGTTTCTTTATACAAGGATTGCAGGGTGTCTTATAGCCAGCTGGAACGCCCTTCTTTTGGTAGCAATGAAAAACAGTGACATGAGAGCAGCATGGAAACTCAAAGGAAAATAAAAAAAAATAATAAATAAAGCTGAGCTGGACAGTGGATGTTCTGTATTGAGATTGGATTTATCTCTTTTGCAAACATTTATAAATATAAAAGTGTCTAAATTAAGTTAAATTTCTATTTTCATCTAATTGGATTCTTTTGTAAGGCATTAGCTATGCAATATGTCTATATTTAGATATACTGTATACATTTATGTACATAGATATACAACTGCTATATACACAAACTGGATTTATATGTATCTGTTGGGTTTCTGTATTCATTTTCTTCAAATGTCTGTTGGAAAGGCTGAAAACTGCAATGGAGATCTGCAGGAAAGCAGAGAATCAGAACACTGTCAGAAATAAGGTGTGCTATATCTGTATAATATTCTTTATTTAATTTTCCTTTTTTTTTTTTTTCTCACTCCAATGTTTTGCTGTGGCCAGGTTACTTATTTTGATTCAATATATATAAAAATACCAAAATTGTCAAAGATTAGATACTACAACATATATCTGAGGGACATCTTCATTTTATTGGGAAGTGCAGTACAACACGGGTAAGGAAATTAAATTATGCTATAGAAATATAGAAATATTTCTGTGATTTTTCTCTTTACCTAAGCTGCAGAAAGAATAACTACCACATTTTTTTTTGTTAAGTTTTATAAGCATTTCATTAAGATAAAGATTTAGTTTACTTGTACAGTGACTCTGTTGAAAAGAGTTGGGAGACTTTATATATATATATATGTATATATATTTATACATAAAATAAATTAAGCATGCCTCAAAGAACTTGGAACTGCCATGGAATAGCCCACATCTGTTCTAGTGAACTATTTTTTTACTTTTAGAATATCATGGCTAAGTAAGAGTCTGCAGCTCAGACAGAGTTTTGTGTGCAAATCCACTTCATAATTTGATAAGAAAACATGGATGACATTTCAGGTTTTTTCCTGAAGTCAGTGGTTTGCAAAAATATTTTCAGTACAGGTTGATTAAAATGTGCTATCATCTCCTGTGTGTCCTGAAAATAAGCAAGAGCATGCCTGCTGTTATTTTCTTTCAGAAATTCTCTCTGAAAGAGAGCGCTTCAGCTCTGTTTCTCATGTTAGTTTTGAGAGATTTCCATCATTCAATGAAATTTTCAAAAACTTCAGTACCATTTCTTAATATTCTATTAAGAAAAGAGTACTTTGAACATTTATGAAAGGAAATTTTAGCAGTGGTGTAGCAAAAAATAATTAAATAGTTCAAAAAAGTGCATGAAACTGTACTATAAGAATTGTGTGTATAATAAAAAATAAATAAAATCCAAAAGCTGAACTTTTGATAAACATGATGAAATTATTACATTCTATCTGTACAGCTAATATTGCATAGTATATTCAAGCAATGTTAAAGAAATAATCATAGAATCATAGAATCATAGAATGTCGAAGGTTGGAAGGGACCTCAGAGGTCATCGAGTCCAACCCCCCTGCTCACACAGGGTCACCTAGAGCACGTGGCACAGGGCTGCATCCAAGCGGGTTTTAAAGATCTCCAAAGAAGGAGACTCCACAACCTCTCTGGGCAGCCTGTTCCAGTGCTTTGTCACTCTCACAGTGAAGAAATGCTTCCTTAAGTTCCTGTGGAACTTCCGATGCTTCAGTTTGAAGCCATTTCCTCTAGTCCTATCACTGTCCACCACTGAAATAACAAAATACTATTTATCCTTTGTTAGTTTTACCTGTGATATAAATGTTTTGTCCCTGTACATATAGTGGGATATCAATGGAGTATCTGGATGTTACTGTCAAATATTTGATTGGTAAATTGATGTACAATTGAACATTGCAAAATAAGCTCTGCCATCATCTTAGGAATTACAGCAATTGTTCATTTGAAAAGAAAATCGTGATTTTATTGGTAACTCTAGAACTTAGTTTTTAGGCATAGTCTTAATTTTAAATATGTAATTCGGCTACTTTAAAACTCGAAGATTTGTGACAAAGTTGATATTAAGCTTCATGGTTGCTTTGTTAAAGAAAAAGACGAAGACAGCCAGGTTATTATATAGAATTTGTAAATCCTGCTGGATGTAATTAAGCACCAAAGATGGAAAGGAAATGGCACAGAACATGCAAAATATAGTGCCATCAGAACATCCAGTATGCTGAATTGTTTGTATAGAAAATGGAATTATTAGAGGTATTCCTTCTCTTTTACAATTGTCATGAACTTAGCTTGAAAAATATCTAATCAAATCATAGCACTTACGTCTTTCACAAATTCTGACTTAGATAGGATAAAGCAAGTGAAAATGAGAAAGGAATATTTTGTTAGTGTTACGATGTAGATCCAAAAAAAACCAGAAAATCTAGGTTGGAAGGGACGTCTGGACAGTAGATTTTTCTCCTGAAGTAACTTGTTCCCATTGCCTCTTATCTTGTGAAAAAATCTTGTAAAAAGAATGCCCGTGGACTCTCTTTCAGATATTGGGAAAAGAAAAAATGATCAGACTAATTTGCGATTTTGCTAGCATGTACATCAGCAGAAAACAAGTTTTTTTTTTTTTTTTTGTTTTGTTTTTTTAATTAAACAAGTAAAAGGTAGGCAGACTTCATACAAGACCTATGGAATGCAAACTTCTTGGCAGAATTTATGTTATCCAACTTTAGATAAGTGCCGAGTTTGCTGTCAGAATATTGCCCTCAGAATATAAAAGAAAATTCAGAAAGCAAACACTAAAGTGATTGATTAGGGAAACAGAGTTTTGAATTATAGTACGTAATATCACTAATATCACAGTTCTATGCAATCAGATTTTTCAAGCAACATATTAAAGTGTGTAGGGGGGTGACAGGTGTAAATAATATTATGGATCACATGTAACTCCATTTCAGGAAGTTTGGCAAGTATTGATTTGATGACTTTGAGTTAAAGAAAATTTGTTCAAAGAGCTCAGTGATATATTGTTTTGTAATACTTTTTCCTTACATCATGAAAAGTGTCATGGACAATACAAACTATGATTTATAGCAGAAAGGAGACTATGTAGGAGAGCATTGTATAAATAGCAAATGAAAGAGCTATTTTCATTCCCTTTTCTATCCTACAACTTATTAGACACATGAGTTTGTCTCACCTTTTTTCTAGTCCAAAGTAAAGCAGTAAAGATTATTTTTATCTGAGACTTGCAGCTGAGTTACAGATTGTGAGATTTTGATTATCACTAAAACTATAATCTATACAAAAAAATGTAAAGTTGATTGACAGGACAAGGTTGTTCTATCCTTATTGATTATGAAAAAATAAATATTCGCTAGCTCTGATGGTCTATGTGTTCCTACAGGTGTAATATCATTCTAACAATAAAAAAGCTTTTCTTTAAAATCTGAAAGTTTAGCCTTGTAAATATAAAATAATCTCTTTTCTTTTTAGATGTTTAACACCTATATCTACACAGACACATAGAAAATGACAATATGTATGAGATATGTATGTATACTCACATATATGTACAGACCAAACCTATCAATGATTTTAACAAAATTACCTTCAGAAAATCATTAGTAAGACCTAGAAAACCTGAGAATAACCTGCAGATGAAATAAGGATCACAAACAAGAACTGTGACTTTCTATGAGTATTGTGTTTCTGATGCCCCCCAGAGTGCTGCTCTGCCATCCAGAGGGACCTGGACAGACTGGAAAACTGGACAGTGAGAAACCTCAGGAAGTTTAACAAGGGAAAGTGCAAGAACCTGCGCTTGGGGAGGAATAACCCTAGACACCAGTACAGGTTGGGGACTGACCTTCTGGAGAGCAGCTCCGCAGAAAGGGACCTGGGCCTCATGGTGAACGACAAGTTGACCATGAGGCAGCTGTGTGCCCTGGTGGCCAAGAAGGCCAATGGGATCCAGGGGTGCGTTAAGAACAGTGTCTTCAGCAGGCTGAGGGAGGTGATCGTCCCCACCAGCCCTGGTGAGGCCACATCTGGAGTATTGTGTCCAGTTCTGGGCTCCCCAATACAAGAGGGATGTGGAGCTGCTGGAGAGAGTCCAGCGCAGGGCTACGAGTATTATAAGGGGCCTGGAACATCTGCCCTATGAGCAAAGGCTGAGGGAGCTGGGCCTGTTCAGCCTGGAGAAGAGAAGGCTGATGGGGGATCTGATCAATAAATATCTCAAGGGAGTGAGTGAGGAGGAGGGGGCCGGCCTCTTTTCAGTGGTGGCCAGCAACAGGACTAGAGGAAACGGCCACAGACTGAAGCACCAAAACTTCCACAGGAACTTGAGAAAAAAATTCTTAACAGTGAGGGTGAGAGAGCCCTGGAACAGGCTGCCCAGACAGGTTGTGGAGTCTTCTTGTCTGGAGATCTTTAAGACATGCTTGGATGCAGCCCTATCTCACATGCTCTAGGTGACCCTGTGTGTGCAGGGGGGTTGGACTAGATGACCTCTGAGCTCCCTTCCAACCTTAAACTTTCTATGACTCTATGATTTGGTGACTCAGGTAATTATTTGCAGCTTGGTCAACCAATATTCAAATGAGCATTTTACCATTTTACCTATGCTAACCATTTTACATCTGGTTAGCAAAGGATCAAGCACTTAAATTTGAGTTAATTTCAAGAAATCTATTCTCTTTCCCTGCTTTCCATTTTTTCCCTTTTCTTCTTCCTTTCCTTTTCCTATCTGTTTCCTTTTCCCATTTGCTTTTATTTTCTCTCTTACCTATGTTCCTTTTGCACCCTTATCATTTTAGTTATGACAGAACATTTCTTCAACTTGTATTGAATCCAGACCCATGATTTTTCTTTCCAGTGGTTTTGCATGTAACTAGCCTTCTTCCAGCCTTGTAGGAAATCAAATTCAAGGTAAGCTATTCGTATGTGAAGAAGTTACATCAAAGCTAAGGAGAAAGTTTATTGTAATGGACTTTTTGCTCAACAGGAGAGTCAGTTTCCCTTTCCTTGCTTCTTAGATCACTTTGAAGAATTTGTTAGATAGTATTATTGATTCTCCTCCTCCCTTCATCATAACAAAACTTGCAGTAAAAAGGCTATTGAAATCTCCTTCATTAATCTTCACATTAGAAATGCAAACAACCTAGAGGAAATATTTTCGACCATCTTGCTATCATAGTAACAAGTATACTACATTGTTATAAATCTGAGAATATTCTTATTTTCAAGCAGTGCGTTTTTTTACATTGATCTATCTAAAGTTCTGTGAATCATCCATCAGTATTATTATTATTAATCAGATAATATTCTGTGATATTATATTATTTGTATTGCTCACCAATATGCAATACTGTAAAACAAGAAATAGTTGAGCAAAATATTATAATTAGCTAATAATATGAGCTAAGTTTGCATGCTGACATGAATTGGATTATGTGACACTGTTTAGTTCACAATATATATTCATTTTCAGGTATTGAATATATTTATATTTTTTGTCATATTTTTCCTGATTTAGACTGTGTGCTTGTTCTGTCCATCTATTAATATTTCAGTCATCCAGATGCCAAGAGCCATTTGTTCAATACGTAAAAGTTATTAATGAAGTAGCCAAATTGATTTTTTTTTCAGTGTAGAACCTTTTATCCCTTATAGACAGGTATTTTAGTGGCTTTAAATCCTAGTATCCACTTTATGGACAAATTTTTAGTATTGTTCATAACTAGCTCATTTGTTTAAGTTAATTACCTCTTTATTTAGTACCTGGTTGTCTAAAACCACACTGTGAGTGACAGGGCAGTTTAGCTTGTGGACTCAAGAAACTGAAAGGCATTCTTTCAGGTTTGGCTTCATCCAATGCTTGATGAATCTTGGTCATTTTCAAGTCTAATCACCAAAAAGTACATTGTCTGAAGGCACCTTGGTTCTGCTTCCGATTTAGTATGGTTCTTTTTAATTTGGCATTCATCAGCCTTACAAAAGTATATCCAAAAGTTTGACTAAATGCCTGAGTCAAAACTGACAGCTTTGTCCCTTTTCTTCCTCCAACAAATGGAACTTTTTACTACAAAAATAAAGCTTGTCTGTGCCTAAGTCAAGTTTTTATCAGAGGCCAATTTAAGACCATGATAGACATTCTCTTGGGACCATCAAAACCCTGATGATTTCCTGCTGAAAGTATAAAACATTACAATTTTCCTGTGAGGATAATTTGAGAAAGTATATGTATGAAAAATTCTTGATGCAATTGCCTGATATATAGTGGAACTCTGAGATGACTCATTTACTTTGAAGTAACATTTACCTTCAAGATTTATGTGTTAATAGCGATAAGTCATGCCAGCTAAGGAAGAAGAAATTTTGCCTAAAATTGGTATATGTTGACTCTTAATGAGCAGAGTCATGGAGTCAACAAAATATTGTTTCTTAGAAGAATATACTGGACCATGATCACTCTATATTTATAATGCTTCTTATAGTTTTCTTTATGCATATGTTTCCGAACTCTTACATTAAAGGATACTGGTTTAGATGGACTATTTTGTCTGATCTAGTGTTGCTGATCTTATGACAGAAAGCTACTTGCTTTGGAACTCAAAACATAGATTTTGGCGGGGTTTAATGGAAATAGTAAAGTAAATATAAGAATAGATCTTTTCCTATTAATTTTCCAAATAGTAATTTAATCATCCATCCTGCCCACATTTGGATATTTACTAATAACATTTATAAATTTTGTTAGTTCTTAGAACATCCTGAACTTGGCTTTAGCTAGCTGAAACAAAATACAATGTTGTTTATGGTAGACTTATCTTAGGTTACTAGTGGATTTCCTGCAATGAAAATATCTTTTTTAGTAGAAATAGATGAACAAGGACTATAAGAAAACAATAATTTTATACAGAAATTGGATAACTCAAGGATAATTTGTCCACTTAATGTAATTCAATACTAATTCATATAAAACACTTCGCAGCTTTATAGATATATCTAAAATAATCTCTATTACAAACAGGATTATTCCTGCTCATAATAAATTGCTGTGCTAAACAGTACTTAAATTTACTTTAACGTAGCTATTTTAATAAAATATATTTGTTTTTCTTGGAATGTGTATATCTGAGAATAACCTTGTAATTTTGTGCCATAAACAACACGTTATATGATTCACACCTCCTACAGAAAGAAAACAGACCAGACTTCCTGAAGACTCTCAGACTGGTCTACCTGAGACTTGAATTTGGGCCCACAAAAGCTGTGTTAGACAAAACATTGTGTTTCCAACTGCTTTTGTGTAGGATTATGCCTGTATGACTAATTGGATGAGCATAACTGGCCTGGCATCAGGTCCAAGAAAGCAAGCGACTGACTTCTTTCCTCTTGAACTTCTTAGTAATTTCACACAGGCAGTTTTTGGATTCTATTTATTACCATAAAGTTCAATATGAGGCATTCACTGAGAGTATTAAGAGTCCTTGTTATATCTATACAGTTTTATGCCTCATAACTTGCTGGAAAATTGTATTTGTTATGCTGAGAAGTTGTCTAGTACAAAATGAGGAGCAGCTCACATCTATATATATATATATTTATTCTATATATATATATATATATTTATATATATACATTTATTTCTCAAACTGTGCTTTTGATGATTCACTTCTTTATGATACTTCCCCTACACGGAAGACTTCTGGAGTGCATTGATGGTAACTTCCAGGCACAGTTGATGAGGGAGATGAGGAGAAGAGATGGTCTGTCAGACCTGATATCTGTCAATTAGTAAGAACCAGTTGAGAATGTGAAGATGGGAGCAGCTTTGACTGTAGCAACCATGAGATCAGATACTCAGGATCCCAAGAAGAGGGAACAAGAGAAAAAGAAGGATCTCAACTCTTGACTTCATGAGAGAAGTCTTTGGTCTGGTCAGGGCCATCTGCTCAGAAGCATTATAGGGGCACATGGTCCTAGAGACAAGAGATTAATTTTCACGGATCACATCTTCCAAGCTCAAGAATAGTCTCTCTGTGTATGTAGTAAGCAAAGCTGGCAGGAGGGCTTCATGGATGAATCAGGAGCTCCTGGCAAAACTCAGACATAAAAAAGAAGCATATAAAGGGTACAGGGAAGCACTTTTTATCCATGTCACTGCTATTTCTGTGGTTTCTTGGCAGTGCAATTCTATGGTTTTGAGATCATAGAATCATAGAATCATAGAATGCCGAAGGTTGGAAGGGACCTCAGAGGTCATCAAGTCCAACCCCCCTGCTCATGCAGGGTCACCTAGAGCACGTGGCACAGGGCTGCATCCAAGCGGGTTTTAAAGATCTCCAAAGAAGGAGACTCCACAACCTCTCTGGGCAGCCTGTTCCAGTGCTTTGTCACTCTCACAATGAAGAAATGCTTCCTTAAGTTCCTGTGGAACTTCCGATGCTTCAGTTTGAAGCCATTTCCTCTAGTCCTATCACTGCCCACCACTGAAAAGAGGCCGCCCCCCTCCTCCTCCCTCCCTCCCTTGAGGTATTTATACACGCTGATCAGGTCCCCCCTCAGCCTCCTCTTCTCCAGGCTGAACAGRCCCAGCTCTCTCAGCCTTTGCTCATAGGGCAGATGTTCCAGGCCTCTGATCATCCTCGTAGCCCTGCGCTGCACTCTCTCCAGCAGCTCCACATCCCTCTTGTACTGGGGAGCCCAGAACTGGACGCAGTACTCCAGATGTGGCCTCACCAGGGCTGAGTAGAGGGGGATGATCACTTCCCTCGACCTGCTGGAGACGCTTTTCTTAATGCACCCCAGGATCCCATTGGCCTTCTTGGCCACCAGGGCACACTGCTGCCTCATGGTCAACTTGTCCACCATGACACCCAGGTCCCTCTCTGCGGGACTGCTCTCCAGCAGGTCCACCCCTAATCTGTACTGGTGTCCAGGGTTATTCCTCCCCAAGTGCAGGACCCTGCACTTGCTCCTGTTGAACCTCATGAGGTTTCTCGCCGCCCAGTCCTCCAGTCTGTCCAGGTCCCTCTGGATGGCAGCACAGCCCTCAGGGCTATCAGCTACTCCACCCAGTTTGGTATCATCAGCAAACTTGCTGAGGGAGCACTCCAGCCCTTCATCCAGGGAATCAGCATGTCTCATTTCCATTCAACTGAAAGCAGAGGCAGATTCCTGTTCAAAAGGTCATATAGGTATGTCCAGCATGTAAGCTTTAATATAAAATTTATAATTATATTCACTGCCTTTTTGTATAGTTCATCTATGGATATCTTTATTGCAGGAAATTGTTTTACATGTAAAAAAAAGATGCATTTTAGAGAATGTAATTTTTTATTAACATTTCCCTAAAAATGAATTATTTTTAATTTTTAGAAAATCTCTAAAGCAAATAAATATCCACTACATAATTCATATTACAAAAAATATTTCATTAGAGCTTAATTTTCCTAAATTTATTTTCCATTATCATGGCATCAATTGATTCTTTTAATTAAATTTCATTCTTACTCTAAACTACTAACAAAGAATTATCAATTTTGTTTGTGATAATGAATTTAATTTTATTGCCATAATGAAATAATCTGATGCAATTCAGTTAGAAAAAATTAATAAATGTAATGCAAATCTTAAAGAGGAGCTAGGTTTTGATGGTACAACAAAAATAATGTACACTTTTTTTTTCTTTTTAGCTAAATAGCAATGCACACGGATGCAGTTTATGAAAGCAGAAAGATATGCACCAGAATAATTACAGTTTGATTTCTATGTGCATGATATTCCTGAGATAAATTTCTGAACATCAAAATCTATAGCATAAAGAATAAATTTATTGTACAGGATTCCTACACCTCCTTAGGCAAAAAAGTTGGAAATTTATTGAAAGGGTGTCCTAAGGGTTGTTCTTGAATACAAAATATCTTTAAGACTAGCAGAAACATCTAGCTATGTACTTCTTGCTGTTATTGCCAGTGGCATTCTAATGAACAGCTTGTCTTATCACAGATCCGTTCTTTCTTATAAGCATAAATGGTGCCATGCAAGACATTCTTCTCTGCAATAAGCATTAGGATAATATATTCTATTTGTTCACAATCTGCAGGGAAAAGGAATTCTTTTCTTCTTTTATTTTGCAGTCTATGGCTGTTGACTATGCATAGAGGGCTGTAATAGCTTTTAACTAAAGCTTCCCTGGAAAAAAAGAAAGCATCCCAGATATTCTGAAGCAGAGATATGCCAGCAGCAGAACACCTGCCACTGACTTCTTCCCATGGATAACAGTAAAAGACTCACTGACTCACTGCTTGTAGGTAATAACCCACTGGCAGTGAGTGTTCAAAAATAGCTTTTGAATTTGATAGCTTTGTACAACATGACCTGATGCAGCTAGCTGAATGCACTACATGGTATCAGAAATTTTCAAAAATCCTGTGCTTTGGGGGTTTATTGTTGTTTTTGTTGTTATTTTATATAAGCAAGGATACTGTTCCCTTAATAATAAAGTACATTTGTTCCAGTACCGACATTTTAAATAAGTATTTTGGCATATCAGTGCATGAGGAACAGCAGATTTAAAGATCCAATCATATTATACAGATGTCTCAAATCAACTCCAAATGAAAAATATTTGATAAACATCCAGCATCTTGTTGAAATACTTTCTTGAATTATTTTAATTCCCAGGTGCTAAACATATGCTTCCTGGTTTATTCAATCACCCATTATTCTCACAATAACTTTACTTGTGATGCTACTCTGAATCTCTCCCTTTCACAGAAATATTTTCCAGTACAGTTCTCTAATGTACCTAACGTGTGAAAAAAAGCACTAAAATGTAAAAGATACATATTCACTGCCTCAGCATGCTTAGTGAGGCTTTTCAGTTTGCTTTTTAAGGTATATCGAATGCTTTCAAACCCGATCCCATAAATTATTGCCAATATCTATACACACACACATAAATGTATACATTTTTAAAAATGAAATGAATAATCAGCACAAAGCTGAGAAACGTGTCAAGTATTTATGGTTTTCTGTTGCTAATTAGAACTACTAGCTTGGAAAAGAGTCGTTAAGAGTCGTTAACATACATATATATGAAAGACAGTCTGAGGAAATGAATTATGAGGTGATGTTGAGTTGACAGTGTTTAGTGATATGAACCATGAAAGAGAAACCGAAGAGTTTGAAGACCTGGGAATATCTGCAAGAATAAATCTCTTGGCAATACATTTTTTCTATCCGTTGCATAAATGTAGGAGCCTTACGGTTGGAGCCATATTGTATGACCAGTCCATTGCTCTCTTTTGGCTCCAATATTTGATGTCACTCAGTTACAATCTTTACTGTCGGATATGAATATTCACTCCATATTTTTTCCTTCCAATCCAGCTGAATTTTGCCTGCCTTTTCCTGAAAGTTGAGTTTCAACTTTTCAACCACATTTCCTATGGTTACACTAGTTAACCTCTCTCCTTTACTGCTGTTAGTTCTTCAGGTCACTACTAACCTTTGCATCTCTTGTGGCCCTTCTTTCTCTTAAAAACAATTTAGACATTCATTTAGGTGTGAGTTAAGGGATTTAGCTCCTCTAAAGGGAGTACAGAAATCTTGCTGTATGTCTTTGCATCTCTAGATATACTAGATATAGTAGTATAGATATACTAGATATATTTTACTTCTGTGCCTGTATGTAATTTGTTTCAAACATCTCTGTAATTTATCTAAACGATGTCACAACTATGAATTGTCAAACATGCCAGTGGCAGTCTGATGGAATTATTCTGGTGAGGCAAAACTATCCTGTATATCAACTCAAGCTATACCCACAAGGGTGACATTTTATTCAGTTGTTACCTGATATAATACATACTGAAAGTAAAACTGAATATGAGCTGTTTTTGAATATGCTATGTATACTGTTTTGTTTTCTTTTATGGTTTTGGCTTGTAAGAACATAACACACCATAAGTGATGAACAGATTATAAATATGACTAAAACTCTTGGTTTTAGTCCTCGTTACCTGAAGAAAGAACAAATAAGAAAAATGTCCAACTGAAGTAATGGAAATACCCATGTTTTTATGATTTGCAAATCTGATTTTTTATCTTCACAAGTTTACTGTGATGATCATAGTCTATCATTGCTTGCCTTGTGTTAACGCTTGCTTTTGACCCTCTTCTATCCCCATGACACTAATGGTGTATTTTTCCCCTAGTTGAAAGGATATGTTGAAAAAGACCTAATACGTATAGTCATATACATGCAAACTTGAGTTACTGGTTTCGCAGATAGTCCTCGTTACTGGAAACTGGATAGATTTTAGAGTTTGAGAGGATATATCACAAGTGTGACCTGAATAAAGTTACAGAAGTTGATGTTCAGTGTGACAGCACCTCAGAGGCAAAGCAATCAGAGAGTTATGGAGGATGACACAGCCTAAATAACTTGCTTATTATTTTTCCCAGGTGTCAGGTGAGCAGACAGCACATGAGAAGTATGTCGAGTTGATTGTTAGTGACTTTGGGAAGATTAGCATAATACAGTTTAATTAGTGTAAGGTTAAACAACAGCATTGGAAATCATTGGGAAAAGATGTAGTATTTGTCATAGCACAGGTCTGTCAGCATAGTTAATAATCTGCGCTCAAAATCTTAGTTTCATTTTGCATATTTGCTCTAATCTGATCATTCTAGCCTTGTGTGGTGATTCTGTTATATTGCTTGATACACGTATTGATTGTTAATGTGATTTTTAAAATGGTTAGATGGCGTTATGTGGGAGCTACGTGGTGTTTCCCTGCTAGATTTGAGCTGGGCCTGTTTTCTCTGGAGAAGAGGCGGCTCAGAGGGGATATGATTAATATGTATAAGTTCAGGAAGGGAGAATGCAGGGAGGAAGGGGACAGGCTGTTCTCACTGGTGGCCAGCGATAGGACGAGGGGTAATGGACACAAGCTGGAACACAGGAAGTTCCGTCTCCAGGTGAGGAGCAACTTCTTTACTGTTAGGGTGACAGAGCAGTGGAACAGGCTGCCCAGGATGGTTGTGGAGTCTCCTTCTCTGGAGGTCTTCAAAACCCGCCTGGATGCCACCCTGCGCCACATGCTGTAGGTGTGCCTGCTTGAGCAGGAAGGTTGGACTAGATGATCTGTAGAGGTCCCTTCCAACCTTAAATATTCTGAAATATTCTGAAATATTCTAGATTTCATCATTGTTGTGATTTGTCATGCATGTTTGCCAAAGTTCCCTCATGTTGCTATCAGACTTCTAAGAAAATTAGCTTACAGCTGAATGCACGATGGATATAGAAGATGATTTTTTTCATAACAGCGATTCAAGACTCAGAAACAGAAATATCTTCCACAGAAAGTTTGCTACAGATTTTTTTCCATATGGCTCATTTTAATTTTTCCACTTAGGGAACCCTACCAAAGCAGATATTTTCAGAATACTCATATGTACTCCCTGGTTTTCTTCACTACGACATATCTATCCTGAGACATTGTTATGTATACAGTAATCTCCTCTACTTTCACTGCTGTTCCCATGCTGCAAAATTATTGCTTCTTACTGTGGTTACTTCCTTGCTATGGCTAGTAAGGATCCAAATTCTGAGACAGTCCTCTGCTATATGGCATAGCCACAAAATACAATAAAACAAAACAGAACTAGTCCCATGATTTCCTTCAAAAATGTTTTCAAAATCACAAATATAAAGACCTTTTATATATTTGCATTTTTTTTACAAAAACCCGGAATATTTAAATCGTAGGTAGTTTTTTATGAAAGAGGAATAATTAATGAGAATATTTATACATGAATTAGATGTACTCGTCACATTTGAAAGGTGTCTCAATGCCTCTGAAATTTTCTTCTTTTAGTCCTCAAAAAAAATAGCAGGAACACGCCTTGTTTAAGAATTTAATGATGTAAGCATTTGTTCTGTCCAGGCAATTTATGTGCATATTTTGAGAACTGAGTGTCATCTAGAAGAATCAGAGATAAAACCAAACAATAATTTACTCTCAAAGTAGGCACATAAATAACTCTGAGTATGGGGATCTCAAGACTAGACAAAAAATATCTCTACAGAAGAAGTGGTTGAATGTACTGCCTATATTGGAAACAAACATTTCAGCTTTAACAGACTCAAAGGGCAATTGTTTCTGGTACAAGTGAACACACAGTCCAAATGTCAGAATCTTTGTTCCTGGAACTGAATGGCAATCTGACTGAAGAATTTACAGCTATTTTGGGTTATAATTTTCTGAGAATTTTGAGCTCCAGATAGGAAATATTACCAACAATCTTTTGCATATGCAGTCAGGCATACAGTGAATTAAGGAATGTGAATATTTTGGAAACATGTAGGAATGATTGTGTGTCTAAAATATATTTACTATTTGCTTTAAAAGCTGGGAGAGAAATCTTTTCCCATTATAGAATAATTAAAAATAATCAAAATATATTGATGCTTTCTATTTTTCTGTCTTTTTACATTGTCTTGAAATAAGAGAATTAAAGCCAACAATTTGGCTGAAGATAATGACATCTGCTTCAGTCATTAAAGCCTGGGAATCTACATGGAAGGAAAGGTCACATAATAACATCTAAATAATAATGCTTAGAGCTATTATATTTTTAGAAGTTTTAATACCAAAGCATAAGGAGAATGTGCTGGACAGCTTCTGCTATTGAATCAGTTAATCATGTCAAATGGAATCAATGAAAGCCATATGATGGGAATATGTCACAAGTTGCCTTTCACTAAAGATCAAGATGATATTCTGTATATGAAATAGCACATCTTGGTGATATTGCTCAGAAAGCTGTTGCAGATTATTTCAATTTAAGAAATGGTGCTTAAGGCAACTCATCAGTAAGACAGTAACAGAGAAGGCGGCTGGTGGATCCGTCCCCAAAACTGCCATCTGATACTGCTATATAAGAACCTGGGTACAGACAAGAAGTGCAAGAACCTGAGATGGAATATTCCACATAAAACTCAAGCAAGAACAAATGGGGTTTAAACACAGGGAAGCAGTAAGTGATACTAGCTTTCATAGGATATTAGGATATTGGTGTTCAAGGATGGAAGAAGTTGCATTAATAAGCAAATTCCAAAATCACAGTGCGAAAGATTTTTTTTTTTATTTCTCTCACAAACAGACACAGTATTTCTGTATTACTTTCCTGCAAAGTTTTCTTTGTTTCATGCCCAGTAGTTTTATTTCTGGCTCAATAGTTGAAAGTGACAATGAATTGCCTACTAAAGACATTCAAAGAGGGCACTTATTTTTAGAGATCCCAAGAAGGCTAAGGCTAAGGGGGCTAAGGCTAATGGTGTACTTTAATTTCAAGAGGGACTCATAGCTTTTGAACTTTGCTTTTATTACTGCAGATAATACATAGCAGATATGTTGATTAATAACAAGGAAACCTCTTTTCAGCTACTGCTGTAGCTAAAATTCCTCTAGAGGTTTGGATAAGAAGCAAACGGAGGAGTATCCTTTACAATTCAACTCCACATAATCAAAAATCTATAAAATAGTTATTCCCTTATGACTACAAACATGAACAGTATTTAGACAGCAATGTGATAACAAGCTATTTGGAGATTTTAAAATTAGATTCTCAAGATGAATCCCCTATATGTAACTATTTTTCAATAAAAAGAGCCAGCAATAATGACTTCAAACATTTTATTAGAAACTTTTGAGGAACTGTGACTGTAATTATATATATATACACACAAATATATGCATATATTTGTATATTGTTTGCATATACATACATATATATACATGTTTGCATATACATACATATACATTGTGTGTATATACATATATACATATACATACAATATATACATATACATACATATATACATATATGTATATATATACATATATACACACAAACAAATATTACATATATATGTAATTTTATATATTTTATATATATAAATACACACATTTTATATATATATATACACACAAATGAGCATCTGACTTGACCAGATCCACACATTCAGCAACAGTCTGCATGTGCCATTCCCAGGGTTCCCCACAGCTAGGAGCCAAATCCTTCATAGATCTGCCTTATTTAACCCTCTAAACACCTCCTTGCCCTGACAGCCTTTTCCTTCCTTCCCCCTTCCACTGGGTTGACACAATGCACACGAATTTTCGTTTCATTGAAATTCCTAAAGAAAGATAAGCACATTTCTTGAATCTAGTTCAAGAATCCTTCAGTCAAGACAATTTCACAATTCTTACGGAGTGTTTTTTTCAGCAAGAGGCCAAAACACAATGCCCACATCTGGAAGCAGCTCTAAAAGCTCTATCAGTTCAGTTTAGCAAATGTGATTTTTTTTGATTTATAGAAAATAGAATGTTTGAAGTTCCATCAAACAGTAATACAATTTTTATTTTAATAGTATACACTTAATATAGATTAACATAATTATAATAAATAGTCATAATGAATGAGCACGTATTCAATCTTTAATATAATCCATTTCAGAATTTTCCTTGGAATTGGAGTCCCATCTAGCTTTACTGTCAAGAATATGTGTTTTAGCAAAATAAGCTCATTCCTTCTCTGTTTTGGCTGCTGAAGCTTTTAACTGTATCTTATTTGGCTGCACTTCACAGTAAAAACTATGTAAGATATAATGAAAAAAAAATCAGTGGGTAATTTTATGTGGTGTAGGCTGAACTGGACGAGAACAATTTTCTGTTATATGCATGTTTTTCTGAAGGATTGCCACTCTCTCAGTATGGCTATTTTTCATGCTCAATTAAGCTGTTTTCACTCACTTTTATAGCACATCTTCTTCAAAACATACCTTGGGACATTCTCCAATAGCCTAAATCTAGCCTATATCACTGTGTCTATTGTGCCTTATCAGTAAATTCTACCTTTTCGGGTGTGGTTAGCTAATAAAAAAATAGATTCAAGGAAATGTAGAAGTAAGAAAAATACTGAGGAACAGATATAAATTTTATATTATTCAATATCCTTATTTTTGGTGTTCCTCCTGATCGTCCAGAGTTAGAGACATATGGTTTGGAGATGTTTGTATGATAAATAACTTCCCTCAGGGGAAACTTGGACTCCAAAGAACATCTTACATCATATTGCGCATGCAAGTGTAATGCCATGCTTTAAGTATGGCAAGCAACTGAGTAATACCATCCTATCAAAGTCCTCTATAAAACCACTACTTTCCTCTTTCTTTTTCAACTAGGAGTAATCCAAATCTCTGAGAAATTAAAACTTCTTAGAAAGTTTGTATTTAAAATAATTTCTAGAATAAACCTAGTCATGCCCACTATTTCATAGATCTCCATGATATTTGCCTTTGATTTGTTACAGAATCACAGCATAGCAGAGTGGAACAGACCTCTGGATACTGCTTAGTCCAACACTGCTATTCAAGCAGGGTCACCCATAGCAGGCTGTTCAGGGCTATCTCCAGTCAGGTTTTTATTATTTCCAAGGAGACTCCACAACCTCTTTGGCTGTTATAGTATACAAACACCCTTATTTTCTTGTTTAAGTGGCATTTCCTGTATTTGAATTTGTGCCAATTGCATAATTTGTTTTCACTGGGCAGCACTGAGAAGACTCTTCTATACATCCTCACATCAGGTAAAGACCTGAGGTGATAAGATAAACATTGATCAAGTATTTATACATATTGACAAGATATCCTCCAAACCTTTTCTTCTCTAGCCTAAGCAGTCCAACCTGCCTGAGTCTTTCCCTACATAAGATATGCTCCAGTTCCTTAAGGGACTCCAATCTTAACGCCCCTAGTAGCCTTTGCTCATGTTGCTTTTGCACAGGGGAGCCCAGATTTGGACTCAGCACTCCTGATGTGGCCTCACTAGGGCTAAGTAGAGGGGAAAGATCATCTCCCTTGACCTGCTGGCAATGTTCTGCCTAAAGCAGCCTAGCATATATATATATACTTTATTTGGTTTGACGATGAAAGTGAAACAAACCCATTTACAGAATGGACGTGATGTACAGATCATTGCAGTGCAGTGCCGAAATCTTCAAACTTGCAGCATTTCAAGCTATAATGACCTCCAGACACATGTAAACACAAAGTAAAGGCCCATCTAATGCATGATCTAATACATACACATCCATACTGCAGAATGTAGGCAGTGACAATGTGCTTCTTCTGGCCCTAGGGCTTGTAAGAGCTGTTTTATTTAATTAGATCAAATTTGGAAGTGATTCTCCATATTCTTCCTATGTCCAGTAGCAGCATAGTTTATTGAATTATATTACACTATTAAAATCTGAGACCCATGCCATAAACCTGCCTTCAGGATTCCTCTTTAGAACCATCTCTCTCAAACGAAGATCAATCATATTTTTAATACAAATCTCTGCACAAGGTGCTAGCCTTGTTGAGCACTGATAGGAAAATATTTCTTCTTTTCACCTCAGGTTATCTTATATTACAGAAAAGCAACTAATCCCACTTTTTCAGAAATTTATACTATAAATACATGAACGAGTGTTTAGTTGTTGAAAATACTGCAACTACTGTGAAATAACATCAACAGAGACAATAAAATCCTTAGTAACAGCATGTTATTCTTCCCAGGGAATCATGTAAAAGGCATGTTACTATCAACACTCATGGTATTGTGAGCTTATTATTGTACCTGCACAGTGTATTATCACTGACCCATGAAGATGTACTCACATTACATTCAGTAATGATCAATATCAGAGTCTGTTTTCAGGAAATAGTAGACAAATACATGCAAGTCTTATATACTTCATAATTTCACCTGCACAGTCCATTTACTCTATCATATTGTTATGCTGTATTACCTTAATTAGAAGTTTGAAAGTTGATTACAGGGTATAAGTACTTTCTTAGGAAAGAAATACAGAGAACAATTTTAAAAAATTTATTAGAAAAATGTACCAGCGGAAACAGATGAAACCTGACAAATTCAAATTAGAATAAATAATATCACATAAATGTTTGCAGACATTTGGGTGATTAGTTGAGTTTGTAAGAAAAAGAATACAGAGTATGGTTGGGATATGTTTTTTTTTTTTTTTTTTTTTTTTTTTTTYTTTAAGACAGGGTAGCTGGATGTTTGAAACTAGTTCAGTTTTGGAAGAGTGCTACAGGCAGTCAGTTTCCACTCAAAGGCACAGAATTAACTGCCTCTTGTTTTGGAGTCTCACATAAGATTGCCTCAATGAGGTTATGTCCAGAAGTGTCTTTCTGGTGAATTGGGATTATCATCTCCATATGACCTGAAATCCATTGCTTTCTTTGTGTAACAAGCTTATCACCTTTCAGGTATGTAGTATAACTGCAGGCATGATTATTGCTAGCTATCATCTTTAGGCAGAAGCAACTAGATTAATTCAAGACAATATGTAAATATAAATACAGCTGAAGACAGACTTCCTTGGACTCAGAAAGAAATAGCAGATTAATATACATATTGAAAAAACCTCTTATTAACTCCAGGAATTAAAAAAATAAAAATAATTAAAAATTAATTAAAAATAAATTAAATTTAAAATTTAAAATTAAATTAAAAAATTAATAAAAATAATTAAAAAAGGCATCCCTTTTTGCATCCTTTAACAAAATGACCTGGAGTTTCTCTACTCCTCATTATAAATGCTTTATGGATTTTTTTTTTTCTCTTTCCTGATTCATTTATACCATTTTTCTTGATATTTTCTATCTTTCATCAGAACAACAGTAACAGTAAATAGGTCTTGTAAAGCAGCAACTTTATTATGTTAATATGTTTAGGCTTCTTCCTTTCACAACTCCCTTTCATATACAGCAAAATCCTTGAAAATTTAACGTGTGCAAGTAAGGTTTTGTCTTGTACCTATGGTCCCATATCCTTCATGATGTATAAATGCTTCCATGGCAAATCTTACCTTAAAAGATTAAGAGACTATCTGTGTCTCTTTTGCTATCTGGGGGAAAAAAAAAACAACACAGAAAATTATAGCCCCTAGCTACTTCTCTTATTTTCCACGTAGGTGGTGATGCTTAGCTCTAAAACTCAGCCCTACAAGAAACAAGTTGGTTTCCTCAGACCTTTCTAGGGATGTTAAATATGTTCTGATGGATTATACAGAAAAATAAATCAGAAACAAAGATAAAAACAGAAAAAAAATATATTATTTCACGTATTCTGACTTATTTGGTGAGATTTATTGGGAATAAATCAATTTAGAGTAATGCAAAGAGACTACAAAGAAGTGAAGCCAGACAAGTTCATTTCTCTGGCTTTGCAATTGCTATTGATACTGAGATGTCAAGTAATTGGTAGGGTTGTCAGACAGCTGCAGTTCTCCTTTTCCATCTTCTATTCCCCACAGAAGCCTACAGTTTCATTGTTTATAACTCATTTCTCTACTTTCCTATAGCTAATCTGTATTCCTATGCTATATCTTCTTACTTTTATGACAATTATGCCACCAGAGATATCATTTTATTATGCAATATTTGTTTTTATTACATGTCTCTGAGGAAATACTAGACTTTCAGATGAAAATGGCAGTTGTTATCAGTTATGCTAAGAAAATAAAACAGTGGCGGAAAAGATCGTGTCCTTCATTTCCAGACATTCTGTCTTATTCAACTGGAGATTTTTGACAGGAGAAAAGTTGAACAGTGGCATCTAAGTGTTATCACTGTCTACCCTACCACTGTCTACAACAGCGAAACAGAATAGAAAAGGTTCATGCTTGGAATTATTTCTCCTGTTTGAATTACATCCACCTCTGCAGGTCATCTATGTATGCACAGATGAATTTGTAAAGGCAATTCTGAGAAAAGTATAATAACAAAAGATAATGTATTTGAAGTTTTGTTACATCACAAAACAATGTTAAAAAATTACTTCATAGTTATACCTAGCAGTGTAATAGATTTAGTTTGCTGCTAGTTTCCTAGTAGAAAGAGAAGTGAGACTTTCTGTACAGGTACATAATGATATATCTCAGTTAATGAAAAGAGTTACCATGATCTCCAATTATTTCAGTAGCTTTTCACGGTTTGTTCAAATTAGCATAAGAATTTACTTTCTATTAGCATAAGAATTTACTAAGAGTTATAAAAATATAACTCTTTATAGTCTTTGGAAAACTACTTGAAAAAAATACAATTATTGAAAGCCAGTTTTGTTTTATTGGGAAACAAGCAGATAAACTTTGTAATTTACTTGCTATGTTGGGAAAAGAAAAATGGCTGAATGATTGATGCTTGAACCTTCAGTTTTCTGTAGTTTCTGTAGGATTTGAAATCTCCCTTTATCTCAGAAAATGTTTCACAAAACTGTCTACACATATGCTTCTACTAGATGTAGTCATTTCAGTGAAACATTTTTTCTGACAGGAAAGTATTTTGCTGAGAATATTGGATCTCACTGTGCTTGTCAAGAAGACACAAAAGAAAATTTTCTCTACATTTTCAAATCTTGTGTTTTCACAATAGATATCTACTATCTTACTCTTCTACTGTTGAATAAGCAATATAGATTTTATAATTTTTAGAGAAATCCTTAAGAGTTGAAATTCTTACCTTGCCTTGAGATAGCTATACTTTTACTCTAAATTGTGGTATTGTTGTGGCATAAAAGTGACAAGGAGAAATTCTGTTCTCCTGAATGAAATAGAATCTTGATTATAAAGTTACATTTACATTATAAGTGAATTCACATTTTTTTCTGAGAAAAAAATCATTTCTCCAAAAATCTACATGATTGTTAATAATGGTATGAATAGTCAGTGACTGTACCTATGGGGAAAGATATATATTGATTTATATGGAATACAACTCTGCACACAATTGCTTAACTTAAATATTTATCATTTCAGCTTAGTATTACTTAGAATAAGTTGTTTGAGGATGTAAGCTGTTATGGAAATCAAAATCTGAGGTATCAGACATCTTTGGGTAGATGCCAAATCTTCATTCTTATAATCATGAAACATTACAGGGAGCTTTTTCAGGGATTCCAAAAGAGAAAGAAGCACAATTTTTTATTAATTCATTGAGTATTTAAAATAATCAATTTTAAATAAATCTATTTAAGATAGATTGCATGATCTCTGACAGAATTCATATTGTTGTCCGAGACTGAGTTTTTAGAAGCAGTATAGTGACGAGATTCTCTATATCAATGGTTTCTCTTTCCAAAAACTTTAAGACAGTTTCTAAAAGATTTTAAGGTATCTGTTATAAAGGAGACAAAACATAATCAAATGGTAAGAATAGCTTAAGATATTCATTTTATAATATTAAAAAAAAAAAAAAAAAAAATCCCTGATGATGAAAGCCATTGGAATTGGCTTATATGACCCATATGCTGGAAGTCTGAAGTTATCAGAATTCTTCTGGAAAGATAACTTGGAATTATTGTTAATTCAGTTCCCAGCTCACCTTAATGCACTCATGTATAACTGTATAATGCAGTTACTTTAATTGCACCAAAAGCCGTAGCAAACAGATCATGTGCAGAAACGACTATGTGTATAATGTAAGACACAACTGCAATGACATGTGAAAATTAACCTAAGAAGAATTCTGAAAGATTTCGAAGAGATTAATCCAGTGTCTCTTTGGAAATTTTGTATTGCTAAATATAGGAATATATTCTAAGTTTAATATAAAGTGCTACCTTCCTTTGAAAGGGTTATGCAGAATCTGATTTCAAAATGAGTTCTATCTGATGATTAAATATATGAAGAAGGTATCAATGTCTGTTTGAGTTCAAATGAGCTTCCAGTTAAGAAAGACAAAAAAAAAATTCATAGATTTTGCCAATACTAACTTTACTTATTCTGCCTCATGTTTTTACATTGATTACATTGACCTTGATCAATTATATAGATTTTTAAGATAAATTAATGATGCATTAATGCATGATGAATTAATGTTGAAAGTAGTAAAGGTTTGGAATGTAATTATTATGATATTATTACTGTAAAGTATTATGACTTAGGTCATAAGTCACTCATTGCTAAAAACTATAGGAACAGGAATTAATGCCATTTGACTGTAAGTGTATGAATATATATGTATATATATATGTATAAGCACATGTGTGTGCATATATATATATGTATATATATATATATATGAGTGTTTAGTGAAATTTATACAATACAATTTGAAGTATTAATCCAGTTCAAATATAGAGTAGCAACAAAACATTGCCTGAATAATAGATGCATAAGTAGAGAGAGGACAGGCATTTCAGTGTGCCCAGCTGGGACTGAGGCCTTAAAAAACATATTACATCCATATAAATGTTTTTTTGGCTGCCTGACTTTAGGACCATCTGTTTGAATGGCTGGGTGCCCATTCAGAAGTTGGTAGAGCCCTTGCCATTAGGCAGAGATGCCAGGTATCAATGGGTTTAAGATAGGCAGGCCTGCAGAGCACTGCAAGGACATCTGGTCTGCAGAAAAAGAGGAGGGAAGTCCATCTTATGTGACAGCATCACTACACCAACACCGCATGCCTCCCTGCACCTAATGACACCTGTTCACAGATACGTGCCAAAGTAATAAGAAAAAAAAAAAAAGCATTCCCTGAACAATGGGAAATGGATAGTATAGACCCTCAAAAGCCTTTGTAGCTGCCAGGAAAATAGGTTTCACTGTGGTGGTCATTTCGGAAACCAAGGCGGACCATATGGGATATCAGAATGAAAGTCCAGGCATTTTGTATACCAACCAACCCTTGGCAAAGGATATTTCTGGGCAACAAACAAAATGACAAAAAAAAAAAAAAAAGAGTAAACCAGGAAGACACACAACTTATCTGCATTTCCATTAAAAGTATACAACCAATTAAAGAGAATAACTAATCACTATCTGGATGTGTTATTCCTTTGGATATATTAAAAAGAGGTCGTATAACTTGCAATAGCTTTGTGTTCATGAAAATTATGCATTATATACTGCAGGATAAGTAAATACAAGGTAAGCCTTCTGTTTTATTGGCCCGATCTTGTCACACAGTAATATTTCTATAACATTGTAGTAGCAACATATGTGGCTAAATTAATCCTTCTTCCGGATGAAATGGCAGTATGAAACATATAAATAGAGACACTGGAATTGCTGTATAGATATGTAATTTTTCACTGTAGTATAAGATTTGCACATACAAGTCAAACAGGAGTTTTATGCTACTTGTAGCTTTAAATGTATACTCTCAAGTCTGTTTGCAATTTTCACTCAGAACCTGAGAAGGCTATCTGAGTAAAAGTTGTGGGCACAATAGTATTTTTACATGTATGAATTGTCCTTCTCCTTCATGTAAAAGATGATTCCAGTTCAGAGTCCCAACCATGACAATTGCCCGTAAAAAAAAGTTTAAATAAAAGAAATAGTCATCCTCTATAAAGTGTATAAAATATAAAGCAAATATGCATATTTCTTTTGTAGATATTTCTATCCATACACAGATAGCTGAAAATTATCACTAACCTCACAGCTCAGAACAGAACTAGGACAGTTAAATCTGGTTTAGAAACTGCAGAATTAACTCCTTTCCCCCTAACTCAAGTAACACTATATATTTAGGACGTGCTTCTGCATCACAGGCAGTCATTAATATAAAGTTATCAGTTGAAGACAACAGCATCATTTATTTTTATAGGTTCAAGATTTAAATTTGTATTTTGTTGCCTTTTGTGAATGGGATAAAAGGTTAAGAGATGCATTATCCAGAAACAAGTAATCATCAGAGTTGCAGTCCATAACTTAATTTTTATGCATTTTCCAATTTCTGAAATGCTTCACAGATTATTTTAAGGCTATCTGAATGGCTCCAGGCTTTTGGTTATTCACTAGGCATATTCATAGTTTGTATTGGGACATTTAAGTCATGTAATATTTTCTTCTATCAGTATGAAGAACAGAAGTTTTTGATTAGATGATTGAAACATCTTACTAAGGAAACTATTAAAAGGCAAATAGTATTCTAGTACTGATTCCCAGATGAAATTTGCTTCGTATTAGTGCTTCTGAAATGTGAAATGTGGGAAAACATTATGAATTCCTTGTTCTATTATTCCCCCATTTGTTATTCCCAATAAATAATGTAGTTCTCTTTAGAATACAGAAAATGAAACTTTTCCATCAGAAGATAATAATATTATTTAGTAATACATAAATTGTTGCCATGTATTATAATGAGGATTAATTTTTTATATTTTGTAGTATGTATAAGATGAAAATAGCCATTTTTTTAAGTACATGGAAATGGGTTTCTAACAGAATTGGAAAGTTTATTTAAATGCAGAAATCACTACTAAATTTGTAGTAATGAAGTTGTCAAGCAGAATTTAAATCTGCTGTGCGTGTGTTTATTATGCTCCAGTGAGCCCCTCTGACTTTATCAGAGCAGACAAACTTCCACATCTGAGCAAAACATGGCATCCTGTTTTGTGAACATCCTACCACTAGGACTGGTGTTAGGTTCTTCACCTAATTACTAGTATTTTCCTCACTTTATGTTCCAAACTGACAAAGGTGCTTTCATGAACTGTACATGTTTATTTTTCTTTATTACATGTAAATGAGTTCACAGAGCTGCTGCTCACTTGGCTGTCCAAATGAAAAGGGCTATACTAATATCCTTTGTGAGTTTTAGCAGTCTCTCTCGATTCCAGTTTCTTCTCCCAAAAGCAAGTATCTTCTAAAGAACTCCTGTAGAAGATTAAAGATGACAGGAAAAACATTTTTAACTGGGTGAAACACAGGGGTATTCTCGTTTCAGCGAGTTTACAGATAGAATTTGCATCTTGCAGCTGCAAAGCTATATTTGCTGCACAGTGCATTTCAAGCCCCCCTATGAAGTTTTTATATTCTCTTCCATACACTACATGTGAAAATATACACTATCACACATCATTAATGTAACTCTTTTAAGTGGCGTGGATTTTTGCTGTTTGCAATGTTAATTCCAATGAAATCTACTTCATTTTACTACATTTAGAAATTGCTGATATTTTCAGATAACAAGCCTTTAAATGATGGCATTCTTCTTCTTTCTTTTTTTTTTTTTTTTTTTTTTTTTTTTTTTTTTTTTTTTTTGCATAGAACATCATTTACTACAATGGGTCAGAAAACACTGATTGATCAGAATCTGCTTTTTGTTCTGCAATGAAAATTAGATTTTCCTTAGGAAAAAAAATACACTGATTTGAAATATAATGCTGTCTAATCTACTGTTATTTAGATTTTGTCTTTTTTTTTTCCCCCTACAAATTCTATCCTGGACTTATGAAATGCTCCCAGTGAAAGTTGTGTCATGACTACTAAGAATAAGCAAATAACTCATGCTTTGACAAAACAGACCCTTCCACGGAAAATAATTTCTAGAAAAAAGAACAAATTTTCCATAGCAACCCCCCTGTTAACTGCCTTGCCTTCAAGCTTTACTGTTATTTTAGTTCAGTGAAGATTTTTTTAAAATTATTATTATACTGTCACAAGTGAAGACTAAACAGAAATACTTAAAATCTTAATTACTATTTTTTTATAAAGAAAACATAAAGAAAGTAACATATAAATAAACACATTTCCAAGTGTCTAAATTAACTAAGCAAAAAAAAAAAATCCTCATTCATTAGACAGCAGATATGAAGGCAAATAAATAAAAAAGGCCATAATTATTAAAGAATAAAGCACTTTTAGAGCTGTTCCATCAGGAATAAAAAAGGAGTAGGGTTAAATATATGTGACAACCTGTTAAGAGAGTAATAGTAAATCAGGTTTCATAATTTTCTTATAGCATATTCATAATAAAATTCAACTTCACTACAAAAGTTTATATTCTCTCTAACCTTAGTAAAAGAGTTATGAATGGTGGGATGCATCGATAAGGCTATACCCAGTTGGTGATTCACCACTCTAAAATTTTCTGAGGTATGGACCAGAGAGCAGGAAAAGAGTCATATAGTGACTAACTGTGAGTTTAAAAAATTATTAAGAATCCATTTATTCAGATGATTTTATTCAAAGACTGTGTCTTAAGTGTTTAAGTATCACATATACAAATAATGAGTATAGCAGCCGAGCACAGGGCTGACTAGTAGGAAATTTTAGTAGTTACAGATTAAACCTGTCCCACATATGTGAACTGACTTTTACTGTATGATTACATTCTGTTTTACTTCTAACTTCTTTGTGACTTTGGATTCAGAGAGCACCTGGAACGTTGCAAATAACTCTACTTTAAGATATGCTTCTCTGCAGTTAGATTTCTATCTTTAGAGAGTAGCGGGTTAGAAATGGGAACTTTGAAATGTGACCTCCATGGCTGATTTTCACATATTCCTCCCTTGAAATTCTGTCTTATAGGAGAAAGAGTCAGGTGTCATCAGTAATTTAACTGACATCCTTCTGAGTAATACCCATCAGTTTTTCTCATACTTGGACTTAAATATAGATATCTTTTTTGACATGTGCGCTATAAGTGTGTGTGTGTGTGTGTGTGTGTGTGTGTGTATACGCTTATCTTTGTATGCATGTACGCTTTTCCTTTATGACTTTTTCATCCTCGTAACAACAACAACAACAACAACAACAACAAAACTATCCTTCAGTGCAGGTCATTTTTAAACATGTTAGTCATTTATTTAGAATGATACTTGGAAAAAACTATATCTGCTCATTTTTTTGTCAGCTGTTCATTTTTAACTACACATTTTTTCCTTATGTTTATTCTCAGATTCAGCAGAATCACTGGAAAATATATATATTTTTAAACTATGAAATTTTTTTTGTATCTCAATGGATGAACTGTATGTTGTGTATAATGCTGAGTAAATTGGATATGTAGCATTAAGTTATTAAGCTATTATTATTAAGCATTAAGATATTATTACAATTATCATAGTACACTTGAGACCTTATGTACCTTAGTTAATATACAAAATCCTTAAGATAAAGCATATTTTTAAATAACATATATTTAAAACAAGGTATCTGAATAATAACTCCTAAAAATACTCTTTCTTAAAATGAATAAAAGAACAACACAAGACTAAAAACAATGTGGCTTGATGACTGGCATATTAAATGTTAATGTGTTAATATATTCAGTAGCTAAATTTCTGTTGAGCGTTATTTGGCCATCTATAGTCAACGAATAGTGTGTACACTTCAGTCAGAACAGGAGAAAAGGACTTTCTAAAGATTACTTGTTTCACTAAAATCAAAAAGGACAAAAAGGACAAAAAGTTAATTCTTCCGTTTTCCCCAGAAAATATTCAATAATTAATATAAAGACAAAATATTTCTTAGTGAATAAGATCTATTTTTCTTAAACATGCCAGAATAAAGTCATCCTTTTAACTTAAACTTGTCCTTTAACTAAACTTCTACTTGTTCAAGTTAGGATTAGAGCTTGAGTCCTCGGAGAAAGATAAGTGGGTTGAATCACCTGTGGGGAATTGTTTCTTTCGACTATTTAGGAAATCTAGGATAGCTTTTCTCCTAATTTAGATATATCAGGAGCCAAATATTAGTTAAAGATGCCCAGACATCAGTGTATTTGTAACTTTGTTGGAAGTTGCAATTTCTTTCTCCAGGAAAGAAATTGGATTTTGCTCCTTGGGAGGACAGAGGTTGATTATTGTTTCTTTCCTAGAAAAAATAGAGTAAGAAGATAATATAATTAGTGGAATAAAGCTGTAGTTTTATTATTTGCAAAATGACTAATGACTATCTCATTTACCCGCACATTTCTAAAAAATATCTGCTGTAGTTTATTGCAGAAAAACTATTCCAGACAGCTCTGGAAAAAAAGGAATTCAGTGGCTCAGGTTAAATCTTCTTTATCTCTGCTGACAAGCACTTGTCAGTAATGTAAATGATGGAGAAGATAATATAGTAAAAAACACAGGGCAGACACATCTGATGAAGTAGAGAGGAGTAAAGCACTGAAAGCAAAGTCTTACCAAAACAGTTTCAACGAACTTCCATTCTGAGAAAATCATTAACATTTTGTACAAAAGCAGTAATGTCAATTAATAGAATAAATGTTTCCCTCATTATGTCTCCAAACATAGCGAGAAAATGCTAGATTGTGCCTTGGGGAACAAAATTTATTATGAGCATGAAAAATGTTATAGTTCTGATGCAGTTTTTAAATGACAGCATAATATGTTATGGATCATTTGATTTTTTGTATGAAAACGTTATTCAGCGCCCAAAAAGGCATATGCTGCTAACGGCATGTGTTGCAGTCCTTTCCTTCTGACAGCTGGCAACCAGCAAATGCCAGTCAAAATACAAAATGTCAAGCAGAAATTTTTCCCAATAAATGCATTAGTTTAGATAATAGCACCTAAATAATCTTTAGTAAAACATTTTCATTAATCTCTGAATACTGTGTGCAAATGACTTCTACTTCCTACTCTTTAATATTACGTAAAAAAAGCTGTAATGCAAAATCTGGTGTATATATTGTATTAATTCTTATTCTTTTACTAATATTACTTTAAAGTGAATGCACTTAAATTTTTCCCAACCAAAGTGGATTGGACAACAAAACCTTTCTTCCTTTGCCTAATTAACAGAAAGACTACTTGTATTTAATAAGAGTATGTCTTTTTAATTTATTGGCACGAATATATGTTGCTTGCTTTGAATACTGTGAACAATGGGTATTTATTGTAGGTAGATTTTGTATAGCAAATGCATTTTATTCTCATTGATAAATTACTCATTCCACTTTCCTTCATACAAGGTAATTGTCATAGAAAAAATATTGCTAGGGAAATTCCTTCTCCCTTCCCAACAAATTTTTACATAATTTTTTCCTAACCAGAAAAGTTTCAGTATTGTCTTTTTTGTGCTGCACTTCATTATTTAATTATCAGTCATGATGATTCTGTAACTTTATCATTTATTACAGCTAGGAGAAAATAGTAATGCATTTGATATGAAAAGCATTCATCTTTTTAGGAAAAGCTTCTTTTTAGTCAATTTATGAAAGTGTCAGGTGAATTTCAGAACAATTGGAGAAAGGTTGACTTCTACAAAAAATGAATGATGTTGGAAGCTGCTGAATTAATTTAAATATGGTTTGGTTTATGTTCATACAGTCTTCACTGTATGCTTACTGACTCATGCAGGTTAAAATTTTCAGAACCAATCAGGGTTTTAAGAAGTGAGCAAGTATCTGTGATGTTTTTGATCTATTTTGAATTGAAACTGATTAGCATGTTTTGAAAGTCTGTGGGAAATGTCTGTGTCAATCAAAGATATCTAAATTAAACTATGCAAAAACTAAAAGATGAAGCTTAAATGAATAGTTAGGCTTCAAAAACTCATCAACAGGAATCCTTTCCAAGAAACATAAGAAAATAATAATTCACTTGAATAAGCCATCTTTTTATTTTAAAAACCATACACTTAAAAGAATAGAAAAATATTGGAATTCACAATTATCACATAGAGAAGGTAGCTTGGAGCAGTATTTATGAAAGTTGCTCAACTTTCATATGTGATTATGGCTTGCTAATACATCTAAGAAGCAAAGCGACAACACAGCTTATACATGCAAGTCTCAAGATCTATAGAAAAAATCTTGAGCAGACAGAAGTTGGAAGAACCCTTGTCATTCTTCAGCATGTATCAGCTGACATAGTTCCACTGACTCACCACTAAAAATAGAGTACTGCTGGTTTACATCAAGAAGTTAAATATTTGAGTTAATGAATAGGCAAAGATCTATGGGGCTTTATGTGACCAAATGGATGACTCATAAGGTTAAAAAATATGTTAATTTTGATCAACATGTAAAAAACATATTTTTACACCTTCCAAGTAATACATTTCCTATCAGGAAAAAAATGACAATTCCAAAATAGCAATAATGTTCTGATTCTGACAGTTGCCAAAATATGTTCACTACAGTGGCTTTTCAGAACCTTTTACATCAAAATATGTAAGGCAAAGCCAAACAGATAATTATTGTGAGCAGCAGCAAAAAGTCCAGCTGAAGACCAGGTGGCTGGTGATCAATGGTGGGGCCAATACTCTTTAAAGTCCCTGTTAATGGGCTGGGAGTGTTCTCTCAGGAAAGTTTGCAGATGGTATAGACAGAGTTGTGTTGCCATTTGGGGGTACCTCAACAGGCTGGAGAGATAATAGAGAGGATCCTCATGAGGTTCAAAAAAGGGAAGTACAAACTCCTGCACTAGGAACCTCATGCACCAGTACAGACTGCGGACTGACTGGTTAGAAAGCTGAGGGGTCTTGGTGGACAACAATTTGACCCTGAGCCAGCAACGTGCTCCTGTGGCAGAGGCAAACAACTACTTAGCTGTGTTAGAAAAAGCACTGCAAACAGTTTGAAGGAGGTGCTGCTTCCCCTTTACTCAGCTGTGGCAAGGCCGTATCTGCAGTGCTGTGTCCGGTTCTGTGCTCCCCAGCACGAGGAAGACACGGACAGACTAGCACCAGCCCACAGAAGGACCACAAAGATGAGTGGAACATCTCTCATAGGAGCTATTTAGTCGGCCCAGGAATCCAACAATACAAGTTGGTTCCACTAATAATGAATTGTTTTTAATTGTCTTTAAAGACAATTATTCCATATTTGAATATTATAAATACTATACTTGAGTAGTATAAACACTGCAGGTAATAAAAATAGTTTAATCATTGATGACATAATTATTAAAAGTGACATTCAGAAAGTCAATTTTTAGTGCTTTAATTAGGTCACAGAAATGATCCTAGCAGTACAAAAATGGTCCAGAAAACTCTCATCTCTGCTCTCATCTGTAAAGGCATTATACACTTACATTCACTTGATGCTCATACATCAGTATTTAGAGATCTTGGAGGCCCAGTCATGTATGAAAACAGAAAATATGAACAGTCAAGCTTTTAACAGCCCAAAAGGAATACTGACTAGTAAAAAATATCTGACTGTACATATGAATAGATCCCTGCTGATATTTTGAAGTGAAATTGCTTTTCTCTTTTCCATAAAATGTAAACATTAAAAAGAAGACTTGAGTCCTTAGCATTAAGTTCCATTAAGACACAAGTGAGATGTTTTTTGAAAACTCAGTTCTGCTGGGTGAGACAAGTTAAAATAAAGGGCTTTTAACCCAGTGGGATGGGTGCTTCCTTCCAGCTTGATCAGCATCCAGTAGTGGCTTGTTGGTCACAAGTTACTCTACAAAATTCCCATCAGATCCCAAGAGAAATCTTACACAATATTGCAAGGAAAAGACTGAAGATTGAAAGTAGTGAAAGGCACTGACTGAAAAACAACTGTGCCCCATGAATGTATACCCATATGGCTGCCTAAAGTAATTTCCATGGATTATCATTGCAGATTTAGTCCACAGTGTACTAAAAAGACCACCTTATAAGCAAACAAACCCATCCACTCCCATATTCTGTCTATGTTTCAGTGTGCCCATATTGTTTGCTACAATGACAGTTGTGAGGTTTAGACTTTCTACAGAAATGCACCAGTGGAGCATTTCTGTCTCTGCACATGTTGCAGCTTCACTGCCTGCTGTGTCTTTTATCTGTCTGCCCTCGCTTCTCACACTCCAGAAGCTTTCACTTGCTGAATATGCTCAGTTATTTTCAGAGAAAATCTTTTTCTCCCTTGTTACGATTTATATGATCCAGTGCACAGCTTCTAAGACAAGACAGTTATCCTTCATTCCTTCTGTCCAGAAACTCCATTTCAAACGAAGTATGCATTGTCCTCACAGTAAACTACTACCAAACAAAACAGATAAAATCTGTCACAGCACACTGGAGCATGCCATACACACATCAGCTTCCTTAATACAAAACAGAGCACAGCAGCGATTGCCATTTTCATTTAGAAAATATAGGTGGAAGAATGGTAAATATTTTTTATGCTAAATCCTAGCAAGTAGACCACAAACTGCAGTAGGGAGAAGGGAACAAACATCACAGGCCACTTCAGTGCAGTCTAAGAATAATAAACTCAACATTCCTGCTTTGCAGGATGGTGCCTTAGGCTTCAGAATATTAGACTGACACCGATTCTTATGAACTTGTGCCATAGTCTAGTAGACTATGCAATAACAGCAAGCAAGAGGCAATTTAACTTGTAGCATAGTATTTGGTTACACAGCAAAAATAGTAGAAATTTATCCTACCAAATTAGACATTATAGAAGAGGCTGTGACTGATCTCAAGGGTCAATTTTGCAACATTACATGACCAGATCCCTGAAATGAGCACCTTCAAAAAGCAACAGAATATGATATTGCTCTTCCTATTCATTTGAAATATGAAAATCCCAAATTCAAGGAAACTTAGTCAAGCTTGATAGTTGAGTTAATTTGTCTGTTTAGATGGTTTCCCAACAGTAAGTTCTGTACCTTTAATCTCATTTAATTTCAGTACATAACTGTTGGCAGTGTGATGAGCTAGTCTGCAGCCATCTTCTCCATTTATATTGAGTGGACTTAGTGCTCCATTCAAATAACATCCATAGGGATGCTATTTAAAACCACTTTATTATTATTATTATTATTATTATTATTATTATTATGGTATTGCAGTCTTGCTTATTTGTATCTAGGACCTCAAACTTTGGCACTAAACTAAGTGCGATTCAAAGTCTCCTCAAAGTGTCCTTATAGGCAGATGTGCTGTATTTTTCTATACCCTATTTCACCAGATAAGAATTGCTTAGGCATTTGTCTATCACCTATGTTAACTATGTATCCAGCCCATCACAGCTGAGCATTCATTATTAATGATTTGGTGGGCATGCAGTCAGCAGATTTTTAAGACTTGATGAGCTTGCCACTTCATCTCACATGGAGAAGAGCACATCAGAACGCATATAACATTTCCAAACATGAACTATTTGCTGGAGAAATAGACAATGCTGTAGCACAAGATGAATGTAATATCTTCATAAAAACAAATGGAGCAAAAGCAATTACTTTTAACTAGGACTCCATTGCACAAACCAGTGTATTGCCAGAAAAACTGAAATGTCACAGATTACAGAAGGTAAATGGGCAAATCTTGGGGATTACAATGATTAGTTTTTATTCCTGCTAATGGAATATAAGAAATTGATGGACTGGAAACATGTTTTGTCTAGTTGTTTGACAAAAGAAATCTGACAGTGTTGCTACACAAAATCGCACAATGGGCAGCAATGCAAGTTTGAGAAAATAGAGTCGAAAAGCCATGTCCACCAGAGGTAATTGCTCCCAACACTTTCAAGTACATTCAGATCTAAGGAGCAATAGTTCATGTCTCATGGTGTCTCAGAAAAACTGAATGCCAATATGTTAAAGAGGAAATGAGAGAAAAAAGAAGTGCTTAATGTTTTATGAAACTGACTCAAATATCCATCATCAAAGTGGGAAGTAGAAAAAATCATTCTCCTTTGGAAAATTCTTCCTCCTGAAAATGAGCTTTGCTCATTTTAGTTTGTGGTTTGATTATCTGAAGTGATATGTTATGCATACACATACAGTAGCCAAGTAGCTTTACATCTTGTTTTGGGATGGAAATGTGGAGTAATGCCTATTTTTATAGTTTCTATATGTTTTTATCAGAAACTATGATATGTGGACTTTAACTGCAGCAAATCTCTGATCAGTTCCTTAATCCAGAGTAAATAGTGAAAAGTCTGGTTTACACCATTTAAAATAATCAATGATATTTGCATTGATTCAGACTACAAAAGGGATAGTCAACCTTAGCATATTTAAAGAATGCCATATTTGTTTAAGATCACAAGTTTTTACTAGTTTATCTAGTTTAACCTAGTTATTAGTTCAGTAACTTTATCTGTCTTATTCTTTATTCATGAACTTGAACAAATACTTAAGACTGACAAAATCAAATCTATGGTATCAAGTCAATAGATGCCTACAATGGAGGAAGACTCACAGCAGATGTGTGAATGTGGTATGTCATGAATTTCAGGGAAAAATAGAGACAGTGCCTGACCAAAGCTACTGCAAATAAAGCTGATTTTGTCTCAATGCAGAGTTCCAGAGGGTATACAGTAGCCTTTGTATTAGATAAACAACTGATAGATTACTGGTGGCAATCTGTTCAATGAATCAGAGGACCATGTCATTGCTGATTGGATCAGCGGTTGTGTAAATCCTTTGCCATGAATTAATAAAAAGAATGTGAATGTTACCCCAAGTTAGCCAGACCTGTATGAGGCAAGTGTGTTTGTGGCTCACCTAAACAAGAAAGGAGAAAAAAAAGAACTTCAGAAAGCAACAGGTTTGGGATAGTTTCAACTCTTATATTCTTTCCTAGTGACTAGGGATTCTGTAACTTGAAGTCACAGTTTTAGTCTTAAATTTACCTGAATCTTGTGTTGGAATTGCTATTATTCCTTTACTTTGTGGAGGAACTTGTAATTCTGTAGCCAGCACATCTGGGTTAACATCAAGATCAGGAAAAGTTACCAGGCTTAGCCACAGTCCAGTGGCCACAGAGCAAGTGTGCGGTGATGAGCAGGTTTGAGGTCAGACTTTGAGGTCACATCAACAGGGCAGAGTTGGCAAGGTAGGAAACCAGGTACAGACTTAGCTGCACCGAGGCTGCAGTGCAGCTCAGCTGGAGATCAAGGACAAGACACCCAGCCAAAAAGTGGCTCCTAAGTGAAGGAGCGGTAAATCCCTACTCTGAGACTCTTTCTAGCTCTTTCTACAAAAGAGCTCTGACAGGAAGCAAGCTGATCTTGAACATAGCCTCCCAAGATCCCAGAAGTGATGGGAAGCTGACTCAAGGCACTAGTAGACACAAATCTGGAGTTGTATTTCTTGAGCTGGAAAAGGCAATGGTAATAAGCCATCAAATACAGTTGAAACATGCCAGATAGTCATATGAGAGATTTGGACTTCCATACTGGTCTTTGGGGGTGCTATTTAACTTTTCAACTCTAGTATGAATATAAAATGTATAGAAATGGAGCATATTATTGACAAAACTTGGGAAATTTTGTCAATGCAGAAAAGGAAAATAAATAGGAACATTATTGACACTATTTAGTGACAGGAACAGAGTGACAAGTAATGAACATCTTATCAGTTTGCCTTGCAAATGAAAGAAGAAGAGAAATGTCATGGTATATTAACCACCAAAGTGATAGGAATGAGGATGAGAAATTAGTCTAACCATATGCCGTAAGACCTAAATATATGTTAGAAATAGGTAAGGAGGTAAGTATATGTGCTGTAAGTATACAGCCCTGATGAAACCTCATGTGGAATACTGTGTTTTGTTTATCCATCAAGACAGCTGGATGAGCTGGCTTCCTAAAGACTGAAAAATGAAGTCTAGGAGCGTCTGTAAAAACTTACTAAGGGCAAAAGGAGAGGATCATAAATGAGAGAACTATTTGTATTGAAGGATGATAGTGGTACAGAGATAAATGAGCAAAATGAGCCACATGGAAATTTATCCTGGAAATCAAAGGAGAATCCCTGAGTGTTAAAGGAGTAACAAAGGAGTAAAAAGTAACAAAGCAAGAAACCTAAATAGATTCAAGATAAATTTTGAGCACTTAACTCTGGTTGCATGCAAGACCAAAGGTCCGACTAAGTCTTATATCTCTATCTTTTTATTGTTATAACTCTAAATAATATGTAAGTTACACACACAAATATATTCTTTGTGGTCATATTAAATATCTACTTGTTGGCAAATTGTCATTTAATGGCTTACTACATTTTAATTATTTCATATTTATTGTTACACAAGTCACAACCAAAGCCTTAGTTGATAGCTTACCAGCTGTGAATATTTCCAGTTTTCCTACGCAAGACAGATCTTGGGAAAAATGACTTTTCTATTGACTTAAGCTTTGGGATCTTATTGTAGCATTGATTTGTGACAATAATTGGATAACTGCTACGTTACTACAAATACAGATATCAAATTATGTATATATACTAAAATCTATATGTGCCTTTTATAATGCACAATACTGGTTTTGATTGTTTTATAATGTAAACAATTCTTGGCAATCATGTGCAGAAATCATCTGGAGAAAACTAAAAGTACTTCTTGAGCATCTATCTAGTCACTGTCTATATAGTTCCACAGGACCCTATAATGATTTTATTTCATGTTGAAGCCAAATTTGGTCTTAGCTTCCCCACACAAATGAAATCACAGCATTAAATCAATTTTGGTCATTAGCCAGGGCAGGCTATTGGAATCTTCTGCTATTAATTCATAAGCTTGAGCAACTCTAAAACCAGTTTTTCCATTTTAATTGAAATTAGTTACACAAAAGGTGAATCAATTCTCAGAAACAAAACTCCCTTTGCAACTGAACAAAAGCCTACTCAGTATATCTGAGTCCTATTGAATTGTATGTGGTCATGTACCATCTCTTTAATTTTCTTCAGTAGATGGTTACTCCGTAAGAAATGGGAGGAAAGGAAAATAGGTTTACAGATCCTTGTCATTTCTATTCTGCATTAATATTGTTCTGTCTTTTGTATTATTTATCCACTTCTTAATTGTTTTCAGCTCTCATGGCAGCAAGGTCATATGATAAACAAGGCAAAATGGCTGGAATAGATCATTCCTCTACCTTGCTCCTTCCTGCTTATTAGTAGTTTAGAAGATTTATAGGTAAAGTATCTGTCTGAATGCAGTCAATGTTCGAGTTCTTGCATGAGTGAAAATTTACATTTTTTTTCATTGTGAAGCTGATATCATATGACTGCATGCCTTTAAAGATACTAAAATAAGGTAACTACTTATATAAATTAAGTGATGCAGTAATGCTTCTGCAAGCTATTTTAACGGCTGGAAGCTTCATCTTGGAACCACTGTTATTAAAGAGACAGATATCTTATTCCATATTATTTTTTCCATCTGAAAAATATTTAGCCCTTTCTGCATTTCCTTGATACCCTCTTCTCTGAGTTTTCTAAGTGAAAATATGTAATTGTATTGCCTGATGTATAGATATTGCCATGGCTATAATCTGGAAAAAAAAAAAAAAAAAAAAAAAGTATATGATCTTACACTATGTTCAAGCACAGATTACCCTCTAAGTAGCATTATCCTGCTGAATTACATCATGTCCTTTTTTTTTCACTTGGTTTGCCCCATCTTTACTCTTCTACTGTTGGCATTTTTTGCTGGTATACATAGCAGTTCTTAAAATTATGTGCCAAATTCCTAGTTGGATATGTAGATGAGCTGAATGTCTGCCATTGCATTTTCCTCTAGGGTATCTCTGAATAAAATGAGCCAGAAATATCTTATTCAATTTGGCTCCAAACAAACTGAACAAAAATGAAGAGTTACAGTATGTATTTCCACTGACTATAGAAAGGAAATGGGAAAAGTATGCCCTGGACCTTACATTTGGGGTGTGCATCTTGGAAATATGTCCTCAAAACACTATAAAAGATCTGCTTTTGCTATTTTTTTTCAATGACAGCTTTACTTTGATATAGTGCATTTAAAGCTTAGCATGATGCATGATATTCTTTCTGCAGTAATGTTATACTTAGTTGGAAGCCATAATCAATCTTTGGTAAGTTATGACATCTCCTTCCAGTACCTTTTCTCTGGAGTTATGGTGTTACGACAAAGCAACATTTACCAATTGTTGACAAAACAAATCATTGTAAATATTAAATTTGTGGCTTTTGTGAATAAATATCCCAGCTACATCAAACAAAAACAAGAAATGCACTCATTTAATTCAACCCAGGGGGGTTGTGGAGTCTCCTTCTCTGGAGGTCTTCAAAACCTGCCTGGATGCCACCCTGTGTCACATGCTGTAGGTATGCCTGCTTGAGCAGGAAGGTTGGACTAGATGATCTCTAGAGGTCCCTTCCAACCTTAAATATTCTGTGATATTCTGTGATTAATATAATTATTAAGCATACTGCCACAACACAGCCTTCAATGCCCTGTAGTACTTCTTATTTCTTATCTTCCATATTTATGCCCCTAAAATATGCCAGTATTCACTTATTAAACTGGAAAGTTAGTTGATCCCTTCATTTGTCCAGTATTGCCTAGAGACCAAAATAAAGCAGATCTGCAGGAACAACAATGAGAGAGGCTGGTGAGTAACTAAAAGAGTAAAAGGTGCAGCAGACTGAGGAGACAGAGGGAAAACAGTTAATTTTGGAAAAGAGACTATTTTTAAAAGATAAGAAAGTAAAGTATAGCAAGGGAATGAAATCATATCCTCAAAGGACACAGTGCTATATTTTGACAGAGACAGTATAATAAAGTCCAAAACAAAGTAAATCACTTGGATATGTTTCATAGGTTTTCCTTGCATCAAGTACTGCTCAGTCTTTCAGCACAAACCAGTCAAGCAGTCTGCATGACAAACAGTGCCAGAGGTAAATTTTCTAGAATCTAGAAGATGGAGAAACAGAAGATCAAATTCTTTTTTCTCCTCCATGAAAAAAAAAAAAAAAAAAAAAAAAAAAAAAAGCAAAACCTAAACCAAACCAAAACAAAAAATCCACACTGAAACACTTCTGAAACACTTGCATAGTGAAACACTGGATATGAACAGTATTTATCTTCATGAACAGCGATTAGGTGAAAAAGGTTGTGTGGGGACATATGTCCTCTGAGCAGTCCTGGCTGGCAAATATGTGAGGAGGATTTGTAAACTAATTAATAACCTGAATTCTTCATAATACCATGGGGAAACAAAATCACATTTAAACACATGAGCCTTAAAAGATGAGAGAGCTGAAAATGTTGAAATGAATGTTCAATATTAAAAAAAAAAAAAAAAAAGGAATATTAAGATGGATGGTTAAATTGTCACTGCACTATACAGCAAAGAAAACATTTTAGTAGGTCTAAAAAGTCTTTTGTATGCAGTTATTAGTTCCCTCAGTCCACACTCCAGCTTGACCTAAGGTCCCAGCAGAATAGAATAACTGCAATACTATCACAATAGAGAGTGGAAGCTAATGTTCTTGACTCTCATCAGGGATTATCAGGTCACATACGATAACATGCTGAAGAGCTATATTGTTCCCAGTCCAGTTCCCAGCAAGGCAGAAAAAGGTTTTATTTGCTTGCAGAAAACCATGCGGACATCCCCATAGCAGATTTCATAAAATGTTGATAAATCCCTACAATTTCTGAAGGGATCTGAGTACTGGTTGCAATTTCCAAGTGAAATGAGCCATACAGACTTTTTTTTATCACAGTGATCTACTGTTAAATTTTGTCAATTATAGACCACTGCAAAAATCAAGCCTGATTCAATATATCCAAATGTATTAACTCATTAGCTTTAAATGGAGCTGTATATTAAATGCTTATTAACAAAACAGTACTTAAAAATTTGCTAGGAACTTTGAGAGCTTCTGATACAGCTTTAATACTGTCTCCACCTTTGTTGATTATGGTTAATATTAGTTTCATTCTTTCTTATCTTCTTAACATTTTATAATATATTTAAGAGTTTTTGTTTATTTTCTACACAAGTACAAAAGGTTTTTAAAGGTTATGAAAGCTGAATTATATTCTTCAGTGATAGTTAATTGGATTGTTCTTAGTTCTTCCTTGATATTGTTGCCAGGAAATATCATGGAAGTGTCTTTTTGGTTTCATTAATATTAAATAGGATCTGAACAGTTACATAATTAATTAATGGATACAAAAACTAAAAGTAGAGAATTTATCTTTTGCTGAGATTTGCTGACAGGCTTAAACATATACTTATCAACAAGCAACAAAAGGAAAAATGGTATGAGGTGGTTGCACTGGTAGAAAGAAAAGTACATTTGTTATCATTAAATCAAAAATTAACTGAAGGTAACCAAGGGAAAGTTCAGGGAAGGTCTTAAACAACTCTAAACTTAAAGAAGAAATGTTCATTCACTATAAAAGACTTGCTCCAGTTGTCCCGGCCCATCCCTGTTTCCGTGAGAGTTCCACTATCAGTGAAACAACTAATACTGCTATACAGAAGACAGTAAGTAAAGATATTTATTTGTTTTGCGCCCTCTTACACATATCTATGCATGACATGCACAGTTGAGCAGGTCACCCACATTCTACCTTTAATCAAGAAGCTAATGATCTCAGTCTCATCCAAAGCTGATAAAAATAAAACTTCATGGAGTAACGAACAGAGATGCTATGAGATGGCTGCAGTTGGTACATGTCTCCTAAGCAGCTTTATATGCTTCAGTGCCAGTGGCCTGAGGAATGCTCCTCAGATGTACAGATCACCTCCTGCATAGCAAACTACATTAATATACAGCAGTTGTGCCAAGGGGTTGGCCTTTCTCCTTTATTAATTTAAATATTTTAATATTCTCTATATGCAAAACATAATTAGAATTAATGGACTTTCGTGCTAATGCAGTGCCTGAAGCTAGCTAGTGCATCTATCTTCTGCATATGATAAACATGAATTTTGAAGCTCCTACCACCAGCAAGGCTGGAAGCTCAACCCAGTTGGCTGTTATAGTTTGTGTCCAGATAAAGATCATATCAACTGACAGACAGAAAGAATTATCATCCTTTTGATGAGATAAGCAATTGGTCCTCCAGGGAAGAGGTAAAACATGACGGAGCTGCAGTGATTGTTAAATAAGATTTCATTATTAATCTATCAAGACAGGGTAGTAGGGCTACAGTAATGTATATCACGCAAAGAATGAATGTTGAATTTTACTCTGTTGTGTCCAAACTGTTCTTGATACTTTCCTTGTGAAGAATAACATTTTGCATAGGACAGAAAAAAATAAATAAAAGAATTGACATGCTGATTTTTCACATTCACCTGAAGAAAGTAGAATGCCAAGCAAAATATGGAATATAACAAAATATTCAGTGTGAGGGTAAATGTGAAAAAATATGGTAAACTGAAACTGGAATTGAAGATGTGCTGGGTACTACTTTTGGAGAGTCACAGTAGCCACTATTTAAATTTTGGAACAATGAATGTACTGCTTCTTTTTTGAATAGGGTACATGATTTTGTGTTCTGCCTGTAGTACAACTGTAGTCTGAAACGTTCTTGAACCTCTCATTGTTACACTCTAGGCAAAATGGATGTCATAAAAGGATCGGGGGAAAAGCCATCAAAACACAGACCTGAATCCAAAGTCTATTCCCAGATACATTATTCCATAATTATTCTCCTCCTTTCATTGCCTTCCATAAAATACCTGCCTCCTGTTTCTTGCATCGCTACCCTACAGGTTTCAGTGGTGTCTCTTATCATTTTCCATCTGGCATAGTCTTTGGAGGACAACTGTTCAAGATGCTTTAGTGTATAAATGCTTTGTTCCTTTCATCTTAGTAATAACACATTTTTTTTTTTTCTGAAAGGTAAGTAACCTCCTGCACTGCACAAACTAGTAATTTACTCAAGTGCTATTTCTAAGCCTAGTGCTGCTCAGAAGAGTGTATATTTACAAATGGATGCTAGTTCAGACATAATCTTAATCATACCTGTTCATTTACTTCCTAGCAAAACAAATTCCCAAACTTGAAAGGTGATTTACTTTTCTACAATGCAGTTTTGAAGCTCTGAGAGAGAGATAAGCTTGCGGCTAGTTATTTTGATGGAACAATGGTCATTCACACTTGTGTTTAGCTAAATGCAGTGATGTTCTTCTCTTGAATCATCTGTATTTTTCAGGAAAGTGGTTGTGACATACTGCCACTAAATAATGCAGAGGAGGTTCACCATAGTCTATTCCTTCTAAATAAGGGATAACGAACCATTGCAATATCTTTTGGCAGCAGATTTATAATTATATTAAGCATATCCAAGAGATATATTCATTCTCTTCAGAAGAGAAACGTTCCAATTCTCAAAATAAAAAGGCTTTTGCCTAATTTGAACTGCCATTTCAACAAAGACTAAAGAGGTGGACCTGTTCATAAGAAGTCTGCTTGTGATTTTGATGTATGACACTGTGAAAGGTGGGGGGGAACTTAGAGGAAAAACTAGTTTTGGCATTACAGAAGCTTGCCTGAGGGCTTGAGGTGATACACCGTGGCCACTTCCTGGATGGCTGGTAAGCACGGGCTCTGCTCCATCACAGCACCTCAGCACCACAACCTGCCCTCCTTGCAGCTGCAGAGGAGTAACAGAGGGTGGAGTAAAGTGAAGACACCGTGGCAAAACTCTGTTGTACTGCCTGTGCTGAGCTGCAGATAAGCTGCACAGGAGCTGCCCAATGGGAGATATATGATGAGATGTACAGGGCTGAGCCAGCAAGGGTGGCAAATCACTCCTTTTGCATGAACTTTGGCCCTTATAAGCTAATTATAAAGCCCAAACTCCTCACTGAGCAGGCTCTGTACATTTTCAATTGACCTTAAATGAAAGTGAGAGGCTTTTTCACTAATCCATAACAAAAGTAGTCACTCAAGCCCCACCTAAATGTGTGTGTGTGTGTGTGTATATACACACAGGGTGAACTAAGGAGGGAAGAAGTTGGAGGACTTCTGGTATTGCTTGACATGGTTGTTCTCCTTTCTTCCCCTTGGGTTGAGATGCTGCCTGAGCAGAATTCTCAAGGTTGAGAACCTCTCCCATATGCTTGAGTGATTATTGTGCTTTTGTACATTTGAGCTTGTTAAGAACTCCACACTGTAGTAGAGAATTTCCTGTACTAATATCAAAACCTGTTTTCTAAATCTTGTACAGAATCACACAGAATCACACAGAATGGTTAAGGTTGAAAGGGACTACATACATCATCCAGTCCAACACTCCTGCTCAAGCAGTGGCACACACAGAATGGCAAGGTTTTGAAGATCTCTAGAGAAGGAGACTCCACAGGCCATCTACTCTCTCTGGGCAGCTTGTTCCAGGGCTCTTATCATCATCACAGGAAAGAAGTTCATCCTTATATGGAGATGGAACTTCTGTGTTTCAACTTATACCCATTGCCACTTGTCCTATCACTGGCCACCACTGAAAAGAATTTGGCCCCTTCCTCCCCACATTCACCCTTCAGGTTTTTATACATATTAAGCAGATCCCCTCTCAACCTTCTCTTCTTCAGGGTGAACAGGCCCAACTCAGTGTTTTCTCATAAGATACATGCTCCAGTCCCTTAATCATCTCTGCCGCTCTCTGCTGGATCCTCCCTAGAAGTTCCACATCCTTCTTAAACTGAAGAGCCCAGAACTGCCCACAATACTCCAGGTGTGGCCTCACCAGAGCTGAGTAGAGGGGCAGGACCCGCTCCCTCTACCTGCTGGCAACACACCTCCTGATACAGGCCAGGGCCCCATTGCCCTTCTTGGCCACAAGGGCACGCTGCTGGCTCATTGGTAACTTGTCAACGAGGACTCCTAGATCCCTCTCTGTGGTGTTGCTTTCCAGCAGGTCAAGCCCTATTCTGTACTGGTGCCTTGGGTTATTCCTCCCCAGGTGCAGGACCCTGCACTTGTCCTTGTTGAACCTCATGAGGTTCCTCTCTGTCCAGCTCTGCAACCTCCCTGGGTCCCTCTGAATGGTAGCACAGCCCTCGGGAGTGTCGTCTACTACGCTCAGTTAAGCATTGTCTGCAAATTTGCTCAGGGTGCACTCTGTCCCCTCGTCCAAGTCTTCGATGAACAAGTTGAACAGCACTGGGCACAGCACTGATCCCTAGGGGACACGACTGAACACAGACCTCCAACTGGACCCAGCCCCATTTATCATCCTCCTCTGAGTTCTGCCATCCAGCCAGTTCTCAATCCACCTCACTGTCCACTCATCTAACCTACACTTTCCTTTGAGGATGTTATGGAGATTGTGTCAAAAGCCTTGCAGAAGTCAAGATAGACATGGCTTTCCCATAGCCCAGCCAGTCAGTCATCCCATCATAGAAGCCTGCTAGGTTCATCAAACATGACCTCCCATTGGTGAACCATATTGACTCCTCTTGATCACCTTATTTTCCTTGACATGCTTAGAGATGTTCTCTAGGATAAGCTACATTTGGAAAAACCATGGTATTCATAAACTTGACTACCTGTTTTGAAGGAAATTTGACCTACAGTTGACAGACTGTTCATGAATGCAGTCCTGCCAGTGTCAGGCTTATAGCTACCACAGTATTTGCCATTCCTATTAAGAAACAATTCCAGTCTGCCAGGAGATTCCAGACAATTCCTGTTGAGGAATTGTCTGGATTAAGAATCGTCTGGTTCCTATTAAGGAATCATCTGGGATTCCAGATAATTCCTATTAAGAGATGATTCCAACTGCCCCCAGTTGCTGTAACCTCCCAGGACTGTCTGGAATGCAAGGGGATTCATCTGTTACTAAATTATCTCTCCCCCTTCAAAATGCAACAGACACCTTTTACTTCCTAGAGCTTTTGCCACAGGTCATTTAAATTGTCTGACAGATTATTTGCTTGTGACTTACTTTTTCTGAAACCTGTTAAAACATAATTTTAAGATACAAAAATCAAGCTTTTACCAAAAAGCACACAAACACCGATATTAGTCATTAAAAACTCAATGCTACTGGAGACAGGAACCAGAGTAATTCAAAAGGAACAAGTTCTGAAGAGTGAATCATTTCTTCCTTCTGAATCCATTATCTTCATCACCTTGTGAATTCTACATAACTTAGTAATGAAATCACAACAGCATATTACTTATTCTACAATCAATATTCTGGAGATGAAGCTGAAGAGAAGAAAAAAGAAAAGAAAAATGATTAGAAGAAACACTGATAAACAAATGGTAAGAGAGAAGTGAAAAAAAAAATAAAAGAAATAAAGACTGGTTGAATAAAAGAACATCCAGACAAGTGAAAGGAAAGAGAGTTTCCTTGTATAGGGATCTTGAGAAATGGAGTTATTATCCTACATACACTCTACTTAACCAAATTTGTCCTTTTTTTTTTTTTTTTTCTTTTTTTTTTTTGACTTTGGATGCAGGGACAAAATATCCAGAATTATTCAAGTCATTCTTTGTGGACAATGAAATGTTTGCAAAATGATGATGATTTTGATGATGATGATTGCAAAATGAGTGTGACAGAGATTCATTTATATAAGGAATGTGGTAGATAGATATGAAAACAAATGCTTGATGATTCCAGATTGTTAATGATTCTTTGGGGAATATTTCACGAATTTTCATAATTCATTTCCGATCATATCATCATCATATAGTATATTTAGAAAAAAAATGACTAGAAACAAACTAAACTTAAATTTATCTTCTATATTTTGAGAAATGAAAAAAGGCAAGTTTTAAAAGGGAATTGAGATTAAATAATATAAATAAAATAGTATTAAATTACACTAAATACATGCATTGAATAGGACACATTAAGTGTATAGTTCTTATATATTGTTTCTACTTTTTTTCTAGAAGAAACCATTTAGGACCCTTTCTTCAAGAATGAATTTCTAATTTCAAAAGGTATTGAGCTACAAGAACAACTTTCTAAGATTCTGGATTTTTTTTAGGAAGCTATGGAAAATAAATCAGGGTCTGATTGTTGAAAATGTTCAGTAGTAAACTGCCATCATTTTCAGTTCTGGAATGACAGCTCTATAAGATACCCATCAATATTTAAAATATGATAATAAAGAACCATAGAATATCAAAATATAAGAAACCATTATGCAGTGTAAGCGTAGTAGAATGAAATGAAAGAACTGACAAAAAAGTAATAAGGCATGATATCCCAGAGATGTGGAAAGAATGACAAGACCTGACAGAAAGGATGTGGTTTCATTAGGTTTCAGGTTCGTTTACTTAATCATCTGAGAATTACCTACCAAAGCTAATATAAAAAGTCAATATTGGCTGCCTCAGTTGTGCAGCCAATGTGGAGAGGCTGTACAACCTTCCTTTTTCCCGTTCTTTTCTACCAAATTCCTTCCGTTACTGGTAGTCTATCACTTAGTCCACCTGGGAGAGGGAAGAGAGGTTGTGTTCTCCTTAATGTTAAAACTACAAGCTCCTTCCCTATTTTTCAGCTTCTCTAAGTCATGTTTTCAATCACAATTCAGTTCTGAGTGGTACTCAGGCTTGCTGTCTCTCTCATAGGAAAAAAAACTTCCCAAAGGTTTTGCTACCAGAAAGTATTACCTACTAGGTCAAATAACTTGCCAGTTCTCTGGCATCTCCAGATAACAGAAAGTTATCTATTGCCCTGGCAAAAATATTAAATGTTCCCACTTGCCTAAGTGGAAAAACTCATAACTCATGACAATTAATAATAAGGTGGATAATTAGTAATTTTCACATTCACCTCCTTGCATTGTTAATGCTGACATCTATAACATCTACTAAAATAGATTATAGTTCTGAGGACATATTTTGGATCTAATTTAAAATTTTCTGTCTCTTGACAATAAAATGAAACCTTTTGCAAGATTCTGAATAGTTTTCTGCTGGATATATGAATGTATATGAATGTATCTATATCTCAGAAGGTAGACTTCTGGATGTTCTCCTGTATTAACTCCAATTTATCTCAATGACTACACTTTTAATATCCAAAGAACTTTCTGAAAGCTGCAACCCAAATCCAGTTTAACTCTGATGACCCTTTTCCTTGCTCACATCTACCACCACTCAACGGTGAGTTGCATCATCTTTGAAACAAGGTTAAATTGGCTTTGTCCTGTGGGCCCAACACTGCCAGCACCTGCTATGTCTTCCTGTGTTACTAGAGGAAAGGCTGACACAAATTTGCCTTGGAAAAAAAAAAATAGATATAGACAAGTAACTATGACAGTATTTGGCTTTGTATAATTTTATCTGGAAAATGCTGCATGTGTTTTTTTACATCTATTTTAATTATTTACATATGCATATATTTAGATATATACAGTTTTGATCACTGTGAGAATTCAAGTCTTTATTTTTAGTTTCTTTTTGCTGTCAATTAGTAACCTCTACCTCCCAAAACCCTATTTTTTCCTTCCCTTCCAAATCTTTTATCACAATATATGGATCCTACCTTCTCAATAACCATTATACCATAGATTTAAATATCAGATTATAAGAGTTTCATGCTTGATTTCATGTAGCACCAAAAAATTTTCTTTATGCATCCAGATACCTTTCAATGTAGTAATTGTTTTGCATATGTTCTCACCTTCATTTTTGTAAGTGCTATCTGCCATGCAAATAGCTAAGCGCTTCTACAGTTTTGTCCTTGTCTCCAATGAGCTTGCACGATCCCCAGTGCATACCTGTTGGTCACCAAATCTGAATCTATCTTTTCCTTTAAAGGACAGGCTATAGCACTCACTGAAGATTTGCCCATTACTCAGTGTCACTTTTAGGTTTTAATTAAGCTTTGATAATACATTGAGGAAGGAGGCAGCAGACAGCTAGATGCAAAATATTCACTCTGAGGGCATTGGCCGGTTATGAAGTGGCAGATATTATTGAAATTCAAAAAAAGTAATCATTCCTAAACTTTCCTCGTGAGCTCTCTAATTGATTCATAATCCTGCTGGCATATTAACAGTTACTTGTGATCTAATGCCTCATTCAGGCATTTCAGTGATGGAAAAGAGGATGTAATCATTTTCATTAGCTGGTAGTACTCCTAATTTACTACCCAATCTGCAGCGAAGTTAATAGACCTATTTTGTCCTGGATAAACCTGTGCTGCAAATGAGAGTTAATGTTAGTTAGGATATTCAAAATAACAGAGTGAAAAAAAAAAAAAAAAAAAAAAAAAAAACATTCTCTATGTCTTAAACTAAAAAGCTATTTTTCCTTAAGCTGTTTTCCATAACTCATTTTTACCATCCATTTTTCCTGACTATAGATTAGCAGAGGACAAAAGCAGATTTTAAAGGAAGTGAAGATATTAAACAATTGAAATTCAATATGTTATGGGAGATTTTGTAAATAATATGTGTTCATACATAGACTGGCTTTAATGAGGAGCTCCAAAATCTTTACTAGTGCTTTGAATCCTTCAAATGATTTAATTTGAATAGGAAGAATTGATATTTTGGAAGTTCTTACATCCTTGCTACTGCTGAAGGTCAAGCATCAGAAGAATTATTATTATGATCAATTGGAATAGTAAAATACAAGATATTTTGGTCTCCTAGAAAACTGACAATGAATAGCACTGTTGTTTTTCACACTGAATGATTCAGTCTTATTCCACAGAACCATGAATCATTATAATCAATACAAATTAAAAATAATTCACCACATTAAGCAACTAAATATAATTGTTTTTATAGTTTGAGATGAAGGTGAGGTTGAAACTAACTTTTATATATTCCAAACACGTTAACTTATTTCAGAATTTTAACCTTTATGAGCTCGTTCTTTAATTCTTTTGCATACTTTTATCTGAATAATTCTAATGACAATGCTTATTTTAGAAGAGAAGCACAAAATTAGTGTTTTGCATTTTTCCCTATTTTTTTTCTGTTTCAAAGCTTGATACAGAACATAACACTTTTTTCATGGCCCACTTTTCTACTTTATCTCCACGATTCCCAAGCATATCTTAAGTCTTGTAGCTACAAATAATCAAACATATCCTTTCAACTAGTCTCAAATTCCTCTTATATGTTGGACTTTCAAGGGAATCTGGTGGTTAGCTTAAGTACCTGCTAAGAAACAATGTCCTTCTCAAATGTTATAGAGAAGCCTTTTATATGCCCTAAAACTGAGTATAAAATAAAATCTTATACATGACAGAAGTTTTGAATACAATGGAAAGTAAACAGTGTTCAGGTTCCAAAGATTGGGGAAAAAAAAGTGTGGGTGGGTGGATAAGGCAAAGAAGAGCTTAAGTAGAGAACATTTGTAAATGGAAAACTTGAGAAATAAAATGAATATGTTAATAATTTTCTTAGGGATATTCCTGTTCTATTCTTTTTTTTTTTTTTTTTTTTTCATATACTCCTTCCACAACAACAGTAAGTAGTAATTAGTATCCTATACTATGTTTGTAATTATGAATAGGTGACAGCTATTAAGTGTCTTCTCAGTGACTTTCTACAAGCAAATTAATTTTTTTCTATGGCAGACAGTGATAAAATATATATCAAAGATTATACAATAATGCAAAATGCTTTGTTCAAAAACAATGGCCCAATATTGCATACTACTCCATGGTAAGGCCTTGATTTCATGTCTCTGTCATGACTGTTCATGTTGTGTTTGTTTGGTGCACATGGCATTACTAAATTGTGAACAGATCCAGGTTAGTTATAATTATAGAAGAGTTTTAGAGCATCTGGAATATTTTTGAGTGATAGGTTATGCATCTTGCAAAGAAACTTCTGAATGTCAACAACAACATTTAAAATTCTAATATTTCAAGGTAGTTTAATTTTAATTTATGGTCATTTTTATCAGTATTGTAAAATCTGGATTGTGGATATTTTAAAATTGATTTTTTTTTTCTTAAAAGCAAATGCTAGGTTATGTTTAAAAATTTTGAAAGAAATAAAATTACATCAGAATATAAGATTTTTTATTTTATTTTGGTTATTCTTTTGATATTTTGGGTAAAACTTAAGTATGAATTGCCTATATAGATTCCCACCTATATCAATCTTTTAAGTGTTGCAGCATAACTAATTTCCATGTTAAGTAAATGATTTTACAAATCACCAGAAGTAGAGATGAATAAATGTGAAAATTATAGATCTAACTCATTTAAAAATTAGGTATTCAGACTATGCTTTGTTATACATCAGTAATAATACATCACGTTGACTACCTCATTTCTTCAATTGTTAGTTAAGAGTGTGTCTGATTCACAAATAGCAGTGGAAAACAAGTATGCAGTACAGGAGCTTGTTCCATACTTCCCCTTCATTGCTCCACACATTGCTAAATAATAATTAAAAAAAAAAAAAATTAGAAATTGTAAGTACTATCAGTACAATTTAAACCTGAAGGTGTAATATAATAAATCCTAGATCTAACTAAATTCTAAGCATTTCTACTATAACAATGAAGCATGGAGAGTGGTATTGCAGGATAGCATTAGGTGAATAGGGCTGTATGCATTCACACAAAGCAGTCTGTAAGAGGTCTATTTCACCATATACAGCATAATAGCAGTTATAGGATAGAGCAGCAGCTGGAAATTTAAAATCCTTTGTCATGTATTGTATGGCAAGAACCCCCTGATTTACCGGATTATCAAGATTTATCTCAGGCAATGTTAGTATAGTACAAGTTACTTTGGTCTGGATGAGAGAGAGAGAAATGGAATGAAAGATGTTCACAGGGTAAGTGTTAAAAACATCTGAATGGATTTGGGTTGTAATTATTACAGAGGGAGAAGGGATTTTTTTATTCTTTCTGATTCTTGAGAATGCAGATTACCAGGTAACTTTTGTACTCTGAGGAAGAATTGTACAGAGTTTACAGATCATCTACAAATGAAAATGTAGGCAGGCTTGAACTCTTTAGATCATTACACCTGCATTAGCTCCTTAATACCTATAATCTTTTCTCATAAGAAACTTGACCACCCATCCAGAAATCAGATACTATTCTTTCATCCTATTTGACCAATCCATTTCAGAAGCTGAAGGAAAAATGCCTTATTTCTTCAAAATCACTAGTTATAAAGTAGCCCTGTACAAGTTTTGAGGTATTTTCCTGGGATCATGCCAGATAACATCTTCTCTTTCTGCCATTCTAACTGCTTCCAGCCATTATACTGCAAAACTCCTTAATAACCAGATCAAGTGTCAATAAATCATTATTAAAACTTAACATCCATCACAGAAGAGATGAGAAAATATATTCACAGGATATTATATTTTTTCAAACTTTTATGCTTCTTTCTTTATACGTTTATCCTACTGAATTTCACTGAAGAAATGAGGAATAAGAGCATTTTGACTCCAGTCAATTATTGCTTTTATTTGCAGAGGCTTTTATGATGTTCTACTAGATTTCTCCATGAAAGGAAAGGTGATGGCGATAACAAATTAGCTTTTATTGTCAATTTCTATGTATAAAATAATTTCTTGAGGAAACTGTTATACTGTGTCACCAAGTAATAGCTCTTTTTATATTCCTTTCCAATAAATTCACATCACATATATATAAGACACTCAAAAAATCAGGGTGTTACTGACATTTCAATGCCACTTCCCCAAATGGAAGAAATAATACTTTTTGAAACCGTGGACATTTTAGGAGGTCCTTGCCAGTAGTGTGTCAAAAGTATTTGTGAAAACAATGGAGCCTAATATAATAGTGTCCTTTGAAGTGTGAAGTTCTCTTTTTAATATATTTTTTTCAATCTATTGGTTTTGACTTTGGCAGAGACTTCTGAAGTAATTTTAAAGATACCAAGGGGGGATGGGACTCTTTTGTTAGCTAGAAAGGTTAAATGAGAAAAGAAACATGATGACGGTTGAAATAATTTCTAAAATGAGTTCTGTAGTTGTTTGAAATGCCAGGTGTTCTCTGCACACTTAAGGGCACACTGACAAATATTGTCCTAGCTTATATCTATTCAACTCAGTGACATGAATAAAATTACAGAGTATCAAAATGATGCAGAATTTGCCCCTCGGTCTTGGTTTGCATTCTGACGCTCTTTTTCCCGTTACCAAAACAACTTAGCAGCTAATTTTGAGCATAATAGAAGTACCTTATACTAGTATGCAATTTATGCTGAATTTTAGAGAACATATACTGAGATCTGGGCACAGTTCCAGGGCTGACATTACAGTTCAACTGAAAGACACTGAACTATCAGTCACTAGTAGAGAGATTTTTAACTTCCAAGGCACTTTTGAAATGGGAAAGTTAGGTGTCCTAGTAATAGTCATTTTTTTTCTGAATAACACAGAAAGTAATGCTTCAGGAAATATGTGTGGTATTGCTGAGCATTTAATAACTACAGCATTTGGCAATGCAATTACATGCATTACTGGTATCTAAGTTATTATTTCATACAATATAAAATAGTCTTTATACCTATATTAAAGCAAAAATCATCTATTGTAGATAATATCCTGCAGTAAGCCTTGGAAAACCTTAGCCTAATGAAGCTAGGCATGCCTGTTATTGCCATATGATTGGCATTTATTTGCTAATCTCTATAAAACTGTAACTAAATTAAAACTAAACAGAATGAAAAGAAACAGTTTATGTGATAGATGATAAGATGACCACAAAAAGAGCCAAGTAAAATTAAAAATTCTAAAACCATGTATCCACACTGCTACGAACACAGCATAATTTTCCTTTTGCTTTTATGTATCTTTTATATTTTACTGTACACAGTAAAATCAACAGTGGCATAGTAATTGCAGAAAAAGATACACAGTCATAAAAGTGAGTCATTCATTGGTTTTATGCTGTTATTATTAATTATATTTAAAGAATACTATTATTCATGATTGTACCTGAGAATTTCCACTGTCTCAGATATGTCTAATAGATGGATGGTAGCGCTCAAAATACTTTCTTTCCCTGCCATCCTTTGGAATTCATTATCTAACAATAAATGTGTTGATAGACTCCCTTCATGCTACCAACAGTCATGACCTGTTGTTACTGTTGTTGGTGTCTGATGATGCTCTGTCTACTCTGAAAAGAAGATAGCCAAATTACTCAACATCTTTTGTAATTTGTAACCACAGCAGCATGTATTCAGTGAAGTGTTTTCTGTGATTAATACTAACCTACCAGATACATTTACTAGTATAACAGCTCTTCATTGGCAGAGTTGGGGGGAAGATGAGCGATATGAGGACATAAAGCAAAGCTATATTAACCACAGTGGAGAAAGCAGGCCTGCTGAGAGGCCTCCTCAGAAGGTTCACCAGCTTTTAGGTGAGGAAGATGAGCTACATCTACCTGATTGTCTGGTGGATCCCAGCAGCTCCTGGGGAGGGCTGCCCAGAAACAGCAGCCCTCCTGGGACACCCCTTTCCTTCTGGGACACTCAGAGAGAACATTTTCTTCTCAATACTCCTCTAAAATTTATAGTCAGATGATAGAGACAAAATTTACCTTTTCTCCATCATATTATGCCAGTAGCAGGTCTGCTGCAGGGCAGGGACAGACCCGGCCTAGTTCTGGGCATTGCCATGGGCCAAGTTCAGTGGGAACCAGGCTGGGGTCCAGCTGGGCCAGCACCTTGATGGGCAGCAGCTCCCAGACAGTGCTGGATCCCAATGTGGCCTCCCAGCCTGGGTGTAGGGCAGGGACCACCCTGGTCCTTTTAGCCTGTTTGGGGGATGTGGTGAACATTCCTAAGAATGTGTCAGTCCCAGCACAGCATTCAGCTATACACATATCTATGAATATGCAGAATCTCTTGATTTCATCCTTTGGACTATGTAGATGCTTAGAAATTCCCCAATCAAGTATTTTACAGGATTAGGAATTATGCAGTCAGAATGGAGTAATATCTTTATTATCAGTTCAGCTGTAAAGTGAAAACCTTTCAGTTCTGTGTTTCTCAAGGTAAACATTATCTCATTTCTGTTCATAAAACAATGACAACATTAGGGACTTTTTGTTGTTTTTCTTTTTACTCATCTTTTTGTTTCTGCATTTTAAGAGCCTGCCTTCAGCACTGCTGACATTTGAATACTTTTAGAACCTAAACCACTCCGTAATCACTTTATTCCAACTGGTTATGATGAAACATTTTCTAATATAAGGCTCTGCATAGCCGGGTTCCATGTCTGGTGCGCTTGCTCTGTAGGGAACCAACCTGCTAAAAACACTCTACCAAAATGATTTTGAACACTCAAATTGTTCCCCCGATGGCATTGGCTACTCCATCTCCTTCTGGATGGACTGCTATCCAGAGGAAGCCCTCTGAGCTGTGTGTCTTTAGCTGGTAACTTGCTGCATCTTGCCTCTGTCCAGTGCAAAATTGCCTGATTGCTTGTGATCTGATACCTTGGATTGCCCTCGGTGTCCAATCGTAAAAATTTAGAAACATCACAAAGATTTTCTTAAAGATTCTTGTGCCACTTTTTAGTCTGCTTTCAGCTACATGAGAGCAGTGGTTTATAGTACCTTCTCCATCCCATGTGGCTTTGGAGTTGAAGCACACAATTCCTGATTTTCTCTGAAGATCGTGGCTTGGGTAATGAGCAAGTTGGCTCCAGACTGAGAACAGTGGCACATCAATCCCTAAATGTATGAATAATAGGGATCCATTTCAGGGAAAGATTTAAGGAGATGGAGTGGAGATAACTCTGTGAAAGGGACTGAAATAACATCAGTTGTATCCATGAAATGAGATAGGGCTTGTCTGTTTGCGAGTGCCGGAGCACCAGCCCAGTCTCATTATAAGGAATTCTGGATTATATGAGCTTTATTATACCTCCTTTACTTGGCACATATGAGTGGAAAGCTAGAAGGCAGGTCCTTAAACCATTCTTGCCTCTATCTGGGACATTTTTGTCACAGTGAATGAGTTAACTAAATCATGAGTCAGGAATTAAAGTTACATATTTAAACTCATGAACTTTATAGCAATCAACATAATAGCTTTTTACTGGAACTGCGTCAGAAGTAAATTACTCTCCTGACTCTCTCTGAACTAAATCCAAGTACAAATTCATTTTCTGTTGTGTTCCAAAAAAACAGGCCCTCTGCAGGGTACAGTACAGTCTGTAGAGATGCATACTGAGTCTAACACATTTTCTTTTTTTTTTTTTTTTTTTTGGACAATTTAGAAAATTGATTTTTCTACTTATCTCATAAGTTATTTCTTAATTTTATTAACTCTTCTTTCACATTACATACTGAAGGGTTCTATGACCATCAAAAAAGCAACATATTTCACAGTATTCTCTAGTTTTACTGTTTTCATAGGTTGTGTAAAAAAAAAAATTAAAAGTATTTTTTTCACTACTAATCCTGAAACTGGTTTAAGGAACCAGACTCAGTCTGTAGGTAATACTCAACAATTTTTGCCTACTGAAAAACATTTGAGTGAATAAACATGCATTTAAAATTTTTCAATAGCAATAATATTAAAATTATTTTTCATCATTATCCACTATTAAGTAGAGAACACAAATTCACATTTAGTTAAAACAAATTCACTAGGTTTTAAATTTTAGAAAGTTTAAAAGAAATCCACTTATATTCTAATGATAAGTAATCAAATGCATTTATTTGAAGTATATTATGTATACTTACAATCATTTCAAGTAACAATTTTTTCTCATCTTTGTCTAATGTGGCAGTGCACATGGTCAAAATGAGAGATGCAGACATATCTTCAAAGAATCTAGAACAGTTTGGTTGTGATAGAATCAAAAAAGCCTTATTGCTGATATATTTATGTCTGTTAAAGTTAAGCAACTTAGTTTTCAATAGATCATAGCATGCTAAGTTTGTTTCCTGGTTGTTCTCAGCAATGTTCTTTTTCCCTATGAACATCCTTGTGTTTTCCTTCTCTCCACAAAACCTTTTAGGCATTATCATTTTAATTATTGTATAGTTCTCTGCTTTGTTAGCCAAATAAACTCTGTAAGCCAAAGTCTTAGAATAGCTAATCTTTTGGAACAGAGTATTTAAATTCATAAGGCAATGTTAACAAAGCTTTACTATGTCAAAGTATATCTTACTCATATACTTATACTCATATACTCACTCATATATCTTATCTGAATTTAAGCATAGTTTAACCATCTATGTTTGGTGACCAGGTTAATGAAGTGATGTGCCATTACTATCTTATTTACATGACAAATATTTTATTTTCCTTATTTAACAGTTCTTGTCATCATTCTATGTATGTATCTTCTCTCCGTCTGGAGTTCTGTATCAACTGACACTAATGTTTTAGTAAGCGTTTATTTGTTCAGTATTTATTACAGTTATTTTATATATTTTGCAGGAAAAAAACCCACCAAAACATATTTCTGAACCTTTGTCAGAATCTTGAATCCAGAGTCCTATTTATCTCTGTCAGGAGGAAAGGAACATCCATGTGTGTGACACCCCTAAGGTCAATATTTTCAGTGGGCCAACTGAGGGGTAGGCTGTTTCCCTAAGTGGGCTTAGAGAAAATTTCCCTAGGCTGTTTCCCAGATAAGTGGGAAAAGCTTCCATGCCTCATGCCATGCTCACACCACAGCTAGCTATCCATGTATACTGCTGCTGGACAGATGCACCTTGTAGCATTTTCAAGTATTGCTGGATTGCTGGCTGTTGAACCTTTGCTTGCACTGAGGAGTGATGCACTTGTTTTTTGTGTGTATTGTCCTATGCCACTGCTCATCACAGCAATCACCCGACTGCACTCTACTCAACTCTTAGCCAAGGCACAGTTGTGATACCCTGTACCAATTACTATTTTTTTCTGAAGCAACCATTCCTTTGATGCCAAATAATTCACATGGCCTCATTTAATGAAAAGTTTTCTCTAATCTATCTCTAACATGTACCCAGCTGGAGTAAGCAAATAATATGTTTATGAAATCTATAAACATTGTTTTAAATGTATCCAGGTGAGAAACCCTTATGTTATTAAGGAAGAGTAGATGCACTGATCCATAGGAAATATCTGTCAGAACTTAAATCAAAATAGAAATATATACATTTTTCATGATATAGCATACCATTAACTGGTATAATAGCAGAAGCAGTTTGACATGAAATAGTGTATTAAATGTTAAAGGGAGAACATATTGTATATATATGTATGCATTTATATATAAAGCTAACAGACACTCTGCAACAAAATGTTGAAATGAGATGCAAATGACTTCCAGAAAGAAGGAAATTCCACCTATATCTCAAAGTGGAACTTCCATGAAAACTGATACAAAGTCACACGTTTTTGTGTGTTTGGCAATACTATTTTGTTCTGTGTTTGTTTGTTTTTTTTTGTTTTCCTAAATAACGTTGGAATGAGCATTTTTACCTGATTCTAATTATAGAGTCTCATTAAAACTTCTGCCATATTTACCTCTGCCTTGTTAAAAGGAGATATTTTCTTCTAGGAGTAAAATATAGCTTATATTACACCAGAGCTACTGTGAGCCATATTCAAAGCTTCCTTTCAGAAATGGTTCTCACTACTTAAAATAAATTAGATCATGGATCAAGCCAACTTTGCATAGGCAAAACTAAAGAATTTTCTCCCTCAAATTTATAGTCAACATAGTGGGAGGAAGGAAAAGGAATTCCTCTCTTTCTCTCTCTTCATTTTATTTTATGTTTTTGTAATCAAGAAAACCCTTGTCCCTATGCATGGAATATAAAATGAAATCCTTATGTGAGTTTGAACTCAATTTGCTTTTCAAATATAGAAATTGTGACATATCATGCAAGAAAAAACAAAGCATGAAGCCTTTAACTTAAATTCTCTGAACTAGTAAGATTTAGTCAAAGTGGAATTACTGTGAAGACATTCTGACATTCTTTGATTAAGATCCTTCTTTTCCAAAGCCATTTATTATTTTAAAGGCACAAATACTAATCATAACAGTATATTTCTAGACCATTTGAAAAAATGAAAATAGAAGAAGAGAGTACAGAAGAGATAAATGCAATCTTTATTTTCGTTGGTTAACCTTTCATTCTCAAATGCTACCATCATGTAGAAAAATATCTCTATTTAATGGATGTGGAAGAACCCTGACCTGACAAAATAGCCACTGGTTGCAACTAACTAACTAACTAACTAACTAGCTAAATGTTTCAATAGAGAGACAATTGATTTTGCTTTTAAATATGCAATAGTTCTTTTGTTTTTGTGTGTGTTTGTTTTTTTTTCCTAATATGTAACCTTCAACAGTATAGTTGCTAATTAAATTCATTCATCAACTGCTTTGCATCCTGAAAAGGTGGTAAAACTGAGTGAAAAACTGCAGTACATGTAGTCTCACATAAAACTCATATAGCTTACAGAAGAGGAAAAGCATGAACCTTTTAATAATCCAGTGAATTTAATGTCAGATAATTCATAGGTACACAATTTTGCATCTTTTAAATGGCAAATATCTAGGGGTCTTTCCTGTAAATATATTTATGGCTTGAAGGAAAAGCTTTCAGAATATTTCAAGAGTTTGTTTTTTTTCTGTCTAACATAATTTAACTATTTTTCATCAGTTGCTTAATGTAGCTGTAGGATATGCATAATTTGTATGATAGCATGTCTTGTGTCTGCACAGCATTCATACAAAGCCATGGCTGCTAAAAACATGTAATGAAGGTGGCTGAAGTAGTACGATCAGAATTTTTCTTAGTATTTAATTGGCTATGGAAATAGAGTATTCCCTAGAAGTTTCTGCTCTTTTCCTTGAAAGAACAGCTCGTTTGCTGTCTTTTAGATACTAAGCAGTGGCAGTGTTGCCTTGACTCAAAGGTTAATAGTTAATGGCTCAAAGTAAAACTAGCAACCTGTCAAAGTGGAGCTCTTCAGTGGTCAGTACAGGGTTTGACACTGTTGAATATCTTTACAAAATTATGGAATTACAAGATCAAATGTTATTTCACCAGATTTGCGGATGACACCAAATCCGGAGGACTATGTCTGAATGAATAGCCACCGTGCAGAAAGGCACCAGCAAGCTGAAATGCTGGGTCAGGAAGAATTGCAAGGGGCTTAGCAAAGACAAATAGGAAGCTGTGCACCTTCAGTGGAATAACCCCAAGCATCAGTAAAGCGGTCTGACTGGCTGGAGTGTAGCTATGCTGAAAATTACTTTGGCCAGCTATACTGAAGACGATGGAATGCCCTTGAAGCAGTAATGGCAAACCAGGTCCTGGCCTGCAAGAGCAAGAATGTAGCCAGCAGATCAAGGGTGTTCAATTGTCCCATCTAACTAGCTACACCCAGACTATTATGTCCTTTTTTGGTCCTCACACTTAAAACAAGACATTGAAAACTTTGAAAATTTGAGAGTTTTCAGAGGTCCGCAAGGTAATGAGAAGGGTGAAGAACGTAACATATGGGGAAGAGTGAAAAGAATTGGTTCCACCTAAAGCACAGACTCCTGGGACTAAAAGAGTGTTACAGAAAAGATGGAACAAGTCTTGCTGCAAGGGGAAGGACAGTAGGAAAAAGGCACAAATTACCTCAGGTGAATTCTGCCTAGGTATGACAAAAAAAAATCTTTACTGTGAGAACAGTCAATCATTGGAAACAAGTGCCCAAGGATGTGTTGGAAAAATGCAAAACTCACTTTGACAGGGCCCTGAAAAGAACTCTCTAGGGACTTTCTTTCAACAGATGGCTAGACCAGATGTTGTCCAGCCTAGACTTTTTTGTGACTCTGTGATTTCTACAATTACAAAAATAAAGCCAAACAAATAGATATCATGTTTTACTAACAATTCTGTTATTACTTGAAATTATATTTAATCTTTATTGGATTTGTATAGACTTTATTTCTGGTACTAAGTATTAATGTTCTCAGCACATTTCCCACTTCCCTGAGTATCCTTTAGTGCTCTACATGTTACTGCTATTTCTTTAAGAGTGAAGCCTGAAGACCTTGTAACAATAGGTCCTTGTAAATGTCAGACACTGCTCAAACAGAGTAGCAGTCCTGTTTCTATTCTCAATTTGCCTTAAATGTAAATTAGTGCAATCATAAACACTTATTTTCTTTTTTAGTTACATTTAAATACATGTATATAGTTATCATACTTCATTTATTGTGGATACATGTAATTTTGCAATCTGATTTTTCTTCATGAATTATTACCTTTATCTTCTTAAACAACTTTGGGGTTCTCTGAATGCTTTCCAGTTTCTGTACATCATTCTGATATATACCCTGCGCTCACTATTCATGTTACTTGGGAAACTATAGGTGAGCACTAGTTTGGTGGAGATCAGCATAATAGTGTTCATCAAAACACCTCTACTTTTTTATATTAGTTAATGATCTCTTCTATCATTTAATTAGATTCTCCCTTCTTAACCCCTGAAAGATTAGTTAAATAAAATGCCTGAAGAAATTATAGAAAGAGGCTCAGCCAAATAGTGATGTAAATGGGCATAGTTTCACAGATGAAAAATAAACAACTAGCTCATATCAGTTATATACAAGTAATATATTTTCTAGGACTGCCTGTGGGATTTGTTTTTTTAAACAGAATTCTTATTAAACTATTGTACGTTTTAATTATGTTACCATTTCCTTTACTGTTGTTTTTTTTTTAGACCATCCTATTATCTACTTTATACTTTGAATTTTGAAAGAAATACCCGGTGTCTGTGTTTTGAATAACCATTGCCTTCTAAATCAGCCCTTATATATCAAGCTATTTTCATGATTTGGATCCAGCATATTTAAGGTATTAATTTAAATCAAGTTAAAGTAAGCCTATCTACAGAAAATGTAATCTATTTAAATTGTCACTGACTGGACTCTGTTATACTGAACACTGGCTTTAGAAAAGGTGAGGTTTTGTAAGGAAAAATAGTTTACAAATATTTTTGTGATTTTAAATAGAGCTTTTGAAGATCTTCATGACGGTCTCTAGCATAGGATTTAAGCAGCTTGATTCAGAACCTAAAACTAAACCCAAATATTTGGCATCTCCTATTATTGCTTCACTGCTTGGAAACAAACAAATAAATAAAAAACAAACAGCAAAACACACACACACACACACAAAGAAATCTAATAAAGTAAAATAGTCATATTTCAAGTGTTTCACTAGTTCCATACAAATGCGTTTATTCTTATACCTGAAGACCAAGGCCTTGTTTCATGATTGTGGTTCTTTCTAGTCGGAATGCTTGCTATGGAAGTAATGAAAAGTGACATTTTGAGTAAGAAAGGAGAAATTTTATGGAACACAGAGAGGCTGCATGTGCCTTATGAGCCTGAAAAAGCTGTTGCGCATATATAGGCAGCTCAAGGGAAAAAGAAAACTTTCCATGATGACTGTCATCTTTATAAGACTACCAAATAAACCTGCCATGGCTATGCAAGTAGATAAAGTAAACAAGACAGGTTTTGGTAAAAAAACTGAGTTAATGAGATTTATCATCGTTGTTCATATGAATGCTCTTCTTGGGACAGAAAAAAAATATAAGTAGTTGTTATTGCTGCTACTATTACAGCTTTACTGTAAGCAAATGTGAGCAGGGTAAAGCATCTGTTGAACTGGTGGAAAACAATTTTTCAGTGCTTCTAGTAACATGTAAATTGTAATTGTATTACTTTCTTCACATTATTTCAAAAGTTAAGATTATTAGGATCACCAATTTGTGTGTTCTGTTTCTTGATGGAAGTTTGTAGTACTTATCTTTCGCCATCTACCCTACAACTCGTATATATATTTAATATATTTTAATTTGTAGTCAATACAGGAATGCTGCTTTATTTTTTTCTGTTGTTCTCTCTCTCCCAGAGATGATGCCAATGTGGCCGCTACTATTACACCAGTCTTTTGTATTTTGATATGTTCTAAGTCATTTGCAATCTGTTGTAGTCATGCTGAAGATAATACTGTGGAAGAGATCATATTTTTTTCAGTATGAGATCTTGGATTAAAAACTGAATGTGCATTTGAAAGCTTTTTCAATCCCTTTGCTAATTATTATATTTTATTAGGATGCAATTTTGATTCTCTTACTACTGAAATGTCTTTCCTTTCCACATGAGATTTGTCATTTAAATTATATAGTTTTTTAGCTGGCTGGACAATATAATACTATCAATGTATATATATGATTTTATTATTAACCTGCTACTACCTTCCTTTGGAACTGCAAATTCTAACCACTGAGGTTTTCTCATCAGCACATCAGTGTTTGTCCAAACACAATTTTTTTTGACATAGTAGGAAGAGTAACAGAATGGAATGAATTACAGAGCCAGTCTTCTCTCTGTAGAACTTGAAGAAATTATTAAACTTTAAAAGAAAATTTAAAGGATGAGAAGGAAATAGTGTGAAGTATAGGATCTGTAATAATACTTATAAATTATTCATTCTTACTTCCTCAGTTGCTAAAAATAACATTAAAGACAGAAACTGACCTAGATTGATTTGTTTTAGATATTAATTCATGTCTTCAGTCACAATTGACACACAATGATATGTGACTTTTAAGCTCACTTGATAGGTTTTTCCCTTACTTAGCTTTTCCAATAGTACCAGTATCTGAAGCACCCAAACTTGAGGTTTGTTCCTTGCGTTTCTTAGACTGATTCTATCTTGACATGCATCATTATGGTGCATGTGTGCTGATCAAATGATACTCTAGTTTCTCAGTAGAATATTTGTGACTAGAAAGAAATATTACCGTGTCACAGATTTCCCTGTCCAACCTCCCTTCAAAAAAACCCCAGCATTTAAGTGCATAAGTAAGATCAAAAACTCATTGCAAATAGTGTTTTTTAATTTGTAGTCACACATATCTTTTAGGTAATTTTTTTTTTTATTATTATTAGGAGGTTGAGGAGTCTCCTTCTCTGGAGGTCTTCAAAACCCGCCTGGATGCCGCCCTGTGCCACATGCTCTAGGTGTGCCTGCTTGAGCAGGAAGCTTGGACTAGATGATCTCTAGAGGTCCCTTCCAACCTTGAATATTCTGTGATTCTGTGATTATTATTTGGAGTCTGTGTGTGTGTGAGTGTATACTGGTGAACACTTCTCCAAGTTACTGATATTCACAGTAAACCTTAATGGACAGCTCAAAAAATCAATCTATTTTGTTTTTCTGAAAAAGATATTAGTACACTTAGGAGAGTGACATAGAGATTATTGGAAGGTGTCTTGTTTCAAAGTGAAGTTAGACCAGATAACTATTATGATTTTGGATTAAAAAATTGTGAAGGTTGGGATTTTCTATGTAAAGGATGGGAAACATTTAAACAAAGCAATAATGGCACTCTATTGACTGGGAATTTCTAAAATGTTAATTTACAGTGTTTCTAACCTAAACAAAGGTACAATTGCTGACAATGAAAAAAAAGTAATATCAAACCTCTTCAGAAAGAAAACATCTGTAATATCATAGAGTCATCTCAAACCTTTATTTTAGATTTGTCTTGGATGCCTAGGTATGATTATCTTTCTTTGCTTAGCTATTAATTATCCACATATATTGTAGGAGGTTTATGTTTTTTATTTATTAGTTACACTTATTAGTTATACTTATTAGCTACACAGATCATCCTCATAATCAGTAAACAGCAATTTAACCATTTCCTGTAAATCTCATATAAAATTTGGAAATATATCTCTTCATTTCTATTTTTGGATAACAGAGTCTTTTCATTGGTGATGCTACACTTGCTCATTTCTTTGGCATGTCAACTGTTACAATATCCAAGACATTGTACCTAAAGAGAAAACAACAGGAAACAGCCACTTTCGGAAGAGATTTTGAAAGAAACAGGGGGAAATTATATACTCGGTAATTTTTAAAATCTATCTACAATTTATGCACTTGAAAGCATCCTTCTTTATGCTTCCATGAACAGTGTAGTTCTTTTGTCTGTTTAGGTCATAACTTTTTTGAGACTGTTTTAAGGTTTATGAAAGAAACAATCTTTAAATTGAAATCTAGCCAGCATTTACTGCTGCTTATTTAATTCTTTTGATTAAAGTAGAACTACTAGCATTATAAAGAAAAAACTAGAATATTAAAATATGCACTATTATAAGTCAGAATCATGCTTTTTGTTTTTAATGATGAAATTCTAGTGAACAGCAACCCCACAATAATGAAAGCAAGTCAATTTAATATACAAAACACATCATAAAAAATTCAACAATCTATGCTACAAAAGCAGTGAATGTTCATATATTAGATTGCCATAATGAATACAATGCAGTTTTATAATATGAGATGGTAATTAATGCTGTAGTCACTGTGCCTAGTAGCTGAAGAAACTTGCTGCAGTAAATTCATTGTTATGAACAAACATAAGATGTTTGCCGCATGCCTGGAAGGCCAAAGTGATACATTCTTTGAGTTTTCTTTTAAAAGAATGCTCTGATATTTTCATCATATATAGTATATGATAGAACAGAGCAGGCTTTAGTATAATTAAAAAAAAAAAAAAAGAAATATCGATCATTTCAGTTATGAGAAACTATATATTTTTCCTTGAATGCTCTGAAATTACTTGTGCACATCTTTTCATTGTTCTGAAAGGGTGTGTATTTGAATGAAGTATCAGCCTTTCCTACATAGAAAAAATACACTATTGCCAAAAGAAAGGCAAAGGAGTGAGACATTAAATAAAGTAGCTAAAGAATGAAAGCAATTTTACGCAACAGTTAAGTAGTTTTGGCAGTAATCACACACCAATCTTTATTTTTTTTTTTTGTTTTCTTACAACCTCTCCCCATTAACCCTCTGTTTCTAACCTCTGAGGTTAGAAGCACTGCTTATAGAAGTAATATTGATCTGAAATAATATGTGCATGAACTGTAAAAGTGCTTGAATAATTATTTTTTCTCAAACAGCTATTCTGAAGGCTTTTCTGGATGAAAATCAAAAATCAACATACACACACACATGTCCAGATACTGATTCAACTAAAAACTGACATCTCCTGGCAGGATCTGAATCAGCATGATGTCTCAGCATTTGTGAAAGCCTGCAGAGCCACCTCATGCTACGCCTGCCTTTTTATGCAACCATTCTATCTCGTTGTCAGATTCACCATCATGTGCAGCATGAACCTTCTCTTTCTTTACTGCAGCCTGATATGATCTTGATTTTGCCCCTGAGAAAATTGTTAGTTCTTACTCTGCTATGGTGGGCAGCTTCGCTGCAGTCCTTGCCAGTCTGCCCTAGTTTGTCCCAGCTCTCACAGTGGTGAGCACTGCTCTACAAGTGTGTTGCCATATTCCTATGCAGCATCAGAAGAGATTTCCCATCTCTCCTCTACACTGCTGTCATTTTGTTGATTCTTATGCTACAGCCACCAATAATTCTTTTAAAGTCCTGAATCCTGTATAATGGGTTTAGGAAACTGGAGAGAGGTTGAAATGTTGCTCTGAATGGTGGTGAGAGTCCGTACTGCAGCACTGGTGTCCCTCATGTTTCGGTGGGGAAGAACCAGTGCAGGATTATCAAACCACTACTAGAACTGTTACTGACTTGAACTATACCTCAGCCAGGCTAACTTCAGTCAGAACTAACAAAGATGGAACTGAACGGAAAAAATATATTGGATCAACCTTTTGAAATGATCCTGGAAGACTTTAAAACTCTCAAAGATTGGGGAGAAGACTGTTTGCAAAAAGGACATTGATGCAAATTTTTTGTTTCTGTTTTTAATTAGGCAGTTGTATATGCCTTCTATTAAATACTTGGGGGGTATTATAAAATTTAGATCGGATGTTATTTACCTAACTGGATTGCAGGCATTTGAAACTCATTTGAGATCTAGTTCCAAAAGCATTAGACAGCCCTCTTAGATGTACAGTTTCCAGCATTCATAGTTGTTATTATCTGCTCTGAGCAACTTGTTCTCCAGACTAGATTTTTATTGCAACTTGAATTTAGAGACATCCACCTAAATTCAGGTGTTGTATAACCAGCAGGACAAGAGTTATGGTGCAGGAAAGAGATCTGTGAGAAAGAGATTGAATCTAATCAATTAATTCATTTCTGTGGGAAGTGGATTTGGATGTTTAGACCCTGAAAAATAATCTTTCCGTAATGACTTTCATTCTGTAAATATTGATGTGTGAATGTTTTCTTTTTTGACACCAAATAGCCTGAAAAAGTAATAATATTTTGACCAAGAGAATGTTTATTTCCCCTTCCAAATCCCTCAAATCCAGGCCTAGCTTGTAATGACAGATCTGTCAGGTGCAAGAGATACTTAAGTGTTCACAATTCTAAAAGCTAATGGCCTGTAGAAATATATAAAATTGTATGAACACTATTATATTTTTGTACAGAAAGGAGAAATAAATGTAAGCCATCTTAATCCCCAAAGTGTGCTCAGAAAAATTAAAGTACTCATCTTTATTTATATTTGATGCAAACAAGTGCATATGTACTTACTATGTCTACCTTTTATAGTCAAGTCCATGACCTATTGTCACATTTTACTGATATTCGACTGGTGCTGTGCCATGAGCCTAGGGGGGTATAGGCTGGGAAAGCTACTTTGAAGATTAGCTTGTATTGTATCTATTCCCTTTATGCTACTTTCTTTTCGTCTTTTAATGTAATGGTTACCCCATTACGTTTAAGCTGTAGAATTCATTTGCTACTTTCTTTATGCATATTGTATTAAATTAACTTATCGTAGGTAATCATAAAAATGTGAAATTTGGGAATGTAATTTTGTGCATAATTTCCCACATTTCCCTGATGTGTAACTGTACACATCAGAATAGTGGAGAGCACAAGCAAGTTGTATTTAGTCCAAAAGCTATTTTCAATGGAGAGTTTCATTTCTGCCTAGTTGTTTTCTTTCAAGATCCCATATATTTATTACTTTCTCATATGTATGTGTAATTCTCATAAATACCTTAATCTTTATCAAGTAAAACAAAAGACTCTAAGTTACCAGAAGGTGAGGCAATTTCAAATACCTGAAAAAAATTGTTTTCACGAAAAATGTTAAAGCACAACAGAAACTCATCATTTTCTTCTGAACATTTTTGTTGTTGAAAAGCAAATGAGAACAGCACATTCAGGTCCTTTACAAAGCTTAAATTAAACAACAGCAAAGTGAACCATATTCGTCAAAGTAAATTAGGAAGTTTGAGTCCTCAAAAGATAATCCTATGTCCACAGCCTGAGAAACAGTGAAGGGGAAGGTTGCAAATAAAAGGGAAGCAGAAGAAACTTTCTGGTAAACATTTCTCAGATTCTGAAGCACCTTGCTGAAGCACAGGAAATGCCTCTTCTCTGACCTTTACGCAAACTATGAAGTGTGTTTTACAGCAGACCCATGATAGTTATTGCGATATCTTTGTTGCATGGTCCAGATAAGGAGGAGAAGGGGAAAAAAAAAAGAAAAAAAAAAAAAGAAAAGAAAATGCTCAGAGCTAGATTGTCAAAGCCTAGAGCTAGGAATAAAATTTCAAAGGCACTCAGCACTCAGCAGGTACCAATACTGCATAACCTGTTGTTCTGAGTGGTGCTGAAAATCTGCCCTACAGTATTTGCAAACAGAGATCTCCAAAGACAGCTAAAACTCCAGTGGAGCGCTCCAGCTAACCTTAACTCAACTAAAGCCAATTACACAATCATGAGATTAGTCACGATGAAGATGCTCCAGAGAAGTTTCAGAAATTCTAAAATGCCATCAATAATAAAATCATAATTGTCATCATAAGTCAGAATAATAAAATTAACAATAATAAAATTAAATTAAAAGCATGGAATTTAAGAATACTATGACTAATAGTAGAGCTATTAGCAGTGCTAATTATGTAGTTGAAAACTAATATGATTGTCCATGTTTCAGCTATTAATTTCTATCTCATAACACTTCTTCTTGTTCTGTTCCCTTTTCTATCACTAAACATGAGGTATATTAAGGGCAATTCTTTTTCCTTCTGCTATACTTTTAGTGATTTTTGTGCTTTTACTGATAAAAGTGTGTCTAACTGGATGTCTGACTTAGGGCTATACAAGAGTTGCTGCAAGTCTCTTACTACTGTTATTTTAAAAAATTACCATATACATTCCCTATTCTCCTCATTCCCACTAATACCCAGGGACTTGGACTAAAGCCCAGTGAAGTAAGAAGTATTATTATTCCAGTGTTTTCAACTGAAGTCTAATTACTCCTGATATGTAGGCCTGACATGGACTCCATAGTTTATTGACATTTCTTCATGTGACTTATGGGAGTGAAATTATCATGCACATACTTTCCTCATAAAGTCACATCTGCTCGGGATCTATTTCTTTTTTCTTACAATATAACCTGTTTGGTTTTTTTTTAACACCCTGAGTAAACACTCTTATTCCAAAACTGAACAGGTAAAGGAGCCTGACGTTAAACAAAAATAATATTTTTGTGCTGAGTTGATCACCCAGAATCAACTTATGAGATATGCTTATGGGATATTGGTTTATCCATTTTTGGAGGGGGTAGGCAGGCTCTAATTAAGTCAACCATATGCTAAGTAACATCAATCCAAAGTCAAATGAACGTGATGACTAACATCATGACAAAGCAAGCAAACATCTTCTGATTTTTTTTTTTTTTTTTTTTTTTTTAGAAAAAAAATAGGGTAACAGCTGTTCATCAGGCAAATGAATAGGGAACACAGGATTTCATTTAATTTAATCTGAAGGAGAAGTGTCCATCTTCCATTCTCATCTCTCAGCATTTAACTAATTCCACACTAATAATAATGGGTTTTGACCACACACCACCAACTCAGCTAGTGGTTGATCCTAGTGTGTTTATATCTTTATATAGCTATGAATTACTTATACAAGCTTTCTGGACAACCACTATCTTTACATGTAATTTTACAGGATGAATCAGTGAAATGTACTGTAAGGTTTATATGTTTTAATAGAAATCTTTATAACCTCTATGGCAGTTTCTCAGTTTCCTATTGATTTCATCCATTTTAAACTCTATAAAACTTTTCCAGTATAAGGCAAACAGTTTTGTGTTCAAATTTTCTGAAACATCACTGGGTCTTTTTGATAGAGTTTTGAATTAAAGTGTCCAAAGGCTTATTATCTGAAGTGTTTTATAAAAATACTACAGATAATGTATGAAACATTTGCTAATGACAGTCTCCTTGTCCTAAACAGATTATCATTCTGCAAAACTATGCCTTTTGGAGATGTAATCTGAATTTAGATTTCTATTTCCTGTTACAAAATTAAGAAAGTTTGTCACTTGCATATTATTTCCTGCTCTTGCTTAAGAAGATGTCTGGGTGTGTTTGTTCTCTGAGTAGACCATTGAAACAAGAGAAAAGGCTAGAGGCAAGAATTAAGAAACATGATTTCAGCACCTACATTGTACCCAAATCAAACATAATTAAAAGCTACCCCCAGCAGAGAATGTTTGCTATCTACCTCCCTTGGCAGGTGTTTTTTGCATAACTAGTTGTTCACCACCTAGTCAGAGACAGATGGTCTGATCTTCAAACCATGCAGTAGGCTGTTAGTCTGCGGAGGTTCTCTTTAGCAACACTCTATCATAAACAAGATATTTTTGTTCACTTTCAAGACTGCTTTGAAAGATCCAAGATTTGCTTCATGATTCGAAGTATCCAGGATAAGAAATTGGCAAAACATCTGTAAAGAAGTTGACATATGTTTCTGTAACAGTTCAATGATTACACTTAAAGAGTTATGAAGGGGTTTGAGGTTTTTTTTAAAGGTAAACATTTTCAAAGAACCTGATAAAGTTTTTTGTTTGATTGATTGTTTAGGTTTACATTTTGTTCAAAACAACTTTCTAGTTAGAACTGTGAAACTGAACATGATAATGAAGTAGCTGGGTGTTAATTTATCTACTGTAGAAATTTATCAGCTAGATTTTCCATGAAAGAAATTTCTCTTTTATTTTCTTCTAGAATTTCTTATACTCACATGTGTCCAAAGGAAATTAACCACTAGAGCTTCACTGGAATTGCATATGATATTACTGTAAGACTTTATGAATCTCCAAACTTTTTAGATATATTGAACAAGCAGTGGGACATAAAAACATACTCCACTGAAAGTCAAGATTTACAGAGACTGAATTTTTCTTACTATTGTAATGCTGCAGAGCAACCACTTAAAACTCACTGATGAAAACTGCAAAATTTTAAGAATATGTTATTAATTAATCTAGCTAATTTTGATATATATTATTTGATTGCTATTGCACTTATAAGATAAACACATCTACCAGTGTAGATATAGAACTTTTATTTTATATAACAAATAATAGAACTATTTTTGCTTTCTATTTATTCCATAGTTTTCATTTGGAAGACAAATAAATCTGATCTCATTCAATGTGCTTTCTTTTAGCTTTCCTGAAACAGAAGAATTTGGCAGGTTAGAGATGCAGTTTTAAATTATGAAATATTTTTGGCTAGCTCCTGCTGAGTATTATATCCTGTGTTACCTAAGTTTCTGAATAGCTAAGCAATACATTCTCCTGTACTGGAAATGTGCTGTCACATATATTTGAGGCTTGTAAGCAACTGGACTCCAGTTTTGTTAGACAAACCAATGGAATTGTTAATCCTTTGGCATCTCCTCAGATAAGCTCTGCATTTCTGCCCTGGAATTCAGTCTATTTAGGCTTGCTACATTGCTCACAGGATTAAGTATAATGCTTCTATCTTGGTATTATTTAATGTGCTAGAAAAGTTTTGGCAGGGAAATAGTTTGAATATAATATATTAGCCATACAATTCCTTGTAGAATATTAAGAATTAAAATGAAAACCTCGTTCTACCGTACTACCTATAAATATTGTATGAATATCCAATATAGGAGTACCACCCATTCAAATTTAATATGCTTCAGGCACAGTGGAAAAATGAAAATGCTTCTAGGGAAAATTGTAAGAGTTTACTCTGTGGCTGAATTAAAAATCCCCAAATCGTGTAACACCCACAGCCCTGGATTAATGAGCAGCTTTGCCTCAAGCAAGTAACTCTCCCAAATGGCGATTAGTTCATTAATCCCCAGGAAATGCCCTGGGCAGCGTTTCTAACTGTATACATATTACTCTCTAACTGGTAGTTGGAGCAAAAATAGTCTCACTTCATAGGGTTAACGTAATTCATAGTATTACTAATCTATGATGGCCTAGAACAGGTTTGTGTGCGTATTTAACCCTAATAAAATTATTTTATTTCACAGTACTTTCTTAAATAAATAATAATAATAAAAATTTAATTAGAGCAAATGTCTGCACTACCTAAAAAATTACAAGATAATGAAAATTAGTAATAACATGATGAACCTTATTTTATACCTTTTAAGTATTTTCCAAATAATTAATTAATATGAATAAGATCCTAGTGATAGAGGTGAAGTGGTTTATTCAAAGGAAAATATGAATTCACTTGAAATATTCATCTTGTTACCAACATAAGTGCTTCTTTCATCAAAGAGAAATTGAGTTTACCTCCAGATTTAACAATATTAGTTAATTTTTGGAACATAAGGACAATTTCAAAGATATACTGTGCTTCCAAGCTATCTCTGTTCACACTCCTTCTTCCTTGCACTACAAGTCCAATGAAATTCTGTTTCTTAGGATTTTCTAGCGAAAAGTTGTCTACAGTAAATATTGGTTTCTAGAAATCATACTAAAGAGTTTCTAGAAATCATATTTCCAATCTTTTATATCCCCCAAACTCCCTTTGTCTATTAATCTACAGAGGATTTTGTAGCCGCAAAATTTTTCTTTATGGTTCTAGGAAGAATATTTTTAGTTCTATATGTATGTATCTTTATCTATCCTGGTTCAAATTTATTGTGTTAGAAAAGAGATAGCCTTTACACATGAGCTTTTAATCTATCCTTTTGACCAGATTCAGGTAAGTATAAGATGTCTCAGACAATATTGGGTTTGAATCATGGCAGTAATCATACCAGTGTGAGTTTGCATATGCAGCTGTAAAAAAGGAATTGATACATAAAATATTTACCAAATCTCATCTGAGAGTCTCCAAGAATGCAGAATTTATTCTAATCTTCTCTCTGAGCAATTATTACATATGCTTCAAATCAGCAACAGATCTTTGCTTCTACCCCATGCTGATTATCCATTTCTGCACTTGTTTTCTCATTGGACTGTAAAACTTGTTTGATTGTTGGCCTATTAATCCAAGCATTTTTAAAGCTTGAAACTTTTGAACACTTGCCAAATTGAAGCTCTGTTCTCTTGATGCCTTTTGCTAGTAGAAGAAAAGACCTAATCTCCTTTCTCAAAGCCGGATTCAGAATGCAGGCTTTCAAAAATTAAAGAAGACAAAGCAGAAGGGGGATCTCTCTGAACAGTGCTGATGAGACCCATAGTACAAGACTCAAAAGCTGAATCATCTTCACTGCTAAAACCACTGCTAAACTGAGTATATCTTTCTGAAAGAGATACAGAATCCAAGCACAAACAGAAGTCATTTTTAACATTGTACTTCTTGAATTACTATTTAATAGTAAATTGTTGTGAATCATAAAGATAATGAGTTTCTTGTGAGAATTTGGGAGAGTTTTATTTCTTTTCAGAGACAAAGTGCAATTCTTGTGATTGTTAAGTTAGCTGTTTCCTTTAAACCATGACATGAAATTTTCAGAATCCAGGAGGCTGAAGAGAGCCAATTATAGCTGTCAATTATTCTAGAATATATCCAGATTAATTACAATATAACTTAGGGCTGAATCCCATGGAGTAGCAGGTCCTTATTCTGGGGGCTTTAGGTAGATTTTGCCAATATCCCTGGATTTTTTGAAATCACTACTTTTTACACAGATGCCAGATGACCATTCGATGTCAAAACCATTTACAAATTATTATGGATTATGGTACATTGTTTAATGATAAATGGTCCCATAAATGAAACTGTATTATATAAAGTAACACAATAAAATTGAGTGTTCGTATGTGTTTGTTTTATTTCCTTGAATCATTAACCATGCATTGCTATTATGTTCCCTGATAAAAATTACTGCTGATGAATTTTCTACTGCCAGAAACCAGACATTTTTGAATACCAACAAATTACTTTTCTAGAGAGTTAGAGGATACTTTTCCCATGGCTATCTCACAGCTGTGATTACAGAGTACAAAAATTGTCCTTAGTTGGAAGATCCTAAAAGACATATTCCAACATCAAACCTGTGGATGACCAGTAACTTTTCAATCTTAGAAAAGTAACAATTCACTTCTGAAATAAAGAAAAATGCTAAAATCGGAAACAAACAAGCAGTTAATAATATATATATATATATATAGTGCATGTCTCTCTATATGTCCACGTAAATAAATTACAAGACATATAACTATAACAGTTTTAGGAAAAATCTTTCCTTTATTTGTTACTGTCACTTTTGATGCTACAAGATCTCAAAAACAATAGGACCATAGAAAGCTTGCTATTACAAACTTTTTATATTCATTTCATTTCTTTGTGGAATTGACACACATTTACTATCTTAATTCCCTATTTTTAGATTGTTCTAAGAGCAATCTAAACAATCTAAGAACAATTTATATGTTTGTCTTAAGAACAAACACATAAATGCTTAGAAAGTGTAATTTGTTCTTGTCAAAAAAAAAAAGAAAAAATACTTTTGTGATCGTAAAAGACATACTGTTATCCACTTCTGGCATGCTACTGACCAGTTTTTATATGTATTTTGGTATTTCACAACAAATTCTGCCAAATTATCCAAATCATTTTATACATAGAATTGCAGAAGATCAGGTCATAAAGTATAAGTGTAAAAACATTAGATTTTTATAATGCATACTGTATATCAATTAGAACTGTGTGAGGACTGAAATACCCACTTCTAACCAGCACATTATCAGTGACCGATGAGCTTCAGATTGACACCTTCAAGAGCTATACACCTGCACACCTCTACTGACTAAATCTCTCCTCAAATTTGCTTCTGCTGATCCTGTGATCAAGGACATCTCAGTGTGTTACTGGTAGACCTAGGTGCTGCTGGCCTTGCAAGACTATGTCTCCCAAAAGGTCCCTGCCTTCACCTCCTGTGAAGCTCAGCTGTCTCTCACTCAACTTCTGCTTAATCACCTGTGAAATCCCTCATGGTGCTACCTGTAATTTTTGCCAGCTTCTCACCGTGTTATTTGTTGTGTTCAGCAATTTCTCATGTCATGTGCTGACGTTTCTCACAGTCTGTTCAGTTAGCTAAAGTGAGAGTCTAGTGATCTGCCTCAGTACTTTAACATACACATCTAACAAAAAATATTATAAACATGTTGCTATCTTAGCAACGTTAACTAGCAAATATTTTCTAGCAAAAATTTCTAGCAAATATTATAGCAAAATGCAGATAATAAAGACTGTTTTCTCACAAAACCTTAGAGCTTTCTGTATCTATTTTTATCATTTATATGGAATTTCTACTTGGAAGTTCATCTGAACGCAATGTTTCTTCCTACCTAGATCAAGCAAAGGCTAAATGATGCTATTTGCAACACAGAAAATAAAGAGATAATGTGCTATCAGCAAGGCCACATTTGTGTTTAGCAAAAGGGCATCTTGCCAGGTGACAAGCTTTTAAATATCCTAGGGGCTTCAGTAGTGACAGGAAGGTGCACTGCCTGCTTTACCTATTTTATGGCTCTTCAGAGCTGTGCTTTCTCCTGCTGTTGTCTTGGTTGTACGAGATATTTTGGCTCAATTGGATCGAGTGCATGTCCCTAAAGATAAATGAATTAGGCAATATTTTTTTGCAAATTCTCCATTTCAAGTTCACACACATAAAATAATGTTCATGTTCTTGTTTTTCTATCCGTATCAGAAATGTATCCTGGAAGAAGATGCTCTCCAGCTGTCTACACATGTGCGTTGCTGCAAAACTTTCCATACAACCTGGCAAGAAATGACTAGGTAGGTTTAAAAAGATATTGTTTTATAGTGAAATGCAGTCCTACTCAAGCTATCCTTGTAAAATGCAGAATTAGCAAATTAGAACTAATTGAAAACTATTAAATATATTAGTTAAAATACTTAAAGAGTTAAATTTCTGTATGGCCCATTTAGTGATATAATTTAAAATTCTACATACAAATGATGCATATCTGTAAGTGCATACACTCACATATATATATATGCCTATATTTGCATAAAAATATGAAAGAAACTGCTAAATCTGCTAAACTTTTTTTTTATGTTTACTAGAAAATACTAGTGAGTGAAAACTGAAATTAGTTCTGTTTTTCAATACAGCAAAAAGAAAGAAAAATCTTTTTTTTTCAATCAGTGCAAAAATTTTGAGATTAACAGTATTTTCTACTCATCTCTTTTTAAATGAATGTGAGCAGCATTTGCTTATCTTTCTCAATTCTAGGGCAAAGCATGGGCATGTGTATTTACCACAGAAGTTCATGCACTCTTTTTCCTTGTACTGACTTTAAATTCTAGCATATGATTATATCTTTGGAACAAGAAATGGTGTATGCAGTAGTCACTGAAAGAGGAATTAAGTAATTCATTAATTGTGATTTTGAGGAATGGATGTCTAATTTTTGTAATCTTCTTAAGTGTAAAGGCACAGAAGTCCAATTTTAGAAATGTTGGCTTTCTTTGGCAAACAGACATTGTCTTATGAGTTCTTGATGTACATCCTTTTAACAAGCTAGGCAGAATTTATCACTACAAAGTAATAAATAAAAAGAAAAGACTTTTTGAAATCTTTGCTTCATCTATTTTCTGGAAAGTCCAGTTCAATAAAACTTGGACTGGACTAGGATCCATTAGTAACAAAAGAACAACATAAATATAAAAGCCTTTTATAATACCTAGGAAAAAAAAATAACTTCCAGATTGAAATTCATAATATTCTGAGGGTGAAAGATTTTATTTTGATTGTTCTTTCAAGAAAGCCATGAATTGATTATATTGGCACTTATGTGTATTTTCAGGCTTACTCTTTGAAATCTGATTCTTAAACCTAGTTCACCACTGTAGTACTAAGTAAGGGCATACTCCCAGCAATAACTTGGAACTGAAAACTGGTAAAATTTGAATTTTAATACATCCCAAATACAGCCTTGTATCTCAATTCCTTATCTTATGAGAATATCAAACTAGAAAATCCTTCTAGGGGTGGTGGGGTGGTGAAGGGTGTCAAAAGCCTGAAGAACTTTCCTAAAATTAGAAAATCCCTAAGATTAGAAAAGAATTAAAACTTCTTTTCCTTCTAACATTATGAGGAATTTATAGACAGTTTTAGAATCTCAGCAGCAAGCTGTGAATGATATATTAAATGAAATAGCCCTGCTGGTTATACTTTTGTGCTGTTTGCTATGGCCTATAGACTTTCAGGCACACAGTATTCATACCACGAAGAGAGGAGCAGCCGCAGTAGTACAAAATGTCAAAAGCAAAATAAACCACATATGAGGGTTAGGTAAGGGAGGTAGGGGTATGGGGTAAATTATCAGAGCATACTCAGTTTTACTTCCCTTTTATTTTTCACTCCATCAGATCCCCACCTATTTCTAGATTGGAGCCAATGGAGCAAAGAAAAGAGAATTCTCCAAATGAGGCTGCTGAGTCACTTTAACATGTTAAAGATACATTCTACAGGTTAAAATCTCTTTCTCTTTCTCATTACTAGTCAAGAGAAGCATTTTTGTCTTATTCATGAACATGAACTAAAACAGATTGCAAAGAACACATAATAAGGAGAACAGCGTACAAGTGGATTCATTTGCTTAAATTTCAAGGCTCTTGACACAAGGATTCAATGGGAATTGTGGAATACTTAGTGACTTGCTTTTGCCACAGAGCTGAACTTACTTTAATATAATGAGATATAAAGTAACAGTTACCTTCTGATTGTGCGGTAAAAATTAAAGAATAAGCAAGGCTATAGATAAAAGATACCTATCACAAACAGATTTGTATGGTAAAAATTAAAAAAAAAAAAAAAAGCAAGGCTATAGAAAAAAGATACCTATCACAAACAGATAAACTCTCACTAAGAATTAGCAAATACATTTTAATACCACTTACACTACATATTGAATAATAACTTGATATGACTTTTAATGAATTTCTATACTATTTTAAATCTATACTTTCCTGATAGGGCATGCATATATTTTGATAATAAAGGTTTATCTTTCCTAAATCTTTGTATCTACTCAATTATTGTATTGTAATGGCAGTGCTTCTTTTAGAGGAAAAAAAAAAAAGATTTTATTTCTGTGGTTTTTTTTTGCATGATTCCTCAGAGTCCTTAAAAATAAATAAATAAAGCTGAGTATTGCAATTTTATATACCCTTATTGCTGCTGCCGCCAGAACATATGTGGTTTCTGACAACAGTGTCATGCCACAGCCACTGAGATAGATGGAGCACCATGTCTTCCATGATGGGTCATTGGGAGTGAAGTGATTAGGTAGGTAACCAGCAGAGTTTGCTAATATCAGTTAAAGCTTAGTAGCAATTTGTGAATTTTCAGCAGCAGGGATCAAATTTAAAATGTGAGGGGATATGAAAAGCAAGTGAGTTAAGATAAGTTTTAAAAGATAGAACAGGTGTCAGATCTAAGCTGAAAAATCACCTTTTAATCTTTTTTTTTTTTTTTTTTTTTTTCCTGTCAGTAAAAGCCAGATACACTTAATTCACTTGCTGTCTGGTAATGTCTTCAAGGAGATCTTGATTAGAGGAAAGTTGTCCTACCTCAGAGATTTATAGGGTAGATTATACAGTAATCCTTCCTGCAGGTCATGGTGCTGCTGCAACTATAGCTCGGGTCTGGGGAGTCACAATCCAAAGCATCCCAGGGAGGAAGAGTAGCTCTAGGTGGGCTGGAGCTGGGGCCAGTGCAGAGCTGCATGGCAGCCTCTTGCCAAGGCCGCCAGCTGCACTGACTTGGCCATGAGCCCAGGCAGCCCCAGCCCCAGAGCGGCAGGAGGAGGCACACAGGGTCCAACCCACCATCATTTGTAAAGAGAGTGTTTCATTTAATTACAATACTGTTGCTGTACATGTAAGAAGCACTACGAACTATATACTACCTGAGTCTGCCTTTATTGGCCATTTCTCCTCGGCTTTCATGTTTACTAGAGATAGATGATTTTTTTCAAATGTCCAACAAAATCTGCATTAAAAAGTGACCTTAATGATCTTGGAATTGATAAATTCTGATCAAATCTTTCAAGTAACAGATGGAAGCTTTTCCTATGGAGGAAGTGTTGTTGGTTTTGGATAGTTTCTCTTTGTTGAATGCTTCTATGGCTGTTTTTTACAGTGATATATTGCAAAAGTATGTTATTTTGTATCCTGTGGCATAAGGGCATATAAAACTTATATTGGTGAAGTGTTACATAGTTTTGCATCGTTATCATTGTCCTCATCTCAGAATAATATTAAGAACCGGCAGAAAGCATGTATAGTACTGCTGAAACAAAATCTATGTGATTAGTCTTGGCATGATGAGAACTCTCTTTGCTGACGCTCCAGCCTGGGCATGATATAAATCAGGGTCAGTGCAACAGAAATGTAACACCTATATGGCATCTGTTCAAAGATGTTCTGTGTTTCTCTGTCTCAGAGCTCAGTAGGTTTGCGTCTGCTCACAGTCAAACTTGTGGAGCATCCCTGACACAGCTGAGAACTTATGAAGCAGCCTGTGATGTTACATAAGGAACAATGAAGTGTCTTTAAAGGTTTCCTGCTTTGAAGCAAGTGTCTCCTGGGGGAACTGAAGGGTGCACGCTAGTGTTTTAGTTTTGTTGAGAACTGTGCTTCTGAAGTAGTACCTCCCCTGATCATTTTTACTTACAGCACTTTGATTAACATCATGGACTGCTTTCAGCTCACTCTAACTGAGTTTCTTTTGAATGAAACTAAACACAGAAATGCTCTCCAGGAGCACAGTGAAGTTACTGCAGCTCTTGTGGGGACCCTATTCAAGAGACCAACTAGAACTAGTCCAAAGTAAATTCTCTCAGGTTCACAGCAGTAGCTGTTTCACTTTATGAAAATGTATACATCTTTTGTTATGACCACTTGCAATGTAGATATAGAGTCCAACAGAGTCTGGGAGTCCTGAGACTTGAGTTCTGGGAATGTAGGTTTCCTCAAGAGTGTATGAGTATGAAACAACCTGAGCCAAAGATATTCTTCATGTCACTAGGTTGCCATTGAGTTCTCCCCGTTACATAGTCAGTAAGAGAGCAAAGTGTGAAAAATGTGGCATCATACCCCATAGTTCTTGCGTTAAGAACATTTTCTACTTTGTTCAAGGCATTGTGTGCTGTTCCAATGTTTGAATAACAGTCAAAGTTTATTGTCAAAGGAGGAGGATGATCTAAGCTTTTTGTATATTTATACTTATTGATTATAGAGAGCTTTAAACAAAAGGAGAGCACAGCTTTGATCTGTAGTCATAATCATCTTTTTAAACAGTGTGAAAGTTAGGATTTCAGCTTGCCTTAACTATAAAATGCTAGTAACAAGGACTTCTGCAGTGCTTAATGTCCAGTCTACTACCTTTGTTTGTTTATTTGTTTAAACATATCCAAACAACATATCTGAAATCCTAAATGAAAGATTCCAGTTTAAACACACCTTAAACTATCATAAACATAAGATTTAATTCTTATGACTCTAGAATTTTCTGATTAAAAGATATAAGCATAAGTAACTACATACATCAGGATACATTCAGTAGTTTGTGTATTTGTGTACTACTTGCTATATATAATTAATATCTCTAAATAAAGTCTCTAAATAAAACTAGACCAAGCTGACTTGTCTGATTTTCAGAGACTATAAATGTACAATTGATGTAAGAAGTACATATTTTTAAATTTCTGGCTTGTAAGCCCACAGTGACTATAGCAGGAAGTAAGTTCAATGAATCTATTTCTGACTAACTCTATGCAGGTCTCACTGACAGAAACAGAAAATCTTTTCTGTTGAGATGACAGATTTGGCTATTGCTTTTTCAATTATTATATTACCCTTTGAATTGTGCATGGAATCTCATTCTCAATATAGAAAATGAGTAATGTTAGTAATTATTTAAACCAGAAGGATTTAGGATCTGGCATAACCTAGACTTATATAAACAAGGCCAGAAAATATTACCTAAGTAACAAATGTAAGGTGTCTGACAAAGTTACTTAGATCTTTTTATTATCCTATACTAGTGCTAGCAGTTTTCAAAAAAGGAAGACTTCATTTTTTTTTTTTAAATATAGGTGGCAATTTCTCATTGATATACCAAAAGACACTGAAAAAATCCTCAAATCTCAATGTAATTAAATATCAGTTAAGTTAGTCATGAATACTTACGTTAGATTAAAGGGTAAGTACAAAAAGTGACTTTTTTAAGACAAAGATTTTGCTATTGTTAATTTGTGAACAAGATTGCACTTATTGACAGAATACAGGAAAACAGAAGTACCTAAGGAGATTAGCATTATCTACAACAGCGTATACCTAGTATCATATATGACTGTGAAGCGTTTTACTAATACATTTAACTGTGGCACTTTATTTTCCACACATTTTTATTATTTATAGTAGTATAAGCAATTACTTCAGTAATGCAGTACAAACATAGAAATAGCTATTTTCAGTGATAATCTCAAAGCTATATTTATGACATAAATACTGTTTTCCAGTTCTTTTTTTTGCTGTTTTGAAACAAGTTTTGATTATTAGAAGGACTGGTTGTACTGTTAATTACAAATTATGCACAATTCTGTGTGTACCAGCAGCTTGGATGAAAAACTGAAAGGCCAATATGGGATTTTTTATTTTTTCATTCAGTTTGTTTAGCATCAATTATTCAAGTAGAGTTTCTTTGTGTAACTATTGATATTTAACTAGTATTACTGCTACAAAGTGCTATGCAGCAGATTACTTGAGAATCCAATCTGGGGAAGGCATATGTAGATAACTAAAATAGCTTTGAGTTTATCTTATCTCAAAAATCACTTTCTACTGATCTACAACATAGAACATATGTTTTTTCCATGGCTATCCCTCAGGCCTGGAAAAAAATCATTGTAAGAATCTAAATACTAGTTAATTTTATTGCTTCAAATCTTCTCTTTAAGCTATTTACTACTATGAGTCTTAATGAAAAGGTGCAGATAAGCTGCTTTCACTGCACAGATTGCTGGCCAATATTGCCTCATCTTTTGCTAAATTTCAAGCTTTATATATGTACCTATCTTCTTCTTCTTATCTTATACATTGATTGTTAGGTCTTAGAGAAATTCACCTTTTATTAGGATCTAGCAGCACCAAATATCTTAAAAGATGATATTATGTAGAATCATAGATTAATTGAATATAATTTCTGCACATAATCATTGTGTTTACTTTTTTCCTTCAGAGGGTGAATTAATATTAGCAGAAGAAACCTAATCTCATTTTTAGTACTTTGAGTAAATATAAGTCTACAATTTAGTTTAAAGACTTTGGTCTTTAATTATCTTTATTGTTAGAGGAATGCATATCTAAGTTGAAAACGGAATTTGCCCTTTGATTGAACATTTGAATTGTTACATCATTGTATTTAAGACAAGAAAGATCCTCACTAAGTGTGGCTATAGAGTGATATAACATACAGCAACAGGTTCATACCCTTCATACTCCTTCATACTGCTCTGTACCCTCCTTCCAATGAGTCCAAAGATCCCATTTCCTTGTCTAGCCTCAGAAGTATATTGCTTGCTTATGACAGGTCTTTAGAAGTTATATGGAAATGGTGGTGTGGATAGAAGGATAGTTATTCTTAAGTTTTCCTCTTCCTAACTCATACTCAGAGTGCCTGCAAAGGAGAGAATATTTAGCAGTACCTGGCTACTAGTGATATCACATGTAATGAGAAACCTTTCGAAAAGGTTACTATTCTACCGTTGATTTTTCAGTAGGGCCCTGATAGGTGTGTTTGATGTAAAATACAGAGTTTATTTGGAGTGCTGCATGCTAAATATAAGCCTAAAATATATTTTTCCTGTTCATAATTAGTTTGTTCATTTCTAGAAAATAAACATATCTGACATATATTTGCCTTTTAGATTTAATTTCTCTTACTGACGTTAATTGTCAATGAAGTCTCCATTCATTAAGTTTATGTCCAAAAGTTCAAACCTGAAATAAATAAATATAAAAACATTGGATGTTGAGGAGGCACGCAGGGCAAGTTATCTCAGTCATGTACGGCATGCTGAATTATATAATTCTACCATGTCTGTAGGCACACTGCAGTGTTTAGTTTTCAATAGCTAATGCTTCTCTTTTAATGCTCATCTAATAAATAAGTGCTGGAATACTGCTGCAGGCTTGTTTGCATGGCAGCTGACATTTCAAAATACTGACAAAGTGACATATCTTGAGCAAACACTTCTAAATAATTTGGCTATTTCCAAGATTTTTTTTTTTTTCATATAAACAACACAAGGAATGCAAAAACAATCAATACTGGTATCCAAAAAAAAAAAAAAAAAAAAAAAAAAAAATGGAAATTGAAACAAGATTACATGAAGTGTTACATCGATGTTTTTTACATTCGCCAACAGAAAACTTGACATTTATATCAGTCAGATTTGATTGGGAAAACAGACAGAACTAAATAGTCAAAATCTTCATGTTTTCAATGATTAGAGACAAATACATATCAATAAGCATGATTTTACTTGTTTCATTAGTTTTACAGACTATCAGAGAGAACAAAAATGTTTTCTCGACTATTTGCCAACTCTTTTACTGTTTGAATTTTATTCCTAAGCTGAATAAACTAGTAAGAAGGAGGAACTAATAGACATATGTAGAGGTGGGTGTACAGCCTAGGTTAAGCAACAGACTGAGAGACAAAGATTTATTTTCTGATGGATTATCTTAATTTAGTTTACAATTGAACTTAATAAAACATCTACATTTTTAATGTGTATAGTTAAAAAGGTGTGGGGTTTTTTTGGGTTTTTTTTTGCAAGTATTCTCATTTTCCTAGCATACTTAAAAGTTTGTCAATCACTATATTTGCCCAAACTGCATTCCATATAGGGCTAACATTCAAAAATTATTCACAACACATAACACATAACCAGTGTGTATAACAACCATAACACATAATAGAGAATGAAGCAAGCTAAATTGTGGTCAAGAGTGGAAAGAAAAAACGTTTTTGTCTAGGAAAGTTCCATAAATATGATTTGGCTCACAATTCACATTCTCTAACTTAGAATTGGGTAAGACACAGTTATCTCATCTTGAAGAAAGGTCAGGAATTCCTGTTCTGCACTGACATGAGTTCAAGATTTTAAATAATTGACAAAAAATAAGGTTCACCATCACATTCAAAATAATCTTATAGTGCCTCATTTAAGAATAATGCCTTTTGGGAATCTGGGTTCAAGCTCATGGCCTAAATCAATTATTTTAGGAAAAATGAATGTCACTACCTTCTCTCATTACTTTCTCCAAAAATGTCCCTCTCTATGCCCCTCTATAGATTGTGTTTTCAATACAACAAATATTTTCATGTATAATATGGTGTTCAGAAAGGAAAGTTTCCATCTAAACTAACTAAAGATACATCATTTAATCAGCAAATCCTTGATGGGATTACTCTTGTTTATGTCCCATGACAGGAGTGCCCGTGGATAATGGTAATATGATTTTTTTTTTTAATTTGCTTTCTTATTACTATTATTAGAATTGCTTAATTACAGAGAAAGGATCATTTGGTTATGAAGAATGATATATTTCAATGCTGATAAGGTTTAGGGTTCAATACCTAGGACATACGTTTCAGAATATCTCTTTTTCATGTTGAAAGGAAAAAGCAAGTATTTTATCTGAACTCGGATGATTTCTAAATAGCATTTGTTTTGCTTCTAAGTTTATACTATATTTCAAGATTTCAAAGGTTAGTCTGTTACTATAGCTCCTGCTGCTCCTAGCAGACAAAACAGAGCCTGCAGGTTCTTGAACTTCTGCTGATTCCACAATAGCTCTTCCTTTAGCAATGTGCATTCTTCTGATTTGTTCTGCAGGTGTAAGAACAATAGATTGTCACAGACATGTTTTGTTTTATTTAGAAGTACTCTTGATTTTCTCGAGCAGCTGGTGACTCAGGTTTTTGAAGTGCTCTTAGTGCCACTCCACTATCTCAAGAGAATGTGGTTTTAGAAATAGCCACATTTTTTAAAAGTGTTGAATTTTTCCTTACGTTGTCTGAGAAGTCATTTTTAAAATCATGTTAGTAAATTCATTTTCCTTAAGCATACAATATTCCTGTTCCTGAAAAGACTAGAATAATACTTGGATATAGCAGAACTACTTCTAAAAAGAACAAGTCTGGGCATTGGGGACACAGACATGATAACTAAGGAATTATCTGCACTAGTTAATCCTTGTATGAAGACTGAGAACACAAAAATAGGGGTAAGATGTTTCTTTCCAGATTCAATTGAAAAAAAAAAAAAAAGTCTATTTTTCATTTTTCTAGTAGAGCCCAAATTAAAAACTGGAAGTAAGTTCTTCTGACCTCAGCAAAAGTTCTTTTTTAGATTTTTGGCTTGGACAATGATCCAGGAAACTATAATAATGTTCAGAGTTATATAGAATAACACATAATGTATCTTTCACAATAAGTTTATAAAAAATAATCTCATAGAAGGTGTGGATGGGCTGTTATTGTCATTGAAAAGTATTTATTTACAAATCCAAGATGTTTCTATAGATTATTGAAAAGATTATAGGATGTGACAAGGATTCCACATCATTTCCTATTCTTGTTTTTAAGAAGTTTTGGATTAAATTTGTTTGAAAGAGTAAGATATTTTTATCAGAAACACTATTTGCACTTTTTTTCTAAAGTGCAGAGGAGAATGAAAACTTTTTTTTCCCTCAAAAAATGGTTTGAAGCAATGATTTATTAGAGGTTTTACTGTACTATATTTTAATGTTTTTCTTCCTTATATTATCTCTACTCTTGTACACTATTATGACACTATGTTACACTTCTTAAGACACTAAACCGTCTTGCACAATATTGAAAATCATAGTTTTGAATTACAAAATGTACTTAATATACAATATACAAAATACAGAGTTGGAAGAGAATTGTCAATTCCCTCCTATTTAGAAAAGCTCTGCCTAAGTCTTCCCTGATTGATGCTTCTCTATACTGTTTATTGTTATTATACGGAGTTTTTCTGGAAAGAGTAAGGGGGAGAGAAAGCAGGAAGAGAGTTTACTAAACTGCAGTGACAGAGATTAAGCAGTATGATTTTTTTTGTTGCTGTTAAGTACACATGGAAACAGAAATTCAATATGATTATCCTCACTTTCTGAAATTTGATCATTAAAGAATACTGCATTTATCAGATAAGACAATTTAAACAGTATAACTGGGACCAAAACCCCAAATATTTTGCTATATTTCAAATTCTTGCACTGTGGGATTCTGCCTATTGCATAATGAGCTCATTTTGTCTACATTTCTTCTGACTCTGTATAGCTCAAGACATGTTCACCTTCATTTTAGCTCATGGCCTTTTCCAGCTGCATTTGTAGAAACCTAGATTCCACCAAAGAGCTATTTAGGAGAGATAGGTGAGCAGGAAAATATATATCACAAAGACTTGTTTTGATTAAAATCTCAAAATGTACCCATTTATATCAACTTTATCATTTTGACCACTTAGTTTACTTCTGTTTCTGGACTACAGGAAATCATTAAAATTTACAGTCATGACAAATCTGTCATGAATCATGTTTGAAGCCCACAGTTGCCCCTAACTCCTAAAGACTAGTACAGTTTAAAGGAAGCATAAGGTGGTTGGAATTCAAATATATTCTTACAGTCTGCTTAGGAAATTAGTATATATGAGTACTATATCTTACTTTTTTTTTCTAGTATTCAAAAATCAGTGAGCATTTTTATGGCACTTTAGGATGAGGATTTAGACTGAATATTTTAATAGCAATTCATTCCTCACTTCTAAAGATTTTACAACTTGCCTTTTGCAGGGTTACTTTTCTGTTTATGAACTTTCAGACTGCTCATGTTTAACACACATGTATTTTTTTTTTTTTTTTTCCAGGGGTATATTGATAATTGTTCCCTTCAGAAGAATATATCACATTCAAAGATTTATCCTTGTCAATATCTTGTTACCTCTATAATTTTGAATAAAACTATAATTTTCCATCTAGCATAATGACTGATTCTATTAAATAGTTGTCCTTTCTTTTTCACTCTTTCTTTTAGATTGCCAGTGGCAGAAACCACAAATGGATTTCTTGAAACCCAAAAACTTCAGAAAAAGCAAATGAGTCTCATTGTCTTTTACCTCTTCTCATCTCCAGTAAAAAGAATCCCAGAACAGCCACTGAAGACCTCAGTTGTGTAAGTAGAGAGATGGTCTTACAGTTTCTTCATAGTAATAAAATGGAGCACTTGCATAAGTCTGCAAGATGATAGCCAAGAGCATTTTTTCTTATGACTAGAGTAATTTTTGCTACTATGGGATTTAAGAATGCACATCACAGAGAAAACAAGTTCTTCCATCTGATACTCTCTTTATTTGAGAGGAAATATAAATAAGCACTAAATGGAAAGTGCTCAGTTTTGACATTGCTAGTGGATGCATCAGCAAAAATGCATGCTTATGATACCAGATTGATGACATCACTGACAGCAAGGAATCAATTCACTAGAAACCTGGCATTTGGTAGAGGACTGGAAGAGACAGCAGAGCAGCAGATGGAGGACAACTTCAGTGTCATTAACTAAATTATGAGTGGAGCAAATGCTGTCATTGAGAACTGTTGTTTTCCTGTTCCTATGGTAAAAGCATTGCTAAAAGTTTTCAGATGTGAATGAGAAGCAAGGATGGTAATTTAGGGTTGTTTGTTTTCCCTTGAAACTGTCAAGCCAAGGTGACCTCAATATCTGGTAATGCTGTTTAAGGAACCTGAATTTATTATCAGGGTTATAAATTCCTACAGAACCCACCATAGGCATTACAGGCTAACTTCACACAGTGGCAGCTTGCAATTGTACATGGGAGAAAAGTAATGATCTCATGGAGCAGGTGTCTTCTGCTTAAAATTAAAAGTAGGCTTGAGTTGCCACTGGACCTTTGCAAATGAGAAAGGAAATCTCCAGGAGAAAATAATGACACAGAAAGGGCTATTTTTTTCTGCTTCTAAACAAGTAATAGGATTGATTTACAATGTATTCACACACACAGTCAGTTCTCTTGACACATAAATCCCCTCTGATTTGATTGTTAGCAGGGTCAAGAATCACCTAATATAAATAGTGAGAAAAGTGGAGTGAAATCAAGTTAGACAAGAGGCAAGCAGTTAGAATTCATAAGAAAGGAAATTTAACTTCATAGTATTCATCGCTTTTATGAATACAAACAGAAGAAAGTAGATGATAGAAAAAAAATCACTTCATGTGTTTATCTATTTAATCTCACGTACCTCATCTATTGTATCTAATGTATCTATTTAATCTCATATATTTATCCATTTAATTTCATCTATCTATTTAATCTTAGATTTAGCTATATTGGGGGGAAAATAATTTCCAAAGATATTCTCTTCCAAAGGAGAGGGGTTTTTTTTGTTGTTGTTGTTGTTCAAATGTAATTGTGATTATATTAAGACCAAAGGTGGAAAAGAGGACACTAAAGCTCACAAAAAAAATTCTCTGTCACCCATGCATTATCTTAGTAGGGAAAAACTTTTGCAGGAGATATTTCTATTAACAGAATAGTGGAAAAGATAATTACAGAAATAGCCACAAATGCAAAAAAAAAACTTCATGAAAGTAAAACCCGAAAGTTTCAGTCCTATGTTTACAAGCACCACAAAAGGAAAGCAAACAAAAAAAAAAAAAAGGCAAAAAACCCACACAATTAGGAAAGAATATCTATTGTTTTGAAGCAAACCTGTTATATCAGCTAGATTGATTGTGCACAGCTCCTTGGCAATTTCAGGAGGGAAAATAAAATGCTACTTCCTCAACCTGTATTGAGAAATTTAAATTGTATCACCAAAAATATTAAGATTTTTTTCTTCCAAAGACAAATAGGAATAATAGGAATAGGACAAATAGGAATAGGAAAAAATACTCCATTTTTCAATATGCTAGAAGCAAATTAATAATGCTGCAACATCACAGCATTATTAATTTGCTGTTAAGGTTAAGGTTGGAAGGGACTTCTAGTCCAACCTTCCTGCTCCACCAGGGATGCCTAGAACACATGGCACAGGGTGGCATCCAGGCAGGTTTTGAATACCTCCAGAGAATGAGGCTCCACAGCCTTCCTGGGCAGGCTGTTCCAGTCCTCACCCTCACAGTAAGAAAGTTCTTCCTCACATGGAGATGGAACTTCCTGTGTTGCAGCTGATATCCATTACCCCTTGTCCTGTCACTGGCCACAACTGAGAAGAGCTTGGCCCCTTCTTCCCTACATTGCCCCTTCATGTACCTACACATGTGAATCAGATCCTCTCTCAACCTTCTCCAAGCTAAACAGGCCCAACTCACTCAATCTCTCCTCATACGAGAGATGGTCCAATCCCTTAATCATTTTCATTGTTCTCTGCTGGACACTCCCTAGAAGCTCCACATCCCTCTTATGCTGGGGAGCCCAGTACTGTACACAATACTCCAGGTGCAACCTCACCAGAGCTGAGTAGAGGGGCAGGATCCCCTCCCTCCACCTGCTGGCAAGGCTCCTCCTGATGCAGCCAGGATCCCCGTGGCCTTCTTGGCCACAAGGGCACACTGTTGACTCATGGTTAACTTGTTGTCAATAACCCTATGTAAATAACCCTATACTGAAAGATGGGATTTTAAAATGTCTGTATATCTGAATGTTGGTGGGAACCTGGTATTGAATGACTCCTCCTTGCCACCTTTCAATTTCAACCATTGAGCTTTGAGTAGTGAACATTGAAAAAAAAAAGAATATTCAAGTTATAATAGTTCAGTAGTTCATATATTCAGTGTTTAGTGTTTTAACTAGCTTTTAGGAATTATGCTAAGGATGAGGGAGCCCATAGCTGGGCTGAAAATTTTCTTCAAGCTCATCCTGAAATATTAGCTTCATAAATGAAGCATTTTAGGGCTAAGACTAGCATAGTATAAGATTACTGATCTTCTACCAAGATATTGGTGACCCATATCTTACGACAGTAAGTTCCTTTGAACACCTAATGGAGAAAGCCATTTTATTTTGTGAGTTTTAAATTTACCATTGTTCAATCTCTTTGTGTAAATTTTGGAGAGTAAATTGGCTATTTCTGTCAGTTCATGCATTAAAAGTAAATTACTCTAAAACTTCAAAAATTTAAATCTCTAATAAACAAGTTCCCTAAGTCTCAATGGCAAGGATTCGTAGTTGTATGCCTGCCAACATACAGCAAAGCTTCAGACTATTATATCAGACTTTTCTATGCGAATGAGGAAAACAGAATTAAATGTTGATTAAAAGCTGCTAAGGATTGAATTTGCTCTTTGTCTCTAGGAATTGTTCTACTGAAATCAGTACAGGTCAGTACTGATTCACATGAGAAAAGTAAACCAGTTTGTAGTGCTCTATAGCTAAACTTGCTATTCTTGAGATTTTGCATATGGAAGCATACCTATTCTGAGGTCTTCGCAGAAAGAAAAATTCAATAATTTCCTCAAAAGAATGAAATAGTTTTCTTTTTTTGGTGTCTAATTTCCTCCAGTTACCTCGAATGGTTCTTTTTTTTTTTTTTTTCCTCCATCGACTCTACTGTTATTGATTTTGAATGATGAATTTCACTCCTTTTTCCATATTATTTATACTACAGTTAATTGTCCCTATCTATTCAAAGAAGAGAAAAATAACCAGATTTTATTAAAAAAAATGTCCCCTTGTCAGGACAATGGTTTTTGAAACATCAACAAAAACAACAAAAACTTGTCTTTATGCTTTCAGATAAGTAACAGTCAACAAAAACAACAAACTTGTAAGGGTTTGATTTCCTCTCTTTGTGGAATGGCAACATTCTCAAATCACCTGTCAGTTGCCAAAACTGGAAATTAATATTTCTAATATTCTAATTAAAATAAATCAATGCAAACTGGTCCTGATAGTACAGTGCTTGTATATGCAGGTTAATAAGAAGAAGGAAGGAGATAAAAAGAAAAACATTCCCCGTTTTTTCTTACTGTTCTAAAATGCATGATTCATAATGAATATTTTCTGTGCAGCTCAACTACATTGTTAATTTTTCAGTTAAATATAAATATGAGAGTTTAGATGGCACCACTTACTAAACTGATTATTATTTAGCCATATTGATAATCACGGGCTACAGTACATTTGTGGATTGCATTTTCTCAAAAGAAAAAAGACTGCTTTGACAATAATTCTATTACTCTTAAATAAAAGAATATATTCAAATAGTTATTACAAAGCAGTGAGTGTATTCCTATTCAATATACTTATCTTACCATGTCAGTAAACCCTAAAATTAGTTTTCACTTATGAATCTCTGGAAAGAGTCAAGGCAATAATGTAAGAAACTGAAAAGTATCATTATGTGATTTGCTGTATTACCAGAACGCTTAGTATTTAGTTAAAGCTTCACAATACTTTTTCTTATTTTATGACATTCAGTTGTAACTGTAATCAAAAAAGATATATGGCACGATAAGATTTTTTTTCTTTCTTTTCTGATCTTTTCTGATTCCCTAGGAAAAAGAAATTGGTTTGATCTATCTTGGCAAATTTTATATAATTGATGAGATCCTTAAACTTCTGATAAAAAAAAAAATCTTTTGTAACCCTATCAAAATCTTATATTTCACTCATATGTTATCTTTTGAGGACTGTTGTAGCTGAATTCATTGTCCACCATCTCCTCATCTTGCCAAATTTAGCATCATTTTATAATTCCAGAGATCATTAAACTTTTTCTCAAATATACATTTTTCTCCACTTCTACATTCTTTACCAACCTGTAAAGCTTGCTTTGGGTTTTACATCAAATACAAACCAGCCTGTCTGTAGTTTTGGAGTTCACGGTCAGATGAAGCAGATTTCGTCTTACAGAACAAACACAAGTACTCAGAAGCCAAATACAGCTTTGTTTTCTCTTTTACAGATTAGTTTATGGACTCTTATCGTTACTACCATCTCCATAAGAATTTTTTGTTAAAGAACATATTCTTAAACATTTGCACTAGGTGTAATTAGCATAGCCAGGTAGCTAATTAACTAGTATTAACTGCCCTTCAATGCTGCCTTGTGCCTGGTTGCATAGTGGCTCCCTGGAGTGGCCAAGCAGGGGCATCTGCCTTGTGCCTCTGGTTGTCCTTCCCGCTCCCATGGGACCGACAGGATGCCTGGGGCTCCTGCCAAAGCAAATGAGTGTGCACAACATTCAACCTGAACTGAAAACAGTTTTCACAGTTTTTAGTTTCACTGCAAAATTGCAGAGATTTGCATCATTTGGAAGAGGGAACCTTATTTAATTCCTGTGACTATACATAAATTCATATGGCTGATGGTTTCTAGCTGTTCCTCTTTAACTTGCTCTATTATCGGAATGTATTCTACTTCTATGTGTTTCTATGTCTATTTCTAATGTACTGCTATGTTTTAAAATGTCTGTAACTCCCCCTTAAACTGCAATGATTTTCCAAAAACATCTTATTTTATTTTCCAAAAAAAAAAAAAAAATCTTATTTAGGCAAGGTTTTTTTTTTTTTAATTCAAAATATGTAAAAAATAATTATAATGATAATCTCTTTGCATATCCTCAGACCTAAAAATCCTCACTCTTGTACCTTCAATGTTTTGAGATAATATTTCCACATAATGAATATAGCCCATTTTTCTTCTATCTGATGTATATCTCAGAATTTCATATAATTCAAAATTCAAAATCCATGATACACTTTCATAATTCCTCCAAGTAGAAATAGAACACCTTTTCAAATGGAACTGAATCATTTGATTCAAAGAATCATTTAATTCTTTCTATAAAATTATTCCATTGTATACAGTCTTCAAAAATTTTGCCTCTTCCTTTTTTGAGAAAAATCATTACTTCTGAGTAAGTGGTAAGACCACTTAAATTCTCAACTTTTCGTTTCTCTTTATTAAGCTTTTCTTTTTCAGTAGGAAACTTAAGATACTAAAACATGAATTGATTTTTGTTAAACAGAAACTTCTTTCTCCAAAAGAAACTTTAAGATACTTGCTTTATTCACTTTGTTGCTGAGATGGAGGATGATTTTAATATATTTTACAATTTTTTTCTAAAAAAATTATCCAGTCCTAGTACATCAAGAAGATATAATTTATATCACTCTCTTAACTTTCTTTCAATGAGATCCTAATTTTCATCGGTTTCTAAAAATTTTACTGTGGGTTATGGCAAAATGAAAATAAAGCATACCTGTTTATTCATAGTCATTGGAAAAAAAAAAAACTAAATTTAATTAAATGGAGGAATAAAAATCTAATAAAAACCTATCATTTTTAATTACTGAAGTAATTATGATTAAGATAGTATGGAAATATTGAGACTTTTTTGTTGTTGTTTATTTGAAAATTTTGACAGCAAATAAATAAAATATCTTCTAAAAATTATTAAAAAAGAACAAAGACCTTCCTAGTTTTTGTTTTCATTCAATTGCTAAACAGAAAGATCAGAAAAAAAAAAAAAAAAAAAGTGAAGTGCAAGTATAAAATTTACCTTCCTGCACCCACAGAGAAGCAGCTGGTTTCCAGATATGTAGTACATCATTTGAATGACTAACTCATATAGTGCCAGTGCAACTGCAGCCACAAAAACATATGTTGGATTTGGAAAAAAACAAACAAACAAACAAACAAACAAACAAAAAAAAACAGAACAAGCATTTAAGTGATTCTTCACAGAAAAAAAAAATATAGATAGATATATACAGACACATGCACATATATATTATGTATGTACTTCATCACTATATAAATCTTTCCAAAAGCTGCAATATCAATGAAAATTAGAAATCAAATCCTTAAAATCTCTATATGTACTTATTTAGGAATCATGTCTAATCTAAATATATTTCTTATACAACAAGCACTGCCAGTAACCACTGAATTTCAGAAGCCTCTTGTACTGGAAAAAAGGTTCAGTTTACAGAAAGGAATCCTCCATGTTAAAACTTCTGTGTTCTTGATGATACCAATTACTGGAACACTATTACAGCACATCCAGTTCTCCATACTGTCAACCAAAGCCTGCTGAGATCCTATTATCCTCTGCATTTTTTTATTAGGTTTTTCTGATGTGTGAACTTTGCCTTCAATTTTCCATTTTTATTTTCTATTCACACTGTACTTTTTCAAATGTTTTCAGGTTTATTAAAAAAAAAAAGAGCAGATATCTTTTCTATTACTGACTTCTTTAGAATTTAAATGAACTCTTAATTGATTAGGTTGCAAAGAAAAAAAAGATTTAAATATACATTTTTCTCTTGTCATCCTGCCTTATCTGTTTAACATGTAGGTTAATTCCAGTATTTGAACTTTTTTTACTGATATATAAAAAAAAAAAAAAAAAAAAAAAAAGTCACCATGGGGAAAAAAAAAAAAAAAAAAAAAAAAAAAAAGAATGACAAAATTGACCTTAACTATGTTACTATATCGCAAACTTCACTATGTAAAAAATCCTATTTAAAATAAATTAACAATGAATAGGAATTTTTGGCAATTGAAGTAGCAATAATGGAAAAAGCTGAAGTAATGATAATAACAATAATATTCGGGGGACATTTCTAGTCTTCTGTTGTGTTTGAGAACAGATGATCACACACAATGATTTCATTCGGGCTGAAAAGAAAGATGCCTGCATCCCCTTCAGAGCCAAAGCTATGCTTCTTTTCTCTTCAAGGACCTACATTTTTTTTTTTCCATATAGAAAAGATGAATGAGAAACACTCAATTAAATAAAATTCCATTACTCCAGCACTTGGACAGATAGGCAACAGAGAGGAGTGATAAATTCTCTTGTTTTTCATATTTTCCTTGGACAGGATAGAATATTCCAAGCAGTAAGGCCTCTTATCTTGAACTTTTATTTACCTTACGGGTTTTTATTTCACTTCATTTCTTTTCTCCAGCTATTAAAAGTAAAATAATAGTAATATTGATATTTTTTAAAAATTATGTCTATACTAAAATTTTTATTTTAAATTCCATACTTTTTCCTCATTCTTATCAGTTAGCATAAGGTCTCATGTATTATTTGAGATTTTAAAGTGTCTGTTTTTGAAAGACAATATTTCCTTAATATTAAAAAATAGTTTATGCTTTTTGAAAATAATAACATTAGCAGAAATCTATAATCAAGATGCAAGTGTAGAAAGAATTCCTTACTTTTGTGACCTTTTCTTATTTCCTTTTTTTTTTTACTATATATCTATTTTACTATGTTCATGAAATATTTCATTGTACACACTTTAGATTTCTACCTCTTTTCCAACCTAAAATGACATACTAAGAGACGAGTATTTATAGATGTATATGATCCAATATGTGTACCTTAAAGCTAGGTTTTGGATCTCACACACAAAATAGGGAATCACTTTTGGTGTCATAGTCAATATAATTATCTGCCTCACACCTTTGCTCTGCTCGCCAGCCTCTGTAAGAATTCATGCAGATTATTCTTCCCTTAACTGGATAAAAGGACAGATGACTACAGAATCAGGCCTTCAAAATCAGGGTTGAGCTGTGCGGCTAGAGACAGCATTTTCCCTGCCTTTACTTAATGTGTTGTGTGAAGTAAAGGTTTCATGGCATGCTTTCAGTGTCCTCAGAAATATTCAGAGTGAGACTAAAAGATTTTCAAATTCTCCTTCCTTCCAAGCCAATAATGCAAAGAAAAAAAAAAAAAAAGATAAAAAGCTACTGAATACTGTAAAAATAGAGCAGCTCATTAGTAGAGAAAAGCAATTGATTTACTGTTGGTATCTGATATCGACAAATATAGGACAAAAGGGAACCACAATGGAGCTAAAATTTCATGGCACTTTATGAAAAGCTGCATTTCATAGCTATTGCACCTGAAAAGTATCCTTACCTTGAGAGCAATTTCCTATGTTTCCCTTTAACTATAAGCCTAAGGCAGACTGAAAACAGCACAATTCTCCCTTTAAAGAACAGCAAGGGCTAGGCAACATAGGTCTGGTGTTAATGGTGAGAAACAAACCAATAGAAGCTGTGTAATAGGTTTATTCTGGAAATGTTTTTGGACTGCTTTATGCATTCATCCATGCTATCAGCCATGATATTTTTTTTTCTTTTTCACCCTTCCAGTTAAAACTGTACAAATCTCAAATAGCCTCTAAGGCCTGGCTGATGCAAAACTGCTCTTCTGGAATACTTAAGCAGCTCTCTATGAAAATTGGCTCCTGTGGTTTAATGTCAGCACTTTGTTTGAGTGTTCAGTTACAGCAGTGACAGACATTTCAGTTGGAAGGAATGCTTAAGGAGGTAATAAGCTACTGAATTCACACGCAAATCCTAAAGATGGGAGAAATTTTATACGATGATGGAAAAAAGAAAAAAAAAGATTTTGATTTGAATTCCATTTATATATATGCAATAGGTAACTAGTTTAAAAGCATGATTATTTTGTATTTTTGCATGCTGTTTCTTATCCTGCTTTGCCAGAAGGATGGCTCCTAGTGCTTACCTCTTCAGCGACAGAGAGGATTGCAGTGTGTGAAGAGATGACTTACACCTGATCTCATCATAACAGGAGGCTTAGCCAGCTTCATGGCATGCAGTCATTTAAGCACCCAGCTTCCTTATGTCCTGGGAACGTGACACAAAGAATTTCATAATGCGAGAGCTGTTCTTCAGTGTACAGAAAAATCAGTATTCAGAAGTCTGTGTCAAGTGCAAGTAGTTGTGCTGCAGAATGCTGTGTGGAATTTCTATAGAGGGATACTTCTGTCTATCAGTTTGTCTGTCTGTCTGTCTATCTATCTTATCTACCTGTTTTCAACTCATTTTGGCTCACATGTTTGATCTGAATTAAAACTTAATGTGTAAATAGCAGGGGGAATGGAATGAGAAGACTATGATAATATTTATTTTTATATACAGAGAACTGAGGCACAACCCACTTGTCCATCTTGGTTTATCAAACTTGATGATAAAATCAGAGAGTAAGACGCGCTATGTAGTCACTTAAAAGAAAAAAAAAAAAGAACCTTACTGGGAATATTACTTAAGTAGCAGTTTATTTCTTTGCACTGGAGTATAGCTCAATGCTTGTAGCAGGTGTGAATACCATTCAATGCATGAAATCTTAGCTGGAAAAAAAAAATATTAGCAACTATTTTAAAATGTTTCTTGTAACAACAACCATGGAATAAAATACAAAAATATTTGAAATCCTTTAAATTTTCATCCTTAAGCAAAATATAAACCTGTTTGAGCCAGAAGACACCATCACATTTCATAATTTAATTAGTTAAGGGGAAGAAGGAATTGTATATAACTTTTTCTCTAAGCTACATCACTTTTAAGGCCCAGCTAGTTTTTCACTGCCCATCTTCTGATCATCTTTATATACTACTCGATAGTTTGTGTGAGCTTACTAGCTCTTTTCTAGCTTTAGTGCTCCTAGTCCATACGCTCTACCAAAAAAGTAATTAAGAATTGTTTGCACAAAATCCAGAAAGCTAGTGTGATGGTTTTTCAAAACAAAAAAGCAATTCTGCCTAGGAATAGAAGAATTATCCCACCTAGTTTTCATACTGGGGGAAAGGTATCATTCATGCTGAATCCTTTGCAATGTAGAGGCTTTAACTCTGCTGAAGAGTTTGATATTTTTCACATAAATCATAAGTAAATTTAAAGGATGGAGGATCATGGAAAGTAAAACACAGCACATTTTAAGATTCTCTTTGTCATTTAACATGCACTTTCAATAGTTTCATTTTTGTTTTTCAGGCTCACATTTATGCCAGTAAGGAAAACCATATTTATAAGATCATTTTGATTCTATATTGGAAGATCGTTTACTGTGAGAAGGCCAATAAGTAAAGTAGGCTAAAACCTATATGTTTAACTTAAGCTTTGCTTTGCCGGACAGTCTAGAAACTAGATCTGGATCTTGATATTCCATGTGGTGGAATTATTTTGTGTTATCTTAGATTGGTTTAGTTTTATTAAGATCATTGCTTTATAACAGACCACAGTATTGACTTAGTGTGTGATCTTAGCTGTGGTAATAGTCATCTGTTTAAAACCCTCAAACTATTAGATAATCAAATCCGATAATTAGATAATTGATTAGATAATTAATAATGTGGTGCTGTAGTGATTATCATTAATGTAAATGAGTTTTGTACAACAAAATCTGACTTTGAAATATTGAAGGGTTAAGCAAGTATATTATTTATTAGATAAAATTAAGCTTTTAATTCCTCCTGTATTATATATTTTTAATCTTTCCCTTTTCAATCTTAGCAATATAGCTAAGGGTAAAAATCATGTTAGTATAAAAAACATTCCTATATTTTATGCAGTGAAAATAGGCTGCAGAATTTCACATATATAGCCTTTTTATATTTTGTATCACAAGTGATGGAAAGAGTTAATAAAATCAGCTTAATTTTTAATTTTTTGTTGTTGTTGTCTTTAGCACATTTTCATCAAAATTTCTTCTTGAATTAAATAAAAGCTATAGAGAAAGGTTATCCAAGTATGTGCTATTGGAAAATAAGCATAAAGCAAAATAGCAAATAGCAATTGGAAGCTGCGAAAGTAGAGGATCACGTGAATATTCAGTTAATGTGATAAAAGTCAAAAACTATACTTCTAATTACCAACACCACACTATTTGTTTCAATAAAAATACATTCATGTCTGTCTGAGATTTTGTTCTTTAATCTCCTCCCCCTAGAGAGTTATCAGAGGTTGTTTCTCTTGCTGGAATAGTATTCCCATGTCTCCAGCTCTGAATTTCATGATTGGAGTGAAAAGCTGCTTTTTGGCTGCTTCTGAGCGGATGCACATTGCTGAAGAAGTTACTCTCTGCTGATTCACCAGTGTCCACCTCAGCACTTTCAGCCTCCAGGGCAAGCTGTTGGTCTTAATCATAAATTGAATACATGAAGAAGAATAATTAAAGAGCAAACTGTAATTATGAGCAACATCCAAAGGGAGTAAAACTAACATTGAATATAGGCCTTAGGTTTCCTATTAGTGCATTTAGGATTAACTATAAACAGTCTTGTTAAACTCAATTAAATAGTTCATTAGATGGATTTTTCTTATTAGAACAGGATAAGTAGCCTGACTTTTAGAACTATACTTTTTACTGAGGTTTTCTTTTTTTCCTAACTATTACTTGTATGCTTGAATGGACTTCTTTTTCCTAGGAGATATTCTTAGAAAAACAAAACAAAACAAAACAAAACAAAACAAAAAAAACCAAAAAAAAAAAAAAAAAAAAAAAAAACCAAAAAGAATAGAAAAAGGATTCCTTAGCACATCTTTAAGATGCTGGGGTTTTTTTGTTGTTGTTGTTGTTTGTTTTGTTTTTCTGTGTGTGGGGTATTTTTTTTTTGTTTTTGCCACCATGATTCCTACATGCCAAAGGTAATGGCTGTTGTGATAATGTATAATTTTACTTGAGTGAGAAGCAGTGATAGCCCTTTTTTGGAGAGGCATCTGACAATGAGGTTAATTCTTCAATATTCTTCAATTCTTCTACAATTGTTACATGTTTACTATTAAAATTTTATAGTGAATGTCAGTTTACAATCAACTTTTTTTTTTTTTCAGTATCTGCTGAGTCAGGTTGAGGCTTCCTCATGCTATGTGCTATCCTCATCTTATCACCTGTGTCAAGTGTTTGATGGTAACATTAGGAGACAGAATGGACTAAGTGCAGTAGAAATTTTGCCAGCTATTAATACTTGATTGAACTTCATGAAGCTGTTTGAGGACTTTAGTGTTTAGAAAAACTCTTACAAATATTTTAAAGATCCATCTTGCAGAGTGCTAAGACCTCTGGGCTTTACCAGTTGTTTAACTGCATATTTAAACTTCATCTAAAATTTAAAATTTACTTAACTGGATAAACCTCAGCTGCTTGTTAGTGAGTGCCACACAGGGGCCCTAACAAAGAGGACTAATAATATTGGCTTCTTTGTGTGATGAAATGTTGATAGCTCTTGATTTGATTTTCTCCTGTTCCCTGATTTTCTCCTAGTTCAGCTTCATCCCTTTGGTCAAGCATATCAGTGGAAAGTTTTGAAAGCATATACACAATTAAATGCAATAGAGAAGGAATTCCTCTTGAATTTAAATTTATGTAAGACAAGTCTACCTAACATCTATATCAAAATATGTTTATTTGTCTATATACAATATAACTCTGTAGCCCAGTAATATAATATTGTCATTCCTTGTAAAGGCCACATCCTTTGTACAGAGATTGCAAAGCCGCAGGACAACTGCTTGACAGCCTTCCTTGACCTACCTGGAGCTTAGCTGAGCTGTGATAGTAAATTGTGCAGTCATCAGGTGGCTATGGTTAATTTGTCTGAATTTTGCTTATCTTTGTATGGGAAAGTCATGCTTCCATATCAAAGTAGTCTGTGCAGAATGGGACATTTGCAGCTCTAACATGATTATGCAGCACAGAGAAACACAGACTTGCTTATGACAGCAGGGCCATTGAGAAATGGGACGAGGATGCAGCGCAGATGAGCACAGGACTCGGATTCTAATAACATGGGACATGGGCTGGCACTGCAGACCCTACACCTATAAATAACTCACCACAATGATATTAATCACATGTAAAAAGCACTTACATGCTAAAATTAGATGTGATGGGATTTAACAAACAATGAAGAAAAAGTTGTAAAAGCATGTCAAAATACTATTTAAAATTGTAAGCTTTAACCTTTTAAACAAATAAACCATTTAAATAAACAGAAGTTAGGGGTCTCTGATCGCCTTGTCCTTAAGCAAGCTAATCAAATTTGAAATCCAAGCTTACAATGTATTATTACAGTTAACAAAAATTTTAGATTATATTTAGTTCAAGAGATCAGAGTAGATGATTTTAACAGTCCTATCTTGTTTATCATCTCCAAGCCCTCATATCTGCCCTTTCTTAAATGAGTTTTGACTGCATCTCTTTGATAATTCAGTGCTTTCATCACAACTGTTTAAAGACTATTGTCTGTTATCATTTCTGTTACAGATTTCCATTTCACAAAGGATTTAAAAACTCAAATTTGAGTGTCTGCTTACAGATTTAACCTCTTCTTATTAATGTTCAATAAAGTAATTTCCTGGATTTCTTCAGATGCAATGCTTACTGACATATTATTTTAATCATGTGTTTTTACAGCTAAGCTCTTTTTTTTTGCACTCTGAAAGTGACTTTTTTTAGTGTTCATCATCTTTGTTTATCCCACATATTGGTCCTTATCCCACAGGAAAATAAATTTGTTAGTGAAATAGTAGACAACTAACCAGGCCACAGACTAGCAGCAGAGACTTAAAATAAAAACATGAGATGTAAAATTTAATTTCAAGTAAAACATCCATCTTGCTTCATTATTTCTCTAAGTTGTATTATGTGCAATTATTCTCAAAACTTTATTCAATTATATATACTAAGAAACCATTTTTTCTTGTGACCTTTCTTAAAAACAAATACACTTACCTTGTGCATATTTTAACACATTTAAATGCATATGGATATTTTAGAGGTATATACTGTGTTCACTCTTTGCTAAATGTAATCAATCCTATTAGGATTCATTAGATAATTCTGGCACTCTATATCTCATTTAAGTATAAGCTTGTAAAATTAAAATATATTTCAAGGATCAAGAAAATATGTGGTTTGTTGGTTTATCTTGTAAGATTTATTATGTTAGTGTATGAATTCCATATAGGCTGCTGCTAAAGCTATCTGGTACCAGTTTTGCACTCCATCTGGCTGAATCAGAAGCTGTTCTGCATTGCAAAGTACATTTTATTTAGATTCCCATGTGATATGACTTGTACAAGTGTTTAGAACACTTTATAGTCTTATTATAAGAAAAAAAAATGTTTTAAAGAGCTTTTGAAGTCATAAGCAATCTTTGTTTCAAAAATCATGAGGGAAATGAACTTATGCCATTGCTACATCAGGAAGGCCTAACTCCCATGGATGTTAAACAGCTCTGCAGATAGTATTCTACCACCTAATTAAACAGACACATTGTCGACTTTCTAATTCCATGGACAATGCAGAAAAAAAAAATGAACACGAAAGCACAATAATGGAAAAATTAGCTTTGACCTTCAACTCAAGACTTCCAGTAGAAAAAATGACATTATTCCTTTGGGGGATATAAATATATATGTGTGTATATATATATGTGTGTGTGTATATATATATATATCCCCCAAAGGAATAATGTGTGTATATATATATATATATATATATATATTTTAAGTCATGGTAGCTATATACAAATTGTTTCCTATCTTTTATACTTTTTCAGAATTTCAGAAATCTTTTATAAATCTTTTGTATTAGTTTTTTTTTCTAGTGTTATATTGTATGTTTTGAATATGATACTTTAGATAATCTCAGGGAGAGTCTAGCATCTACCAACACCTGATAGCCCTCTGATTTTAATGATGTGACTTCCCTCTTGTACATCTTCTTGCAAGTTCAGCTTAATTCCAGAAGATCTAGGACGGAAGAGACACTGCACATTTTTTCTTGGTTGTTTTCATTTGTTTGCCTCACAAAGGGACAATACAATCTGAATTGAATGGATCTTTTATTTTCTTGTATCCACTGTACATTCTGTCTTGTATCCACTGTACTTTTAACAAAGCTGTTACTTTCCAAGAGGGAAATAGCTGCCTTTCAGGGGTAAATGAGCTATCCTAGGAAGATGTTACTCACCTAGTTCCTTTTGCAAAGTGTTTTGGTTAAGTTGTCAATGTCATAATCATCGATAATCTATTCTCCTTTTCATATGCATGCACCAGTGAGAATACGTATTCTGAAGTGTTGATGTTGACCTCAGACTGTTTTACACAGTCTGCAGTAGGAGGAAGAGATCTTGAAAAATTCAGTTTGACAAGATACAGTTTGTACATATGATACAAAAAAAAAAAAAAAAAAAAATCTTAAACAGCATGCCTGGCAGAGGGAAAAAATAATACCTTGGTATATGTCACAATCAAAATTTCTTTTGCCTGTCTATTGTTGCAACTGAATACACATTCACATTTATACATATACAGGTACATCATTTGAGCAACTACAGATCACTGTGATGGAACCTTCAGAAGTCAAGTTTTAAATTTAAAATTAAACTTCACTAAAGTTATTTGTTTATGCCACATTTTTTGCTGATGATCATTTCTTATACAATATTAAGTATCATCATGACATATTAAAAACGTTAGTCATTAAAACAATACCATGGAGTTGATGCTGGGGTGCTTACGTTTAAGGGCACCTGTTGGTCCTTAGCCGCTGAGGTTCAAGTGATCTGACTGAGAGCTCCTGACCAGGGAAATGGGAACCAAAGAGGGCTGGAGTTCTCTCTTCTCTGATTTTTCTTGCCTAATAATTTTATGGTACTACTCCTGTTTTCTGTATTTTTAGCTTATTTATCCTATCAGTCTTCTTCTTGTGTATTTGTTGCAGTTTGAAAGCTATAGGGGGTGGGGAGGAAATACCAAATACTGTGCTGGCTATACACATGACTCTGGCAGTATCAGATTCACAAACAGTCTATCAACTGCAGGCCTGATTGCCTTCCAAACAAACAGTTGAGTTCACAAATAGCAAGATTTATTCAAATACAATATTTACAAAGCACGTTTTGGGTGTCAGTACAGGAAATACTCTACTACAGTCTGGGATTTTTAGCTGGCTGATTGATGTACAAATGTGCAATCATCACTCATCCCACAAGAAGGAAGAGGGCTCTCAATCTCGAGGAGTCTCCTCATACAACATCTCGACCTGAGGGAAGGAAAGGGGGTTCAGCCAGTCAACTGATCCTGGAAGTTACAATGGAGTCTCCTCCAACTTCTGAGTTTCCTCAGGCAGCATTCCAACCCAAGGAAAAGAAAGGCGGATCAGCCCATTGACTGACCCAGAAGGTACGATGAAATCATCCATCTCTGTCTTTCCTCTTTAGTCCACCGTTTATCCTTTTCACTTACATTTAGGTGGAGCTTGAATGACTGTAGCCATACTTGTTATTGATTGGTGAAATAATTTCTCGCTTTCATTTAAAGGTACAGTCAATCAACAATCAGGAAAGCTTGCTCAGTGAGGAGTGGTCCTACTTTGAAGGCAGGTAACTTCAGGTATGGAGATGTGTTTTGGCATTATAATGCGTTTATAATGAGCAAAGGTCTAGTAAAGTTCATCCAGAAGGAGTGATTTGCCACCCTTGCTGGCTCAGCACCGGACATCTCATCATATATCTCCCATTGGGCAGCTCCTGTGCAGCTTCTCAGCAGCCCAGCACAGGAAGTACAACAGAGTTTGGCCGCGGTGTCTTCACTCCGCCCCACCCTCCATTACTCCTCTCTGCAGCTGCAAAGAGGGCAGATTGTAGTGCTGAGGGAACCATGGAGGAGCAGAGTCCGTGCGTATCCAATCATCCAGGAAGTGGACACTGTGTATGTGTATTGTAAACAAGCCTCTGAAATGCCAAAACTTCTGTTAGACCCTAGTGTTTCTCTAAATTCCCCCTTATCAAGCAATTCTTTCACAGTATTCAATAGGATATTCTGCCAATTTTTAGTCCCATGTGCTTATCTTGTCCTCTGTCTGGCAATGTTTATTACTTGGGTGTCTCCTATATTCAGCTACACAAATTTTTCTTTGCCCCTTTGGCAATCACATTGCTTACCCAGTTATCTAAAACTGCGTTTGGCTATGCTATCGTGGTGTTATAAAATACTTTTACACTATTGTTAGCCATACTGTTTTAGTGTCCTTATATTCAAGTTCAAGGAAAGCTAATAATATTATGATAGGTACATTTGTGGATGTCACCGACTTTTACTTTGGCTATACTATTCACTATCTGGGAAAACCTAAATTCTGAGGTTTCTTATAAAAATTTGTTTAGGTGGAAAGAATCTGGACTTTAATTGTATATGGTCTATCATCAAATTTTCAAATTGTTATTATTTACAGAGGAGTCAGTATTTGGTAAATATACACCAATTGTTATACAGTGAAAGCTATAACAATTTCCAGCTCTTCTCTCCCTGAATTTTGGGCTGCTATTAAAATTTTATCAGGCTAATGGATGTTCTAAACCATCCTGAATCCTAAATCCACACATTTCTCCTGTTAACCTGTTCGTACTGCAGCTGCTCTCATGTTATCATAAAAACTGAATCATTTCGTTTTTTAGTGACCCTTGGAGGTTATCTATCCCAAATTCCTGCTCAAGGCAGTGCTATCTTTGACTTTACTTCTGTTTTTTCAGAGCCTCTTCCAGTCAAGTTTGAAATAACTGTAGGGACTAATATTCCACAGCCTCACTGAGCAACCTTCTATGGATTTGACCATCTTCAGCTTGAAGAGTTCTTTCTTATTCTCAGTCTAGTCTGAATTTGCTCTGCTGCAATTTGTGTCCGTTATTTATCATTCTGTCACTGTGCCCCTCTGAGAAGTGTATGCAGTTATATCTTTATCCTATTTATAAGCTTCCATGAAAAAGCTGAAGATCGCTCCTTGGTCTTCTCTTTTTACTGAATAAACCCAGTTCTCTCAGTTTCTCCTTGTACGTCTTGTGCTTCAGCCTTGTAATGAAGTTGGTGGCTCTCTGATAAGTTTATGTCAGTGTCTTTCTTGAACTGGACAAAATACGTAGTCCATATTAAATTTCAAAGCTGCCAAGTAGAGGGGAGTAATCATTTTCTTTGACTTGCTTGGTATGATCTTCCTAGTGCAAGTTAGTATACATGTTTGTGTGATGCCTTCATTTACATGGCTTAAGATCTTTTTTCTTGGCTAGTGTTGATATCCAAAGGAAAAGGGGACTGTAATCATGATTAAGTCATAGGAGAATTAATAAAAATGCATAAATTCAGTGTATAAGTTCAAGAGATTGATACACAATTATGGACGTCAGCTGCCCAGATAAATTTTATATGCAGTGGTCAGTTGTTCAGCCCTTTACATGCTTAGCAGCTTGATTGGAGCAAATCATTTCCTCTATTCTGATTGTGCTCATTGCTATTGTATCTATGATAACATAGTTTAATCACAGTGAGTATGATGTAAAATTGCTTTCATCTGGGAACAGAAGTCTATTAGTTAAAGGAAGAACACTTATTAAGTATTGAAGCAGTTATAACAGTGTCTCATTAACAGAAGATAATAGATGCTGTAGTAATGGCTATGGTGTTTGTATCAGTCTGGAATAGAAAGCCTCCATTTGATGTATTGTTATTCCTATGCATTCTATTCAGTATTTTCCTTGGCATGACTTATCCATACAATAATCAAGGAAAATCTAGCAGTTAGCTTCATCAAGATTATATGAATGCCTACATTAATAGTTCAGTGTGGTTTATTTCCTTTTTTTTAAATTGTGAATTTGACAGAATTTGAGTCATTTTTATAGTAGGAGTCTTGCAGTCTACTACACACATCTTTCCTGGTGGAATGAAAGCTGAAGCAACTTGCTGGGATGCCATTGAACATGTCTTCTTGCAGTGCATCCAGAAGACACTCCATAAGTTTTCTCCCTATGCATGCGTGCAATGCTGTAAGGGACAGCAAAGTAATCCGGGCTAATATGATGAACTTCTTTGTATCACGTACAGACACATCTACGGGTACATCTAGGATGAGCCAGATGGCTCTGATTTCATTGCCTATAGATACATGATGTAGATTTACAGTTCTAGAAACATAACAGAGCAGCAAATCCACATCTATGCCTTTCCTCTTTGTGCTTCATCTTTGTGCTTCATCAGTCAGCTATGTAGAAATACTATTAAGGTGATCTTAGCTCTACTAGTTAAGTTTTTCATAAGCTGCGATCTGGGAACTTCTTTCCCGCCTAAGGGGGAAAAAAAGAGAATGATTTATAGTATACAACTGAATTCAGTTATAATTAAACCAACATCCCTCTGTGTCCAGCCAAATTATCTCAGACAATTATCTCACTTTCCCCTAAAGAAAACAGCAGAACAAAACAGGTCAAAATGGAGCATAGAACTCCATTTAGTGGTCTTGTTTGCTGATGTTATTTCATGCTTATTAAGTCTCAGTATAAATGTATTCTATTCTTTATAAAAGATATATTTTAATTGCACTTTTGAGAGGATTTCTTTAAGCTATCCCTTTAAACTACTGATCTTCCAGTGCAGGTGTCTAACCTGTCTTCCTTCCAGCATCACAGAAAAGCAAAGAAATAGCAAAAGGGCTTGTTTCAAATCAGTTTTGTTCTATATGCTTAAGTATTGTTGCCCACTATTGTTTTTCTTCGTTTGATTAGAAATGAAAACTATTTACACAAGCTCCTGAAAGCCTCACTTTTCAATTCAAAATAACAACATCAGAACATATGGATATTTTTCAAATATACTGCAGATGTAAGGAGAATAAGGTTATTCAATAGGATTCAAAATGTTTCTGATATGTCATAATATTTTCCTAGCATAGAAACTATAACAAATAACTGAAAAATACATTTTTAATGGAAGTTATATAATCTTTACAAAACATTCATGTATTGCTAATGAATAAATACCATTTAGTAGCCCAGGTTAGTATATATTTCATACTGCCACACTATCCTTTGCAAAAATCTGCAAGTCATAAAATGATCTCTTCTGATCTAAAGAGAAAACGTGTATTCAAGGCAGGAAGACATTTGGATCCCTCTCAGTCTTTATTACACCCACAGCACTATCTGTCTCACTTTAAACTTTAATATGTGTTAGCTGTAAATTGTAGTATGTGGAATTTCTCCAAGAAGCGTGAAATCAAGTTCCAGTTTTGCAAGTGAATATTTTTCCCCTTGAGCTGAAAATACAGCACAGACGATGCATGGTCAGCACACTGATAAAACCCTGCTTTTTTTTTTTTTTTTTTTTTTTTTTTTTTTACAAGCAAGGGAGTTAAAATATAAAGAAAATATTGTTTTAAAAATATGACCAAGGGCAGCACAGAAATCTGCATTTTGTTATTAAAACCAAACTTCTTAAAAGAAAATGCTTTAAGTTGATATATTTCAGAATACAGAAGAATGTATCATTTTAGTTGGAGTTAGCATTTGTTTCCCTGATAATTGTTAACAAAAATTTAGAAAGCTGGCTGCTGTTGTCAAGAGCCACGATGGGAGCAATAGCCTGAGGTTTTGGAAGGATGCAGCTCTCATGATGTCAGCGTAATCCTTATCAGTTAGTCGTACATCTCCCTAGACCAAAACACTTGGGGCATATTTTTCCCTAACTAACAGTCTGGCTAAAGTGAAGTATTTGCTAAGAAAAATTGGACTTCTTCACATATTGCAATATAAAGGAGAAAAATGATCCTCAGGGGCTAAATTTGTATCTCACAGGTTATGTCCTGTAACTTTCCTGTAGTTTCAATTGTAGACATAAATTCTCTGTCTGTCTTTAGCTAGTTAAATACTTCCATCCATTTTTAACAATTATTTGCTTTAATAAAATTATAATACTGAATTACCCACTGAACAATAAGGGTCCCTGATTCCTATGTCTAAATGAGAAAGACAAAAGGAGTGCTGCTATCTCCGATTTACAGGGAGAGAACTGAAGTGCAGAACAATTACATAGTCTGCAAATGATTTGCATGAGGATGTATACATAATGTAGAGGTACACTAAGCAGAGATTCAGTAGCTAGCTCTGAGTAGGCTATATCTAGAATCAAAAGTGGTTTAGATTTTTCCTGATTGAGATAGTTCTGAAATAAAAAGCATAATGATGCTTTTCTGAGCTGAGAAATACTGAGAAATAAGGAATAAAACTGTGCGGCAGCACAGTAATATTTTTCCTGGGAATTAGGGAATTAGCAGCCCTGCATATTGCTGTGTAGACACAGAGATTGCTCAGCACTGTGTAGACTGGTAATCACTTAGAGAGCAGCAGGCACCAAAACTGAATCCAAATCTCATGTCCATCTCCCAAACCTAACCACCAGCTTCTCATGCTACTACTACTTTTTTTTTTTTTTTTTTTTTAATAAGTCTTAAAGTCTTTAAATAAGTCTTTAAATCAGTCAAATTCTGATAAAAAACTCAGGTTCCACCTTTAGAGGAAAGTCAAAGCTATGAATTTAAAGGTGTGCTCTATACTTATATTGAATAGTCTGAATTTAAAATTTAGCTTTAACCTTGCTATTTTTTATTTTAGGCAACTCTCTTCTGAGAGTAATTTTTATGGAAACTATTCTGTTAACTGCTTTTCTCTATTACTTTTCTCTCACTTTGAACTGTGGGTGCATAAAGGAAGAAATGGACAAACACTCAAATACTACTCAGTGTCCAGGCCTCAGTGATAACAGAACACAACAGTTTATGCATAGTATGTTCAAGATAAACATGTTTTTCCACAATTGCAGACAGGAATAGCTAGTATTTCTCTCCCATTCTCTCCAAAGTGACAGACTGTTGCAAGGGTTCAAGTTTGTCCTATGATCTTTCTGCAGACTTCTTCTCTTTGGAGATAATCAGAAGGAACAGCTTGTGCACATGCTGTTGTGCTTATGAGTCAGGTAGACACCAAGAGAACAACAGCTGAGAGCAGATCTCACCTGATCCAGCTGAAGTCACTCTTCTAAGGACCCACACAATGGTGACTTCAGTGACTTCCTTCTCTAGGTGGACAGTGGCCAACCATACTCTGAGAAATTTAATTCTTGGTGAAATAATGACCCTATGTCAAGATCCCTTTTTTTTTTTTTTTTTTTAAACGAATTCTCCATCTGTGAGTATCTATGCAATAATATAATTATGCTGCTGCTCTCACATCCAGGTGCTGTTAACTCTTACAATGACACTACATGGCATTGCTAGGCGACCATTAACATATACAACTTTTCCTGCTTAAAACTGTATTTCTTCAGTCGTGTTCTTCAGATTTTCACAAGGAAGAGTTAACCACAGAATTTCTCCCAAGCTGATTCCAACTTTTCAGTATCTAATTTCAGAGCTACTCTGTTAAGTAGCAAAGAATAAAATTCATATATGCAGAGCTGGGATTCAAAATGCTATAACCAAAAATAGCATTATGAGTGAATTATTTTACAACATTCTAAATTGTTCACCCTAGGATTCCAAAATATGCAGCTTCTAATAATAGAATATTGGAATTTTCTTATCACCTAATATATGAATACCCAGAGGTAGTATTTTTACCAATATTCTAATGATCAATAATATTTTGCATTTATCCTCACACAGAGAACTCAGAACACTTGAAAAGTTAAAGCTACTTTTTGTATGTAATAATATCATACAAGGTCAGACTGTTACCCACTCAGTCATAGTTCTGAGTAGGAATCAATAGCGCTGCTTATGGGAGTAAATGCTCCCTAATGTGATCATGCATAGGGCTCACTGCCTGACCTACGAATGTCACCATCATATTAATTAATCACTTCTGGAATACCAAACAGGCCACTCAATTCTGAGATTTTCTATGGTTTGCCAAGAAATTAAAAATACCTAAAGAACAGAAAACAGCAAATCCAGAATAACAGTAAATCAAAGGTAATATTTAGTGATAAGTTATATGGGTTGACATCAAGTGTACAAGTGTACATTTCATAAAAAAATAAAGGTAAGAAAGGAATATATTTAGAGAGACAAAGTAATTTTCTTTCTTGTGGTGTTGCTTATTGTGAACATAAATGTCAAGCATTATGCTTTCAGGGAGTAAATGAATTAGTACAACTGTACAAATCCTAAAATATGTATGGGGTACTATTTAGTTCTCTATAATTCTGCTAATCAGTTTTATATCATAGACTCAATTTTGCTTCTGATGAAATAAATAAGCACTGTGTTTCTTGATATAATAAATAAAATATACTGTTGGAGAGTGGTTTTCACCCAAATCTCCTTTCAGATATCAGTGCTATATCTCACTATGAAAAAAAAAATATCTGCAACACAGTGAAGATGGCAAGATCATCTTGTAAAAACTTTAATCATAGCCTCCATAGCCTCTTTGGATAATCTGAATTCTTTTAAAGTTGTATTATTCAGTTATTGTTCCCCCCCACCACGCACCCTGCAACCCCAGAACGGTAACTATTCAGACACAAGAGACCCCGAGTCAAGACCACATCCTGGGTAAGACAGCAGACACTGAACCATGCATGAACTCTCCCCCCAATTTAGCAAGAGAACTATGCAGAGCACACCAAATTTTACAATTACTTAGTATGCTTCTTGGTTTTTTTTTTTTTTTTTTTTTTTTTTTTTTTGGGAACATCTAGGCTAGGCAGTTAATAGGTGTGTTTCTCGAAACTTTGGAAACTCAGCTAGATAGGAACTCATAGAAAAGCACAAACACCAGATACATAAACAAGTGTTTATTTTTCACACAAAAAATAAGATCCTGCTGTAATTTCATGTTAGAAATCCATCATGATTAATTACTGGCTTGAACTGTACAACACAAGTGTTGTGCTTTAAGTACTCTATACAAGTTTCTGCTTAGTATTTTCTGTACTCCACTTTCAATATGTTTCTGGCTGTGACCCTGAAAGTTGCATGTGACTCCAAGATGTAATAGTGTTGCATTCTACCAAGGCTTTAACCTTCTGTGGGAGTTGAAGCACTGTTTTTTTTTTTTTTTTTTTTTTTCCCCACGTTATGAGATATGTTTCCATGGACAACTATCTACCCATGGATAGCTGCCATATTGTAGTGCCACATACCTCTGAATTAACAAAGCAGCATATCCAAGAAAAAAAAAATCACCAAACCTAAAATTTATTCACTGAATAACTGGGGTAGTAGGGAACCTCTGGAGATCATTTGGTCCAGTCCTCTGCTCTAGTAGGGTCACCTAGAGCAGGTTATTCAGGAGCATGTCCAGTTGGATTTTGAATATGTCCTTGATAAGACCCCTCCACAACTTTCTCTTCTCTACAGCCTGTACAGCTCCAGCTTTGCAGCCTGTCTTAAAAAAAGGGATGTTCCAGTCCCATAATCATTTCTGTGATCCTTTGCTGTCTCCAAGTTTTCCAGATCTCCCTATTCTTGTTTTCCTCTATTGTCGTTCTGGTTGACAAACATCCTGCTTTAAGACGCCCAAAACTGACACAACTTTACATTTACAATCTCAAGTATGTTGATTACTTGAAATATTTTACAACAAGGTGACAGCTTGTGACTGTAATCCTCCCATGGTTACGACATACAGAATGATATCCTGGAAAATGATGCCCTGCTTTGATAGGTGATTCTTCTGATGTTTCTACTGAGTTTACAAGCTCAACCTGCTGGTCACCCCTAGTGAAGCACAGAATACTGTTTGTTGGCCTTCTTTGCCACATGAATGCACTCCTGGTTAATGTTTAACTTGTCATTCTGGAACCTCACCTTATTTCTAATTATAGGGAAGTATTTACAAGTGCAAACACATAAACGGTTATTACAAACACACTATATAACATATATATATATATATGTATTTGATACCCCATATCATCTCTTCTTAAATGTCTTCCTAAATGTCTTCTCCTTCCTTACTGATTTTTTCCTCTAGAATTTAATGTCGGACTCCCAACTGTTACACAATATTTTCTTTGCAACTATTGCATTGTAAACAATTGTTCTTTGTTGACATCATTTCTAAATTAATACAGTCAATAACAAGCAGCAAAATCTTTGAACAATTAATCAGTAAAATGAATAGAATTCATATATACAGCTGCCGGATTTAGACACTAATGGCCCAATTTATAAAAGAAGTTCATGATTTCTTTTTATATCAAATTACATCAATTTACTTTCAAGAACAGTATCATACATCATAACAGAATAGCTTACTATCATTTTCCAACTAATTTGATGCTTTGATGCATTCTTATTTACATACTCATGTTCCAAAGTAGTGGTGAATGCAAAATGCATTTCTAAATGGGAAAATGCAGAGAGAAAATATATACTTATTAAACTTTCTCTTTATTACTTCTTTATTCTTGAGGCTTCTGAGGATATTAAGCTAAAATTCTCATTTGTCCTTTACTAAAGTTTTTGCAATAGTGGTAAATTCTTTGCAATTTTTCCCTTGAAAATTAGGATTAAGTCCCTATTTGTATAACTATCTCTTGAAGGGGCCAACATACAATTAATTGTGCTCACTGATGGACAATTTCATTTTGTTTTCCTGGGTGTTTCGCATCACATACAGAATCTGAGACAAAAAATGAGGTTGTGCTATTCTTTGCAACTTGGAGATGTGTGTGTGTTTATGTTTTGCTTTGTACAAAACCAGAAGCAAAATGTGAAAAACATTTGCACATTCTTGGCACAGAGTATTAGTGGAAGGGCTGATAATGAAGCATTTCTGGATAGAGTCTCACCCTTTTGTCCCCTAGCTTTTCTTTTTGGCTAAAAAGTGGCCCTTGTATAAATGGTGAGGAGTTGTGTGTGTTAAGCAGTCCCAGCACATCACCAAGCCTGGCCATTGCACAATATCCTGAACGCAGGATCGGTGCTGCGGAACTGACACTGAAAGATTGGGGTCTTTCTGCTGACACAAAGAGCTTATAATGTTTCAAAGAAACTGCTTGCCTCTCTTTACCAGTCAATAGCTAAACAGAGACAGACATCGGAACAGAGTCTGTAATCCACACTTTCACAGAAAAGCACTGAATATAACACATAAAAGAAACACTTCCCTTTCAAAGTCACCATCCAATAATTAACTTATTAAGGAACATATTAGGATTTTCTTGTCTCAGATTAGGAAAAAAGAGAGTTTGTCCACAGCAGTCTTTGAATTTATACTCTGGCTCAAAGAATCATAAAAAAATAGATTAATATTTTAGAACTTACTCTTCTATATCTCCTGCTAACTTTCAAGTCATGCATTTTTAGAAAACGGAGAAACAAGAGAATAGACAAATTTACTAGTATATTTTGTCATTTAGATTTGAGTGTTTCATATTTATTTGGGTTTTTTTTTTTTTTTCATATTTTGTCTAATCTATTGTTGGGATATATATTCCACAATATAATTACTTTTACAGAAAAAAGATTTTCTATGCTGTTTACTTTATTCTCTCATGCTATAGTTTAAGACCATGTTTTGCATATTTAAAGAATTTTATCATGTCTGTCCTCAGTCTTAGTTTAGTCTGCAACAAAAACATTTAATATTTGTTTGTAGGTTATATTTTCCAGATCTCAATGTTTTTGAGATTGTCTTCTATTGTCTTTCTGTTTGACACACATCCTTCTTTCAGGTGACCAGAATTGACACAACTTTAGGTTTACAATCTCAAATAAACATGTGGATTACTTGAAATATTTTACAGCTTTTGAAAAATGTGACATTATTTGTACTCAGCTTGTGATTGACTGTAGTCTTCCCCTGGTTACAACATAGAGAATGATCATGATAAATGATTCTCTGCTCATCAAAAGTTTCTGCTGAGCTTGCAAGCTTTCAGATAATAAATGAAATATGACTGACAGTCTTGTTTCTTGTGCTTTTTATCATGTTCTCCTTACAGCAATTGAAAAAAATAGATTGTATTTTAATGTGATTATAAGAATGTCACATGAAATACAATCAAAAACTCCCAAGAAAAAGAAATAGAATTATAATTGTATGATTTGTTATTATTTTGATTTATTTTTCTTTTTTTTTTTTTTGTCTTCTGAGTACTTTTAGATTGTTTGGAAGTTAAGAGTAAGCAATAAACACTAAAACGTGTCTTAGAATTTCCTAGGGCCTGTTTTTCCTTTTGAAAAAATGTCACTATGACCACACATCTCCTTCTACCTAATTTTGACTTAGACTTCTGAACTAGAAGCCTAGGCATAGTATCTCCTGTTTATTCATCTATATATTTCATAAATATAGTCTTCAGATGCAGTCTGATCTATCTCCGTCCAGTCTTATCTCTGATCTATTGGAAGAAATAATAATAAAAAGGATTAGTTAATGTGTGGCCATAATGGAGTGCACACACATTAATTAGTGAGAGTGGAGTGAGAATAGGAAGGTAGCATATAGACACATTTTTGTCCCTGTTTGGTAATAAGGTATCTCTCACCTTAGCCCTATTTTTTATTACTAATAATATTATAATATCTTTTAACCTCCTTTTTTTTTGCTTTTGTTTTTCACATTGTGTGTATATATATATATTTACTATAAGATTACCTTATTCTTTCACAGACAAACTTAGTGATTTGACACGATTCCTATTGCTTTAATAATTTTTATTGTCTTTAAAATCATTGGGGAGATCCTGATTCTTGAAGTTGGTCTTTTTATAATACACATAGTTTCCTCACATTAAGACAGAATTTGCAGCCATGTGCAAGCCAATGTGCTTTTGTGAGACTGACAATTCCTGTGAATTTGTTTCCTATAAGATAAGATCTTAAGATCTGCTTCTTCTTCTTAGGATATATATATTTTTTGACATTCTGTATTGTCTTTCATCAAAAAAAAAAAAAAAAAAAAAAGACAAGTCTAACTATTCTAGTATCATTTTTACCCAAGTAATATTTCAACTTAATATTCTCAGTCATTTCCAAGTCATTCTGATTTGATCAGAATCAAAGCCTGAAAGTTTACCCTTTTGCTCCAACTCCTGCATCACCAGTCAGCTTGCTCCCCAAGAACTCAACTGATCATCTGTTACTGAATTCTGGATCCAAATATATCTCTTCTATTACTTATGGAGGCTGAACTTATACTTCATAATCTCATCTATATCAGAAGAGCACTGGACAGCAACAAAACTTCATTGTCTTTCTACTCAATACTCTTAAAAATGCTCCTCTGCAAAAAAAAAATGCTTACAAAAATGATTAATGCAACAGTAAAGTGTGACTGCTGTTTTCATGCTAGACAGTCCTATTTCCTTGCCTGTTTGTTTGTTTGTTGGTTATGGCCATCTGTTATTATTGCACCCTGAGCTTGTGAGTTGCATGGATTATCATTTTTCTGTGCATTGCTGTACAGTTAAGTCAAATCTTAGACTGTGTGTAACAGAAATAAAATATTCATCATCATCATCATCATCATCATCCTGCTTGGGAATAGCTTGTACACAGATGCATATGCTCCACTCTTTCCTATTTGAGCACTGATGCTCCACTCATGAAAATCAATGATCACATAATTTTTTCCTGAGGTTGGAATTCAGATTTTACAGCTTGAAGGAAATTCAGCATGTTCAATACTGCTGATAATTACATGATTTATTTTGTGTGTAAATGTTTAACAAAATGGTTTTATTTGTGTACTTGCTGTTCTTGCTGTTTTATTATTATTATTATTGTTATTATTATTGTTGTTGTTGTTATTATTATTATTATTATTATTATTATTATTATTATTATTATTATTATTATTATTATTTTATTCATCTTTCCAACATAAGATTGGTAGTATTCTGTGAGGAATTATTCCTGATCACCTTAAAATATAGCTATGGTGAACAAAACCACAAAAAAAAAGACCAAAATTGATGAATGTGTGCTATCTGACATATATCATATATATACATTTTCATCTGTACGTTAAGATGGTTATGGCTTTCTGAATTGAGACAGTCAAACTATTGTTTCTCAGCTATCTTTAAACTTCTAAAATATATCTCTGTAGGTATATCTGAACCCAGTCCTGTCAACAATATACAAGGAACTCCAAACTATAAATGTTGTATAGTAACAAAAATAAAAGGAAACAGACCTAGCAATATTAAAATATATTCTCCATTACCATTGTGCCAGTTGTAGTAAAGCTGACTGTATGAATAATTTGCATTATTAAAGACTACATCTTGCTTGCTTTGAAGTTATATTCAGGCATGCTCTGCTTGTTCATTCAGGGGACACACGGACTGACAAATGATAGTAAATGCTAAACAGTAAAATATTTAGAATACTGTTACATTTAATAGATCTTACATATAAGAGTAAACACACAGGCACAACAGATCTTTCAACTCTTAGGCATTTTACATCAGTCACTCTCACTGAGCTTAAAGCATGATTCTGTCAATTTGCATTAAAAGAAATATTATGTCAGATGTTTTCTTGTTTTACCGCTGCTATTGTTCTGAGTCTTTTTTTTTTTTCAAATAATACAGTGCAAAATTTAGTTGCAAATTACATTTACTTTAATGAAAACAGATTTTAATATGTCTGACTCACTATGGAGTGAGAGTTGCATTATGCAAAGACCTTGAATGAACCTAAGGGAGAGAAAAAGAGTAGTCATTCAAAGAAGGCTGCATGACAAGTGTTCCTGGAAAAGGAACTTGGAAGATCATTTCTTTCATGATGATTGCAGTAAAAAACCCACTAGGTTTCCTTATTTTTGTCATTTCTCAATGTAAAATCAATATCTAAATGTTTATCTAGTTAAGATTTGTGGTATCAGACTAGATTCCTACATAACAGAAATGGCTGATCAAAAATATTTTTCCTTTTTTTTTATTTTAGAACTAGGGCAGAGACTGATGGAAGAGGAAAAAAAGTAATTATTAGAGTCAAATATCAATAAATATTACAGAATCAATTACCAATAAATCTACATGAAATAGATATGATAAAATGTTCTTCATAAACATATTGCAGATTTCCTGATATTAAATGAACGATAAAAAGAAAAAAGATATGCAAAATTAGCCAGCATATAGTAACTAAATATTTATGAAATTTAACTCATTTTCCTATCAATTTTGGAAGTGCAGAAACAGGCTTAGAGCAGGGCTTCACATTACTAGAATAGATAATGTTGACATGAGCAACTTACCACGATCATGTAAAATTTAAACTTATAAATGAACAGGCACTCCAGAAAAAGACCCAATAGCTCATTTTTCCAATTGTGCTGAGTGGATTCCTGTTTATGTGACAGTTTTTTAAAGTTTGTAGTAATTCATCACTTAAAACCTATTGTAACTGAGGACTTGATGTGTACACCCATTCTTCCTACTCACTCCTAATTGCCTTCTCACCCTAAAGACTGCAATGCTTAATTTGTTTCCTAATGCTTTGACAGTGTCTAAATCTATAATCACTCTATTGAACTTACCATGTCTTTGGAAAAATAAAGGTGTTGTACATTTGGCTTTAGTGTGTGTGAATGACTGCAAATTTTATTGATTGAGCTGTTCAAAGAGACTATTCAAAATTTAACATGAAATCTAAGCCATACCGCTGCAGTTCAAACAATATTTCCCTATCTCCTGTGCACTGAGGTGAAAAAAAAAAAAAATCCCTTAATCCTTGCAGCCAGTGGGATTCATTTCAGGCTATGTGAAGAATATCTCAGGAATCAAGACTCTCCCACTGATTTTTGTATGGTACAGTCGACAAGGGACTGTTCACTATGTTGATTTAGGCAGATACTGGTCAGTATGGAAAAGAATCTGCTCTTTGTATTGGGTTTGTGATGGATTTTCATGGATTTAATGTGTTCTCTTTGTGTAATTCTACTTTATTTTTATGGAACCATGTTTCAGTGAGGTTTTTAGACTAATTGAATTAATTCAAACTGAGCTCATCAATTTAAACTACATAAATTTCTTATAAACCAACTCTTGCCACTGGATCAACCTGGATATGCAAAAGAAAATGGAGAAACAGAAGTTTGTTTATCATCAAAGATTAGTTTTGTGCTCTTGACTGCTAAAATGCTATAGCAAATAAGACTGCAAAATTATGTTCTGTATGTCTCATTTAGCTAAAGGAAGAACAGAAAGTCACCAACTCAAAAAAATTATCTCTTCAACTCTAAAAGTCAATTATGTCCAAAGTTCAATATATTTAAGATGTTTTTACCTAAAAAATTCTTCATAATGGAAATACTATATATATTCCTATGTACTTTAATATTAAATTAACCTATGCATTACCATATATCTCTATTTTTTGAGGTAAAATCCCAGACATTTTTTCCCATTGAGTGCATAATAATATTGTCAACATTTTGTGGAAGACCAAAATCTCAGGAAGGATCTCCTGGAAGATCACAAGTTCTGGAACTTACTAGAAGTAAATTCAGAGCCCTGCAACAATTTTTATAATTACAGTCTAGCAACCATTTTCCTGAATATTCTTTCTTTTTCCTTTCTGTTTTCTGCCAGCTATGTTAAACATGGCTTTGTTTTACTTCTATGTTTTTTGTTTGCTTGCTATAAAATGTATTTGATAATAATCTCTGTGTTGTGTTTTACAGCACAAACTCAAAACCACTGGTTCCTATTTTCCATTTTTGTCTGTATATATATGTTGAAATTGTTTGGTGATAAAATTGTATTTAAAATATATGCAGGAGAATTAATAAATGAATGACTGAATTCATGGATCATGTTCAGTGTTCAGTGCTGAAATAAAAAGGACAATCTTGTGTGTGATTTCCAAATAGAAGTTCTATTCAAAAGTTATTCAGTAATCATATTTATGATGCCTCGGTGAGCATTATATCGTGCTTTTGGCATCTGGTTTTAAAGAACACATAGAGAAATAGAAGAAAGGCTCAGTAACAAGCCAGTAAACATGACCAATGGAAAAAAGAACTATGTTTACTTAGACTAGAAAAAGAATAATGTAAGGAGAAGGACAAGCACAGAAGTCTTCAATTATTTAAAAGGTCATTATAAACAGAATAGTAATCAGTTGTTCACCATGCTCCCTAGGAATAAGAAAAGAAATATCTGTAAACTTTGAAAAAGAGAAGAATGCTATTTTAATTTGAAAAGTTGTTAACTGCTTGTGCAGTGGCATATTTGGGGTTTAGATTCAATTTACTGAATATTTTTTAGAATAAATTTGAAAAATATCTTCCAGGGTGGACTTAGAATTTGAGATTTCCCAGTATATAAAGTCATATTACCTTTGTTGCTACAACTCATCAATTTTCTTTATTACATATATGAAGAACTAAGTATTGGTGACAAAAAACCTTCAAAGCCTATATAATCCATATAAAAGTTAAAGTGGCAGATAATAGGATCTTAGGATGTACTTCCAAAATTTCATTCCTACAAGCCTCCGATCCATTACAAAAAAAAAAAAAGAGAGAGAGAGAGAGAGAGAGAGAGAAAAAATCCATAGTAGCTGCCAAAAGAAAGTGTAATATCTGTTCATAAAGTTGGCTGTATTTTGTGAATAACTTATTTACACTCTCATTCCCAGAGGACTGGGAAACTTTTCTACAAGGACAAAATGATGACTTTCACCAAAAAATATAGTTCAGTATCTTATCATATTACATACTATACACCATACCAAACTGTTTTAATACTTAGAATTCTAAGAGGTGATTTCTTAAATTTATAGGATGCATTACCACTTTATGTACTGTTTAATTTACTACTTGAATTAGTAGTTCACATTACTGACATTAGGGAAAAAATGGAAAAAAATGCAAACAATTATAAGCACTAAATGGGATCGAGTAAGCATTTTTGTTAGCCCCAAAGCTATCCTGATAGCTTTATTGTCTTAATCAACTTAGTAAACTCGTTTTATTGCTCTTTTGAGGTGGATGTTGTGGATACATGCTGGGGTACTAGTTCACTTCTGCCAAATTAAAAATGATAATTCTCATGCGTGAAATAACTGCATGGACTAATGACCAAGTCTCTGCATAATTTCAGCTGAAGCCCCAGCAGGTGGCAAACAATTAAACACTTAACATAATATAATGTAGTCACAAGGCTTTTTTTTTTTCTTCCCTTAAAAAGCAAGGAAGAAAAGTAATCTTCTTTTTCTCCTCAGTCCTAAACTCCCAGGATAAAATCAGAAGAAAAAAAGAAAAAAATAAAGGAAAAAAACTATAAATGTGTCACTGAAAAGTCACAGGCTAACAGGCTTCCAAAAACTCATGATTTTAAATACTTCATTCTAAGTACTCAGTTCTTGCATAGTTTTACTCAATCTAACTTGCACTGAAAGAATAACGAAACCTAAGAGTTACTTCAGTATCACCAAGAATAAACCCTGGGACACGCCCTGGTACCTCCTAAGACTTAGAAATGAAACCAGAATCAGAGACAGATGTGTAGTAAGGAGGTAATAATTTAAATGAAAAAAAAAAAAAAAAAAAAAAAAAAAAAAAAAAAAAAAANAACAACAATGATGACATTTTTATAGTAGATAATTTATTCCTACCTCCAAAAATTTGAAATCTAAGTTGAAATAGTAAACACTATGTTTTTAAATGCTTCTTGCAGTGTTTAAAAAAAAAAAAGAAACAAGAAAAAAGGTCCATGACAGAGTCACTTCTATATAATAGAAACCAAATTTAGCTCAGAAATATTTTTAATTTGATTTTCATATTCTCTTTTCTCTGTGAAATTAGGGTCATTTTGTGATTTTGGTGACTGGTGCCTAAGGTCATACTGCATGTCATGCTAAAACAGAAATGGATGACCATATGCAGAAGAGTGAGCAGTTGATACTTTCCTTCTATCTTAGCTAATGCTGAGGTGCACTTTACAGCTATAGTTGTCACTTCCAGAAGGGCTTTTTTTCCAGAAGTTCACACAGGGAAAAAAATAGAAGAGAAAACTGCAAAGCAGAGACTGAGGAGCTCCCAACAGAAAACACTTCTGATGAGGAGGAGGAGAAGAAAGAGAAGGAGGAGGCTCCCTCCCACCAGCCACAGTGGGATGAAAACCAGAACAGAAAGTTCAAGAAAGACTTTTGTTTGTAGAAATTTGGAGCAAAAAAGAATATGAGCATGCTGTACTAGAATTTTCAAACAATCCCAGGCCTTTCTTTTTTCTTTTTTTTCTTTTTTCCTTTTTTTTTTATTTTATCTATTTTTTTTAAGCTTCTAAAATAGCTTTTTAGGGAGGACAATCCATAAGATAGCTAAATGTTTACAAGTAATTTTCTGCTTTTTCCCCTCTTTTTCTTTTGTCTATAGTTTTGTCAGATCAGTTCAGCACAGACATCGGACAGTCATTTGAAAGGAAAACATACAATTATTTCATTTGTAAACATCATTTTTTCTTAAAAGTTTGGAATTATATTAACTTCCCTGAAAATTGGACTTAGTGTTGTCACACCTCTAGCTTTATTATCTCTTCTGCTTTTAACTTAGTGTCAGTGCACACAGATAGATGTTATGTTATGTTTTAAAGCATCCTTTTCTTCATCTAAGGAGATAGCTTTTAGTAATGCTTCATTTTTTTTTTCCATTTATAAGATTTGAATGTGACATTCACCACAAAGAAACACTCACAAGGAAATACGTTTTCCTGTGCTCCACCATCTTCAGCGCCTCTCCTGTAGTGATTCACTCTTTTAATTTTCACAAAGCTCATACTGATTTTACACATGAAGCCTGATTTTTGCTACTAGGAAAAAAAAAAAGAAAAAAAAAGAAAAAAAAGAAAGAGAAATATAGGAACAAGATGAGAATTATTTCTCCCACTTTTTCACAAAATCATCATCAGGCCAACATTTATCACTTTTTATTTGTGTGAAACTTTTGCATGCTGAGAAGGCATAGTCAGGGTTCATTTGCAGTAAATACTTGCGCTATTAACAGATGCATCAATCTTTGAAAAAAAATAATGAAAGGATTGTGCAATGTCATCTGAAATCTACATTGATCCAAATTACAGTGGATTTTCTTTACTATGTTATTACATTTTGCAATTATTTCTTTTTTAACATCCTTAATATTGGGTCCACAATAAAAAAAAAAAAAATTCAACTGCACTCTCCAAGGTATTCCCTGTTATGTTGGTGTTGTAGATGTTCAACAGAAGTGTTCAGCTGCTTACATTTTCACATAACTGTAAGAATAAGAGCCTGAGGCAATGTGAATACAGGCTTTTCGAACTTCAAAGGAGCAGTGAATGATTCTTGCCCTGCTTTTGCCATACAGAATTGGCCTAAGCTTGGGGAGCAATTAAAATTAAATAGCCACTGAACTGCAGAACGTGAAGATCGGCATCTCTGAGCATGAGTAGGCTTTTATGAAGTCCCCTGACTAATTCATATCTTGGTGTTGGTAAAGCAGGGGATGAAATGAGAATGGGAATCATTTACACAAAAGAGAGCAAAAGACAGCTAGGTTAACCTTGAACATAATGGTTCATAGCTTTGTTTAAAACCAATCATGTTTTAGATTATTGTTGCCATTACCTTGTCCTGGGAACACTCAGTAAAATCCTCCTGATACCAGAGATTTGAGCAGTTCTACACCAGCCCTGTCCCCTGATCTCTTGCAATAATTATCACTGCAGTTATAAGCTTAGAAAAACTAAATCCGTTACCAGACCTGGGTAGCATTTGCTCACATCTTCCTACCTAGTTTTATCCCTTTATATCTCTTCTCCTCTCCTCGCCTCGCCTCGCCTCGCCTTTCCTCATCCTCTCCTCGCCTTTCCTCATCCTCTCCTCTCCTCATCCTCTCTTCTCTCTGCTTCTTTACACAGAACATGCTCCCAGTGCTTAAAGCAGTATAGACCAATCTATCGGTCTACTTATAGAGTGAGTGTCTCTATCCAGTACAGAAGACACAGTGTCATGAGAAAGGTAAATCTTAGAAAAGACTGCAAAACATGAACCAGATACTACTTTCTCAGAGACAAGACACTCAGAATATAAATGAACAGGTTTTTTAAGGGCACTAGTTACAGAGTCCTGCTTTTGTTGTCTTTTAGAGTGCCTTCCATTAGTGTCACCCACAGATAATGACAAATTATTATTATTATTATTATTATTATTATTATTATTATTATTATTATTATTTTCTTCCAAAAGACAGGTTTTATTCATGCTATTGAGTCAGAGAGACAAACAGATGATTATCGAAGCTGAGAGATTAATATATATCTTAAAATTAACTTTATTGTTTTAAAAAAACTTCTATATTGTTTCATTAAGATCAGAAATGTTTGGAATGGATATAATTTAAAACAATAATATTTAGCAATAAAAATGGAGTATTGAAATAGAATATACATTAGCTCAGCAGTTTTTAATTTTGAGGTTAAGGGATATATGGAAAGGGATATATGGAAATGCTATAATCTTGTAAGATGGCAGTTACAGGTCATTTTATTGCCATTGCTTCATGTGTCTTTTGTGCAGCAACAAATATCAGAATAGTATTCTCAGCATAGCTTCAGAACAAATGCAGAGAGGTAATGTATATGTAAATCAGCAATCTGAAATGCACAGGTGAACTCTAATGCATTTGATTATCTTTGAACGAAAGCACACATCAAGACTATATATATAGTCGACACTACTTTGTATATGTAGTAAATATTTTATATATTCTTCCATGTCACGTTTTAAGTTTTTGATTTGGTGATTTTTTGTGAGGAGACACAGAAAATGGAAGCCATAGGCATTTTGAAGAAAAAACGCCTGCCTGAGAAGAGCCTTTCAAATATATTCCTGTTAAATCCTCAGAAACATGTACTCAACTAATATAGTAGTTGTCTGGCTACTCACATCCTTACGGGGGTAGATAAAAATAGAGCATTTTATCTGTTGCTTAACCATTGTTACTGACAAAGCTCAGAAAAGACATAATGACTTCAGTGTAGAAAATGGAAATTTCATGATAACCTATATTTCTCACTACACCATTTCTCCATAACTGGTGAATTAGTGCTTGTCACCCCTGCATAGCTGATGTTTAATCATCACTAAAAGTCCTGCTTCCCCATTCAACCCTTGCTGAATATGACGTCAATTAGTATTTTACTGTGTGCAGACTTATAATTTTGAGTAATATATTTGTAAAAATCATTGTGATAATTTTCAGTTTTGTTTATTTGTCTGACAAATATTTGCACTACAAGCCAGGCACATCTAGATTTCCCAATGTATTTGTAAATCTGTTCTGTATTTTATGTGTATCTGCCTTTACTGTTGGTTTGCTCTTCTTTTTCCGCAGCACACAGACTTGTAATACAAGCAGCCCTGTGACACGGTATCACCATTGCTAATAAGAGACCTTCAGTTTTGTAGTGAGTTTGCAAGAACTCAGGACTCAGGCTAACTCAGACTAGCTCTGATGAACTTTTCCTGACCTGTCTGCAGCTCTATTTTATTTGATTTAGCTGTAATAGCAATTTTTCTAACTGACCAGGTGTCTGTGGATAATCTGTTTTTACTTTTGCTGAGCTTGGTAGGGCACCATCACAGTGACACAACTGCTGCAATGTAAAAGAAAAGCAGACCTGATACGGCAGCAGAGGCTCTGAGGAGATGCAGGATGCAGCAACAAAAAATCATGTTAGAAAACATAAAAATAACCCCAAGCGGATCCTACAGTAAGGAAAAATAAATCATCAACATGAACATCATTTTCCTTCCATCAAAAGACTGAAGAATCAGGTACTGAAGAGTCAAGGTAATACTAGAGCGAAAGCACTGGACCCACAGGAGGAGGTGAAGGCTGAGCACAGAAACAGCAAAGCGGGGGGAACTAAGAAACGTATATAATTTTAATTATATCTTTACTGAAATGTCTTTTATTTATATTTCAATATAAATATACTTTTTTTTTTTAGATTTGGACTAAGTGATTTTGAGATTAGACTTTTAAGACTTCAATTAAACCACCAACACATTCTTGGCTTTACACCTAATGTGTGTTCCCACTTTGGGAACAAGATGGACAAAGAATGGAAACTTCTGCTGTTTCAGAAGTCTTTCAATAAGAGCAAGAATTTGTGAGTTGCCCACAGGACTAGCCTCATTTACTTATGCTAAAGCCTAGTAACCCCTGAAAGTTGGAGCCTAAACTAGACCTATACCAAGGAGTGCACCACCATCAGGTGTTCTCATGCTCTACCACAATAAAGTAGTGTATCAGTCTCTTCCATGGCCCATGTGTGGGCCCCAACAGACCAAAAATTTACATTATACTTCTAATTTGTACCAGAAAGATTAAGTCTCCTTGTATATTAAATTTCAAAACCTGACAAACTTACTTTTTAAAAAAAGTTTAAATGTGATTTTTATCATGATCTCTTAAAATATTTACAGCTCCAAGTTTATGTAGATTTTTCAGGAAGACTCAGATAAAAAAAATGAGCTGGAAATGATAGCTTTCTTATAGAGAAAGTGTTAAATCTCATGTATTTAGTATTGCTATCATTTATTCATACATCAATGGTGAAGTAAAATTGAAAGAATATAAATTCCATGCTGAGATATTAAATTACCTCTGTATAATATTGAAACCACATTAAAATTATTCTTACCCATTCAACTATAAATATTCTTCAAACTAGTGAAAATGATTAGCCTAATTTTAGCTATTTATTTTTTGCTACTTAGCTATAGTAGTCCCTGTAAACATGTGTGGATTATTTATATATAAATAAATAGATAAATAAATAAATATATACACATATATAAAATATGTACATTTATAAAAAAAACTCTAAAATTAAACAAGTACTATCGGCATAAATTCCATTTAAATAAGTGATTAATTGTTGCAGAACTAGCAAGGACTATTGCCTAATATATATTTTATATAAATACAGGTAAATATCCATTTTTAAACATATGTAAGTATATTGCAGTAGCAAATCTTGCAGTTTATGAAAAGCAGATACTCAGTTTTGAGAAATCCTAAGTTCCTTACAAAAATGGATAAACTTACAGTTTAAAACCTTAGTCTAGTCAAGAGTGTATACAAAATGGTCAGTGAAGTGTTTTCAGATGTAGAAAAACTATTGTTTGTGGATGAAAGCTTTGGAAGGAATCTGTAAATAGGCTGTCTCTCTAGGTATCGCTCAAAGAGCTTTTGCGATGATATCTTAAGTGACAGAAATGCTAGCTATGAAAAGTTGTGGCTTTACGGTGTCTATGAAAAGTTGTGGCTTTACAGCGTCTATGAAATAAAGTGGAAGATACAATGTAGTCCATTGGTGCAGAACACAATTGTGTTCGTAAAAATCAATATCAATAGATATTAGATAAAAATATAATGTTGTTTGCATGTAAGTTTCACAGTACTGTAGCAACATACTTCAAAATGTTGCCCAATTTTAGAAAAATGAATCTGCTATTGAGAAATCCTGAAGTCCATGGATGCTGAAAGGACCTTAGGATTTTATAGTTTGGTTTTGAAAAAAACAAAAGGCACTGTGAGGGAAAGCCTGACAGACTTAAGCTAATCCTCTTGGGAGTTATGTTCTAAAGTTAGGTGTGCTCTACTGGTAATATTTAACCTCCACCAAACGCATTCTTCATCTGACCTCCACAAAAGGTATTCAGCCTGCAAAGAAACATAGCTGCTATGATGGTTCACGGGCAGAACTGTAGTATTAGTGTTAGCACAGCTTGCACTGTACAATTTGTTGTCTATGACAGCTGCAATTTGTATTGATGTCTCATATACTTTAAAACAATCAAAGAGAAAACCGACAAAAAAAAAGTAATATATTTCAAAAAGTTAAACAGATACAATGCTACATTGAGACAAGCCTTACATTAGGTAGGGTATATTATTTCTAATTTTTCCTCTATATCCATCAATAAAAACTTTTATGTATAAATACACATAAGACCTTACAGGAGATGTGTAAAAAAAAAATCCTAACCTCTGATATTAGAAAAAAGGTACACCACCTCCAATACTTGTTTCATCACATGGGAAATGACTATTCAGAGCTGAAAGCAGATCACACACCTCCTGATCAGAGGTAACTAGTTAGCACATTTGTTTTTCTACAGATTTCAGGCATCTCTGCATAGATCATAGTTATGTGCACCATTTTCAGCAAACCAGTCCTAGCTACATTGTTCTGAAAAGTAAGTTGTCACAGACACTTCAGACAATGTTTTAAAAAGCTGCAATCTCCCATTATCTTGTTTGTTCATTATCTTATTGGGCCTCTAACCTCATCTTCATTTGATATTGTTTTCTACCATAATATTACAAATGATTCAAGTTTGCTATGTTTGGTTTTATGGAAGACTATATAACTGCAGCTTCACACTATGTATTCAATACAATGTATAAAAACAAATGGAGTGAGAAGGAAGTTACTCAGCCCAGTGCATTTGAGCCTGCTCATTTAATTGCAATAATATGTTAAATCTTTCCTTACTCATTAAAATCAAGATTGGAAAAGACCGGACCAATAGTTCCTATTCAATTTTCAGGAAATCTTTGCTCACATATAATCATCTCAATAAAGTGATTAGATTTTCAAAAACCTGAGAAGAATTAAAAATAAATTTTCTGTGGATTAAGTAATTTCTTTCTTCAAATCAGCATTTGCAAAAGGAAAATTTAAATTTTAAGTATATTTTGTTTTCAATTATATAAATGATATATATTGTCTGTTTTGTTACCTACTGTCTTGGAGAGAAATACGAGGAATACAGCATGATCAAAAGACAATTATGAGTTAACATAAACAAAATAAGACAGTGAAATATAATATCATAAATTTCCATTTGTTAGCACTGAAAAGGATACTATTGGAATGACTGTAATGCTTTTATTTAAACAAGTGAAAAATTTCCAACTGGATAGAGATCAAGGAAGATAAAATGGATGGTCTAACATTTCACCTGAGTATTTACCCTCAAACTTGTTAAGAGAAATGATCTTTCTTATTAGCCAAAGTACCAGATTAATATCAGTTTTCATATAAAAGAAGTGTACAATCTTGTGTGAAGTGTTTTATTAAAACATTATAATGAAAAAGTGAAGGCTGGCAAAGATGATATGTTTGTTTCTGTGAAGATTACATTAGAGTGTCACAGAAGAAAAATAATAGACTATATCTATGTAAGCTCTGCATATATGACTAGTAAATCCTGAAAACAGAACTTCAACTGTGACCTCAAAAATGTCCCTTAAGAGAAACTTGAATATTTGATAGGAATGAAAACAACAGGAAAATATATATATATTCTTGCTTAAACATCATAAAGAAAAAATATTTTAATTAATAGGCAATTAATAATTCCAATTAAACTTTAGTCTAAAAATCTATTGACACTTTTTTAAAATTATATATTTAGTAATTCTGTTCAATAATGTGTCATTGGTGTCCTTAAATTTTGTATTTCTGTGAACCTTCCATTTTAACTTTGCCTTTCACCATTACTCTTACCTCTTGTTTGTAGCTTTTGGTTTTCATTAGGTGACTGCACGAGTCTGCATGTACAGAGCTTAGTAAACCACCAGTATTTAGACCACCATTCCTAGTATTGTAACTAAGAAGAGCCTAGAGGAAGTTTGAGTAGTTCATGATGAAAAGTTTCTAGTTACTATAGGAAAAGTTTGGTGGGGAAAACTTTCTGCATTGGAGTGGACACCCAGGGCAGGAGGTTCACCTTGGGACCCCAGTTGCTACTTTTCTGGCTGTGTTTGGGGAGTGATTTTTCCTTTTCCCTTTTCTCCTTCTCATCTTTGTCTTCATTTTTCTCCAAAAGTAACTTTCATCATTACAGCTCACATTGCCAACAGCCATGGACTCAGCTAATAAATCTTTGTGCATGAGAGCTTGCCTAAACTTCTTTGTGCAACAAAAACATTTTACTTAATAAAATAATTATTTAGAAAATTATAAGCTTACACTTAACTAAGACTTTACATGATAAAATCTATTTTATCTAAATCATCAAGGATTGTGTTTTAACAAGAAATCCAGTTAATGGCTCCAAGTTCCATGTGCTATAATAATGCACTCTGTTGTAACCCATTTTCTATAGGATTGGAAGAAATTTTTTGATTAGAGTATCTTTTGATTGTGCAAAATGGTTCCATGCCCTGAAAGCATGTCACATTGAAAGAAATCAAGTAGAGGGTTTTGCTGACATGGACGCTTCATGTTAAATACTAGACTGTCTGTATTTATAAACATTCATAAGAACAAGTATAGTTTATTCAGCACTATTATGGTGGTCATATAACTACAATATTACAAATCAGAAGACATTGGATTAATGAGAATGTACACTATTCAGATTTAAGTCATGAAAATATAGATCAATGAAAAAGTCATATATAACTCAAGATTCAGTTCTGAGGATGGCATTAAGTTTAAAAAACACACATAGTACCATATTATAGCCAAGAGATACTGTCATGAGTCCAGGTTAAATGTCTAGCTTTTTTACTTCATTTGTGGATATTATCACTAGAGGGTTGCAAGTTCTGTCACTTCTATTTCTCATTAAAATCATTGGCACTGAAACCTTAAACTGGAATTTTAATACCATAATTTGCAAATGAGGTTTGCAAACTGCACTGTCTTAACCTTTTAAACATGATGTTATTTGATTTGCTAGACTTTCTTATTGACCTGCATTTTTAGTATATGTCATTTAACAGATAGAGAGATGTCTGAAAAAATAGTAGTGTTTCCTGCAGTCTCAGAACCAGATACAGCAAGGGCTATATGTTTTAATTTAAACAGATACTCAACACCTTTACTTATTTTCTATTAGAAAATAATTCGGTTTTCAAAGGGCTAGCATTATCAGTTATAGGTGATTATTGATTATTTCATTATTAGTGAGGTGTATCAGTTCTGAGACAAAAAGACAGTGATTGACAACAGTAGATGGAAAAATTTTAGTTTAAAAGTATGCAATTTTTTCTCTCATAAATTCCAAATTTCCCATTTTAGACAGCACCCCCTCTCAGATGCTCTTTTAGCATTTTTTCACTGCAGAATGGAATGGGAAAATATAAAGAATTTTGAACTTCGAAGCAGGAAAGAGAGTATGCAATTACAAATAGCAAAACAGTTCAGGAACATGAAATTCTATGTTGAACCTGGAAAAAACCTTCTGACAAAAGTTTTGTCAAGATGGCACTTTGTCCTAAGAAAAGTCTCCCTCAATACAAGATTGGGGAGGTAGGTGGGAGAGCAAGAGGGACTGTGTTAAGGTTAATAAAAAACTCCAAACAACTTTCCTCACATTCTTGACTTCCTTTCATGGCTGCTTATTATGCTATTTGCATACTTCCCAGCTTTATTCATATGTTCTCAGGCATCTGTAAATAATATCTGCATTTGCAATTAGTCACCAAGGAAACCTGATGGTCACTTGGCTCAGCTTCTGCTCAGGCTGTTATATGGTGGTTCCCGCTTTATTTGATGGCTTCCATTATTCCAGCTATCACCAGATAAAATTACATTTGACTGCAGACATACTTGGCCTAAATTCAAGATATACAATCTCTATCAAATCCATAGATATCCAGGGATTCAAGACATAATTCTGAGCAACTACCAAATCAGCTGTGTAGGAAGGTATATGAGGCAGAAAGGAACATTAGAGAGAAATTTGCCTCCATTTTCTGATCTATCATCTGTATATGCACTCTTTTATATAGTATCAAATTGATACTGTGTTTTTTTGGTTCTTAGAGATGTTCAGCCATCCAGTCAGCAGTACAGAAAACTAAACTATGCAATACCATGCTAAAGAACTTATGGAAAAGGTATATTTTTGGATTTAGTAAGGCAAAATTTGCTTATACAGAAAGGAACGAGTCTTTCGTAGTCTGTTAAATGCAGGTGAATAAACTTCTTGGCATAAACATCAATTTGAAGATCAGGAAGTTTCTCTAAAAATGCAAAATAATGGTCTTAAATAATTAGACCCACTCAACTTAAACAATTAAGTGCTTCTAGTGTGCTTTTTGGCCTATGTCATGATAATCTATATAGAGTACTTATTCTTTGGAGAGAGAAAAAATTTGAACTGCAATACTGCACTCCACTGGACCTCTATGCAAACATTTGGGTTCATAGAGGATTACAGCTAAAGGAGAATGTATGCATAATAAAGCTATGAGATCCAAATTGCATATAACATACAGTCAGTACTGATTTTTTCTTTCCTATTTTTTCATAGAATATTTTAAACCATCCAGGAAGGAACCAAAATTATTTTAAAGGCAGTAAGTACAGGATGCCAGCAGATTTCTGTTTTTGATGATGTGGACATAAGAAAAAGTAGAACTGAAGTGCAGAGTTATTGCAATTTTATTTCAAGAGATTCAGCAAACCTGCATGCAGCAAAATAACTGGTGGGTATTTATGGAGGATCAAAATTGAAGTTGATGTACACTGGAATATTCCCAGTCATTGTAAATAGGAAGATCAGAATTCATCCTGAAAGCAAACATTTTATACAGATATAGTCTTCCCTTCCCTAAATATCCAATGCAAGACTCTTAAGCACTAAAACCATTTCTCTTGGCCTGACTTCTGCACAGTTAATCACATACTGTAGACTGATTGTTGAGATTAAGTGATTTCAGATGATTTAGGAGCAAAATTTTTACCAAACTTAGACTAAATGAACACAGCACATTGAGCTGAAAAAAGCTATGATGTCTGAAAAGATCATTAAAAATAAATCTGAAAATAAGCTGAAAACATTAATCATTTATCTCTGTTTTTATCATTGACTTAATATTACTCATTGCATGAAACAAAACAATTTTTTTCAAAGATGTTACAGATTAGTGTATTTTATAACGTACATTTATAATCACATTATTCAATAGTACTCAAAAGATTAAACTGCCTTAGTAACATTAGGACAGCACCATTTAATCCTGTTGGGTCAAGGATATGAAATGTTTTAAAATTTAGATATTCCTCTTGCTTGTCCTTCAAAAGGCCAAAGTGTCTGAAGAAAAATTATTATCTTTGTCAATGTAACAATGAAATGCCACAAATGAATGGGCCATTTAAGACAAATTCCTTCAATGTGATCTCAAGGGAAAGAGTTATGGCAGCTGGAAGAAATAGGCTACCACACCATCCCTCACTCCCATGCTGTATTACAGATGGAAACTCTGCACTGTCCTATATTGTTTGCGCTATTCTTCCTATCTGTTATTGTGGTGATTACACTTGTTAATATCAATTTTTCCTGCTCATCATTGTGATATTAAGGCCTTAACTGATTAAAAAAGAAAAAACAAACAAAAAAAAAAAAAAAAACAAAAAAAAAACCCAAAAAAACTTCCTTCAGATCTCTCATATAACCTTGAAACCTGTCTACAAGAAGTGCTAGGAAAAACTGTGGGAACAAATCACACCTAACCTTTGTCTCAGTTCCAGGTATCAATGTCCTGCTAACTATAGTACCTTTAAGTGTTAGTTTATGTATCTGCCAGAGAATTTAGACTATAGGAGGAAAACCTGACAGAGAGTAGGATGTAAAAAGAAAAAAATATCCTCACAAACCCCTGTTATTTCTATAGTGTTCACCAAGACTCTCAATTACTTTCTAGTTCAATGTAAGTCACCTAAAAGTGTGATTTGTTTTGGTTTAAAGAATACTATCCTTAGACCCCTGTATTCTTCTCAAACTCCAGTGGACTCACCAAAGTTTGTCCACTAATGGCTAAAATTATATTTTAAAAGATCAACCATTCTTCTGTAGAAATACTGTTTAAATCCTGATGTCATATTTATTTGGCTTCTCTTTCAGCTTTTAATTTACTACTAGGTAAACTAAGTGCACCACTAGAAACAGGTTCTAGTGCTGTAAGAGGAATTTCAAAATTAAGCACAAAATGTAATCATTAGATTCATGTTGATCTTAGATGTTATAAAAATAATCTTATATCATATCAAACGTTAACCTACTAATTTTGTCTGGATACAGGATTTGTATTTTCTAGCTTTGCAGAGATCATAACTTTTTGCAACTTTTTTTTCAGAATAGATTATTTTTTATTTTTGGAGGTATTGAAAATAAAATATTTATTGTATTGAGATTGGCTTAGAGATACATATTTCTGTGCTCTGCTTGGTAATCTGTGAGTCTGTAGAAAAAGGTATTGTAGGTAAAGAGTATAAAGATTCTCCTCACATAGTTACCTTTGTTCTGAATTAATCAGATCAGGTGGATATAAATTAAGTCCTGAATAGTCAGAGTCAAGAACTAGCAACAAAGCACTGTTTAACAATGACCACAATTTTACTTAATGAAGCTGTCTTTGATACCTCTTATTGAAACTTGTGAAATACAAATGATAAATTTATTAGAAACAGTGTAAAGCATTATTTTATCATTCTCACATAACTCTAATTGGTAGTCTTTTTCTGTGATTTACCATCCCAGCTGGTAGAAACAGCACATTAACAAGAAGCTGCAAATACCTCTTGCCTTTCCCCTTGGAAGGAAAAATTCCTAGTGCTTTGTCTCCTTGAATCTCTTCAGAGTTTTTTGTTTGTTTGCTTTTTGTTTCCTCTTGCGGTGCACGTAAGCAGAGCTATTTCAATTAAATAGCTCCCAAGGGAACTTCAATTATAATGCAGTAGGCTTCTGAATAGTTTATTCTGAAGTGCACATTGCTGTTATACAGGATACATAAAATATCTGCATTATATAATATGTGTTTCTATGGGGCCTGTATATGGGAGGAGTACAACATTGATTGACATTATTCAATTACAAATAATACAGGCTAAATTGGTTCTTTGTTATAGAACAACTGAATGAAAATTTTAGTAATTTATGTTATAGTAGTGTCTAGAAGAAAATATTTTTAAAACTATAATGCACTTAACTCTTCATGGATACCTTAGATTAGATTTTCATTAGAAGTAGGTCAAATCCCTAAACACTGCAGTAAAAGAGATTCTCAAATTCTTGCTTAATTCATACTCCAAAATCAGGAAAAAAGAGCTTGGGAAGAGTAATTCAGGTATTAAAGGTTGCCGTTGAGGAACATAGTCTGCCTAATTAATACATTACTTCTAAGAGAAGATATATGCATCCTTCAAAATGTTCATCTTTTTTGTTTATTTTTGTTCACTGTGGATTTGATGGAGGGGTGGGGCAGGAAGGGGGTGTTTTTCAAGTCAGAAAATCAGTATTGCTATATTTAAATATTCTGATAAAGACAAAAACCAAACACACGTAGCAAAATTCTGTCTGAATTAAATATTTAGCTGGTACTTTTTTTTTAAAAAAATGTTTAATTTATTGCATTGTGTTATGATTTTCAGCTTTGTCACACTTTTTTTGTGACTCCTTTCATACTTCCTGAAGATGCATTTCTGCCCGATGTAGATTAGTCTTTTAAAGTATGTATCACAAATTTTCTTTCCCTCTGAATGTTCAGTTGGTTTTAAAATAAGAAGAAAGCAGAAGCCAACTCAATATCAATTACTAGAGACTGTGTAATTAAAATGAAGAAATAAAATAAAAAAGTTTCCCAAAACCAGAAAGAAATAGACAATATTCTTAGGCCCTAAGAAAATGTCTTTAATTATTCTGCTGAAGGAATTGGTCGAGGTTATTACTCAGCCTCTCTCCATCATCTTCTAGAGGTCCTGGAGAGCAGGGGAGGTGCCCGAGGACTGGAAGAGAGCCAACCGTCACTCCAGTCTTCAAACAAGGCAAGAGGGAGGAGCCGGGCAATTACAGGCCGGTCAGCCTCACCTCTCTCCCTGGAAAGGTGATCCTAGAGAGTTCCTAGCAGTTCATCCTAGAGAGAATCGCCAGGCACATGAAGGAGAAGAAGGTGTTGAGGAACAGTCAGCATGGATTCACCAAGGGGAAGTCATGTCTGACAAACCTCATAGCCTCCTATGACGGGATGACAGGCTGGCTGGATGAGGGGAGAGCCGTGGATATTGTCTACCTTGACTTAAGCAAGGCTTTTGACACCGTCTCCCATACCATCCTCATATGGAAGCTCCAGGAGAGTGGACTAAATGAGTGCACGGTGAGGTGGGTCGAGGGCTGGCTGGATGGCAGAGCTCAGAGGGTGGTGATAAATGGGGCCGAGTCCAGTTGGAGGCCTGTGGCCAGTGGTGTCCCCCAGGGGTCAGTACTGGGCCCAGTGCTGTTCAATTTGTTCATCAATGACCTGGACGAGGGCACGGAGTGCACCCTGAGCAAGTTTGCAGATGACACCAAGCTGGGTGGAGTGGCCCACACACTAGAAGACTCTGCTGCCATCCAGAGGGACCTGGACAGGTTGGAGAGTTGGACAGAGAGGAAGCTCATGAGGTTCAATAAGGACATGTGCAGGGTCCTGCACCTGGGGAGGAATAACCCCAGGCATCAGTACAGATTAGGGGTCGACCTGCTGGAGAGCACCTCCACGGAGAGGGACCTGGGAGTCCTGGTTGACACCAAGATATCTATGAGTCAGCCAAGAAGGCCAATGGGACCTGGCCTGCATCAGGAGGAGTGTTGCCAGCAGGTCAAGGGAGGTAAGATTCTGCCCTTCTGCTCAGCTCTGGTGAGGCCGCACCTGGAGTACTGTGTTCAGTTCTGGGCTCCCCAGTATAAGAGGGACGTGGAGCTCCTAGAGAGGGTCCAGCAGAGAGCAACTAAGATGATTAAAGGAATGGAACATCTCTCATATGAGGACAAACTGAGTGAACTGGGCCTGTTTTCTCTGGAGAAGACTGAGAGGGGATATGATTAATATGTATAAGTTCATGAAGGGAGAATGCAGGGAAGAAGGGGACAAGCTCTTCTCATTGGTGGCCAGTGATAGGACAAGGGGAAATGGGCATAAGCTGAAACACAGGAATTTCCGTCTCCAGGTGAGGAGGAACTTCTTTACTGTTAGGGTGACAGAGCAGTGGAACAGGCTGCCCGGGGTTGTTGTGCAGTCTCCTTCTCTGGAGGTCTTCAAAACCCGCCTGGATGCCACCCTGTGTCACATGCTGTAGGTGTGCCTGCTTGGTTGGACTAGATGATCTCTAGAGGTCTCTTCCAACCTTGAATATTCTGTGATTTTGTGATTCCTGTTTGATACCTTAGTGAGCATTCTGCACAATCCTAACTGAACACGTTTAGGACTAATGCAACACAAAGTGGATAATAATGAGACTTTTAAGCACATTAACAAGGAAACAAGCAACCTGACAGGTTAGCAATAGAGTCATATTATTCTTAGACAGTAAAATAGTAAAAAAAAAGCAATGTATAACACATATCCTGTATCTAAAAAAGATGAACAACAGCAACAAAAGTGATTTAGTTTGTCTATTTGTTTTTGTGGAAATTGGATGGATTATATATTATCACAGAACATGTAGAATACAAACACTAAATAACCTGTGTGGTCCAGTGTAGTCCAAGGCTGTGACAATAGTTGCTTCTGATACACTAAAAATTCTTGGGGAAAAAAAAATTCTTATTGAATGACCTAGTAAAAAATATTTTCTTAGAGTTAAGCAAAATGTTCCATTGAACTCAAAATTAGGCTTCACATTCCAAATTATGGTCAAATGACATTTTCCATTTTAGATGGAAAAATCAAAACATTTTGAGACTAATGAGGTTGAATGGTCTTCCATGTTTTGAGATGTTGTGTAAATAGCTTTGAGAAATTCAATACAATTTTCTTTTTAATGAAAAACATATCTATTGTGAAGTTCTGAAAACAGCTCATCATTTTTGTGTTTGTTGACCCAAGAAATGAAAACATGATATAGATTTTAATAAAAGGGCAAGAATTGTGTGAGAAAGATTTCAAAATGTTTCTTAGGTTTTGGTTCTAGGCAAAAATCATCCACTCTGGAAGAAAACATGGCTGAAAGTTGATGTTTGAAAGTATTTCCTTTTGGCAAAAAGATCTTCACAGTTGTAGATAATAAGGTAACTATAAAAATCTAGTTCTTTTTCTCTCTGTCTCATAGTAAAGGATAGGCAAACTAAATGTCAAGAGCTTTCGGTGCAAATCAGAACTGCATAGAAAAAATAAATTCTGATATTTTACCTACTTTTCCCAGATTTTTTGAGTGTGTGTATATCTGTGGCCATTTAGAAAACGTATATGTCTGGCATCATTCCATGAACTGAGCAAATATTAGATGGCAGACAGGGCAGGGTGGCCACCAAAGAAGAACGACAGCATACTGTGACATATAATCTAAAATCCATGTTACCAAGAAGGGCAGGTTGAGCAGGTAGGTAGTGCTTTCTGCTGCACCCTAGCACCAACACATGCTCATTCAGCTGGTGCTCCCACACTAGTTGGAGCCTGTGCCCCTCAGTAAGGGGTTAGCCTGGCAGCATGGTCTCCCAATGTCAGGTCCTGACCAGTGAACCTGTCTTTTCCCTGCAGTGGTTCTACCAGGAGCCTTCCACACCATCTCACATCTCATAGTGTTGCGTTGCTGTATGCACCATGTATGACATTCTATATTTGATTGCTAGAATTAGCCACTAATGGCCTCAAAAATCACAGTCCAGGGCAGTATCTTTGACTCTCTTCATATCTCTTCATATCTAAGGCAAATAAGCAAACTTTCCTCACTGTCACCTGAATTTCTGTCATCCTCTGGTCTTCTATCCCAAATGTGTCAAAAAAAAAAAAAAAAAAAAAAAAAAA
>NW_020455204.1:11126684-11340034 GCF_003342845.1 Nothoprocta perdicaria | reverse complement strand
AAAAAAAAGTGAGAAGATCGTAACCATTACAAAAGAAAGTTGTTTACAGCTCCACAGCTCCTTTGTTTTCCAGGTCATAGTGGCTTAACAGTCAGCCAGTCAGCTAGAGCTAGGCAGATTTAAGTAAGGGTCTTATTTGCTTGAGCAGTGCTTTTTGCTTTTTCTCATGACAGATGATGTACACTGAATTTCATGAAATGAAGACATAACAAGAGAGACATGTGGACATAAAGTGAAATGTATAAGGTAATGCATCTTATCCTATATATCATTAAAATTTTTAGGAAGATCTCTTTATTCTGCATTTATGTGAAAAATGAAAGACAGTGAGTTTCTCATAGTAGAAAAGGGATGAAACTACACTGAGAATTATATTTTAAAGGAGAATATGCAGACTACCACAGGCAACAGTTTTATCTAGTGGAGGAATATATGACAAAATGAAAGTATGGAAATTGACCCCAGAAAAAATCAACAGAAATAAATATGAAGGCAATTAATCAAAATGAAGTTACTGGGAGTATTCCTGGGGTAGCTTGGAGGAAAGTAATGGCTTGTGAAATATAGGTCACACTATTTCATTTGACGGTCCTTACTGGCCTTGAACTTCACTGAATCAAAACCATGCAAGGTCAAATTTTTAACAGTCTGCACATTTTTTTTTTTCATATTAGCAAAATTATTCAAATGGACAAGTATTTATTAGCAGAGAGCCAGTGGCTTTTTCTTCATGCTTTTTATGAAACCATTTCTCTACACATGGTAAGTCTTAGCTTACCTAATCAAGTTGTGTGGTGAAGGGCCCAATAAGAAGGGTAGGTTTGCTTTTACTGTTGTGTCCTTTATAACACAGTATTTTTGAACATAGCTGAATGCATTTATTTACATAGTGTGATTCAAAATTCACAGCAGCAGCAGAAGTGTTGGCACTCCTGTTTTCTCCTGCAAGAGTCACTAGCTTATACAATTAAAAACATTCACATAAAGTTAGCAATGTTCACCAGTTATTGAAGTTTAATGTACCATAACTCCGTGCTAACCAAGAGAGGAGTCAATGAAGTTTTTCTTCTATTATAAAGAAAGCATTTTGAAAGGAGAAAAATGTGAATGAGGGAGAAAGAATCCTGATTTATCTCTCATGACAGGCCATACCAAAACCGATTTACTTCACTTTCACTGCTCCTTCATCATTTTCCCCCACACTATTAAAGTCTCTTTTTACTTGACCAAACAAGAACAGTCAAAAAAACATTTACTGTAGATCTAAATTAATGTGAAGGACCATAAGATGAAGCACTTGAGTCACTTGAGAAATATTTGTTCTTATAAAAGGGAAATATATAAAAGGACAGAGACACCTTCAGACAAATATCACATGTAACTAAAATAGTTATGATCTTACAGTAACTTATTTTAATTTTTAATTTTATCCTCCTTGCCTATTCTTGCTGTAGTACCATTGGGAGTACAATAAGGGGAAAAAAATTGTTTACTTTATTCCCCCTCCTTTAGCTGTCTGACAGCTCCTTTGACACATCCCTCACCACAACAGCTGTTCACCAGCATTTTTAACTTCATTTCTGGCTCTGGTGATTTTGGAAAGGGGAGTTGAAAAAGTATTTAGGTTGTCTAACTTTTTTCAGTCCTTTCTCATAATGTTTCACAGCTGTATCATCCCCCACTGCTGCTACAGAGATATTCGTGTCTAGCTTCACTGGCCACAAAGTTAACAACTGAGGACTGGGGATCCTATTTTGACTTCCACTGAACCACTGCATGACCTTGAGTAACCTTCCTCTCTTTTCTGTAACTGATTTATTTAAATTGGCTATTTTTAAACCAGAGATAAATCTAGAATTATATGTATATGTGTTTGTATGCATATATCCAGGTATAAATATGTATATGTATGTGCATGCATACTATGACGGATATGCTCCTTTCCCAACTCAGCCTGACTTTTCACATGTAGCCTTATTCAGGTGTTAAGCACCAGTGATATTATCTGACCCGGATAGTTGGCTCCCTGATTTCTTCCCGGACTCAGACATTAACCAGCAGTAAGTCCTTATGGCTGCATTCTGATAGGGAGATAAGGCTGATGGTGCATACACCAGACAAAGTTTTTCTGAAATGAAAGAATGACTGTAAGTCAATCATCCCATAAATACGCAGACAGTCCGAGAGCCCACTGAGCTCTCCTTGCATGGCAACGGGCTGCATGTCAGGATCTCCCCTTGAGCAGGGACACCTCTGAAGGATACTCCTCGGGGTTAAGAGATCCCTTTCCACAACAGATTCGTGGTAAGTGAATATAGTGCGCTTTTTCTTTCTGAACTTGTAAACTTTAATTTGTAACTGTGCACAAAATCCCTTAGTAATAAACCGCTGATCAAGTCTGGGACTAGGATTGGATCCAGCCGCACCCAGACTCCTCTCAGAAGGAGTTTGGAAAGCAAGAGGATCCAATTTGAACCTCATGACCCAATGGGAGGGTGTCCATGATAATTGTGTATTATCTGAAACCTCCATGCAGTGAACAATTAGCGACCTTGCCATAGAATCTCATGAGATCATTGTCCGTATCAATAAACTCTGTTATTATTTCTTTTAGATGAGTGAAGTGCATTGTATCACTTACCACCCTCCACCACTCGTTCCGTGACACATACCCATGCACACATATGTATGCGCACATATGTATGCACACATCATCAAATTCAAGGAGCTACTATAATGATCAATGTAATTATCCATTCTGCTCTGCTTCACAGGCTCTTGGGTGACCAGCCTGGCCCTGCTTGGCTAATGCAATTCAATATTTTGTTTCTCAGTAGCAGTATTGTTATTACATTGCAGATAATTCCTGCCCTAATCATTTCTCAATCTCAATGAAATGTACTGTTAAACCATTGTAAAAATAAAAAAGCAACTACACAAAAAAAAAAAAAAAGAAATCGTGATTTATTTCTACACTGTGTAATATATTTCTATGTTGTCAATTTAACAAGATGAGCAGTTATGAGTTGAGATTAGCTATCAGATCAATAATGTAAGAGATTGTTCTTTTGTCCAAATATTAGTCGGGAAGGCTTTTCTTCCAGCAACAGTAAAAAACACAACAACAATCAAATATTGGCAAACCTAAACTACACTGACCTGCAAAGTTACTGTTTTAACGCAAGGAAGAACCAGCATGACCTTTTAGATTGTCTTCTGGGAATACAAATTAGATTGCTTAGATTGTTGTTTAGTATACTCTAAGGCCTATTTAAACACAACATTTTACATCTTTCAAGCAGTTCCCACAGAAGAGGATGAATTATTTCATTTTAATTGCATTTTCTTCAAGAGAAATAAAAGCATTCACTGATTTCCTTTATAATGAGGACTGTTTGTTACAAAATGGCTAGATGAAGGCTTAATGGTTTACAATCAGAAAAAAAAAAAAAAAAAAAAAAAAAAAAAAAAAAAAAAGGGCATTTAGTCTGTCAATTCTAATATAACCTGTATGCTGTTTCCCTAAAAGAGTAGGTATTATATTCTTAAATGGCAAATTCATCAGCTGATGTAAAATTACAGTGAGAAACTTAAATATGCCATCAGGATGTCTGTTTAAGCTGACGTGTTGTTATCAAAAATGAATGTACCTGTAAGGAAGATATGACTGTAAGCATAGCACCATATATTTATGCCAGACAGAAGAAGATTTGCAACACTATGTCCATACCATTGCAACATAGGTACTAAACAGATGAACGCTAGACTAAAATTTAACTTTCTATTAAAGGAAAGAGCTATCCCTGACTATCAGAGAGCACATTCTGTTTGCACAGAAAGACTAGAAATAACATAACCAGGATTCATGGTCCCTCTCCTGGCTGCCCCAGGAGCAATGTAGTAATATGCTATCTCTTATGACTGATAAGAAATCCAAATGAAGAGCTCACAAACTAATAATCTTTCCTGTGGTGATAGATAATTGCTTTCTAAATAAAATAAAAAATAAATTTTACATTTTTTTTTCCAAAAAAATGTCAAAATAAAATGATCTTTAGCTTGGTTACAAACACATCTTTGTTATATATTTTGACATAATTCTTAGTACCTCAGTCAGCAAAAGATAGAGCAATTCATTACAGATGTAGCTACTTGGACCTTATCTGCCTTGTAATTTTAATCATGCTGGACAGCTCAGTGATATTTAAAGATATCCAAAGTTATTTCAGTTTTCAATGTTCCCTTAAAAATATATTATCATCATATTATATATCTTTCAAAAATGCAGTTGATCATTTAAGATTTCTGATTAAATATACTTTCCACATTTCTTCTTCTAAGTAACAATTGCAAATATAAGTCCTTTTCATATTTGAAACAAAGTAAAATCACATTTTTTTAAAAAAGATAACTAAAATAATCTTAACTATTTTATTTTTGTCAATAAAAAGAATCCAATCGTTAGATAATTACACTAGATAACACACTTGGTAACCCCAATTCACAAATATATCTAGCTGCCCCACTACATAACATTATTGCTTTAATTTTGCTTTAATTGAACAGTTCCAGAATCATAGCTATATCTACATGGTAGGAAAGCAGCTACTGAGTAATATCCATCTCCTGTGATGCATAAGCTGTTTATCCCGAAATCTTCAGTGTTTATCATTCAGTTGTTTCTGTAGATAAAATTAGCAAACACAGTACATGATCCCTTTACTAAATAACAGTCCCTATAAATATATTTTCTTAAGAAAGTGAATTCAGTCCTTCATTTTTTTTCTTATGTATATTTCAGATTATTTGATTTAAAGTAGATTCAAAGACTTGGAAAGGCAGATGTGGGTTTCGCATGCTTTTATGCTAACAAATAAATTTATTCTGAAAACGATACGTTTAAGAGGATAATGTAAAAGAAGTGATGGACCTTTATGCCCTGGTAAGTTACATGATTCATAGAGTTATGTCAAGTAAAATCTTCCCAGTCACATGAATGGAGTTTCATTGACTAACATGCAAGGTCTCTGAGATGGTATAATTATAATAATACACTATTGTGCATTTTTTATATATATATATAAAAAATATATATGTGTTTGTGTGAGTGCACATATACCCATATCATAAATATTATAATTTGCAATAATCTGTGTACTCATACCACATGGTCAGACATGAAAACCTTAAACAATGTTAAATACTTCGGCAATGTCTGTGTAATTGATGTAAAATACATATGCTGTGTGGAATTTACATCAATACCAAGTGTTCAGGTCTCTCGCTAAAAATATAGTATGACCACAATGCAGAATTCACTTTGTTAACAAATGACAAATCTGTAGATGTGCCAAATGCTCCACTTCCCTGCTCCTACATTTTATAGTAAGCGTGGCAGGCACAAATCTGAATTGATTCAGTGTGGACACTTAAAATATGAAATTGATCCTCAGTTTCTCCTTCTTAACTAAATCATCTGCCTTGAGATTCCTATTATCTCAAATGTTCTTCCACACACACATAGACTGGCTTATGCAGAAAGCATTTGATATTTTATGATTGGCAGAATTTCATGCTGTTTTTAATGCCCCATATATTCCATAATGTATAAGCAATGCTTATGTGTGAATACTTTTTGAAAGGTGTGCTACAACTGACAAAGAACTAGGCTCTCAGATGCTGTCTTTTGAAGTTGAGAATCCTCTACAGGATCTCTGGGGAACATTTTTCTGTCCACTTTATGATAAATCATATACTTACAGTCCAATCATTTTTGCATAGTTCTCCAAAAGTGACTGTAGAAATGGCTTCCTTTGTTTTGAATAAATTATTTTCTAATAGTCAAAAATTCTTCTTTTTTAGTGATATTTCCAAAATAAAATACAGACTTAGTTGCTAGCATTGGTATCTTGTGAGCAAAAACAGCACCTCTGAATATAACCTGGTGAACATGTATTCAGAAGAAAGAGACAATTAGTGAATTAGCCTGGATGCCACCTTGTGCCATGTGCTCTAGGTGTCCCTTCTTGAGTAGGGGGGTTGGACGAGATGATCTCTAGAGGTCCCTCCCAACCTTTCTGTGATTCTGTGAATAATTACTCAGACATTTTTCTAATGTTATGCCACAGATCATATATCTTTCCAGTATAACAATACTGTCTAATCTATGGAAGAAAGTTTTATATTGTGTCTGAATTTAATTATTTATTTATTATTTCCTCTTTTAAAAATGTTGCAAGCAGTATTAGGTACATCACAGCAAATGATTTGGAAAATGGAAATCTAGATAGGCAATTAAGTCCTCCCTCACCTCTTTAAGTTAAAAAAAAATAGACTTCAAAAAATATAAAGCATTAATTTCACATCCTGATATCTGATGAAATGTTATCTTTTTTTTAGAACAAAATAAATTTAGCAGAAAGAACCAAAAATCAAGGACATTTATGGTTCCATACAGCCTCATTTTTTTTGTGTCATAGCTCATTGCATTGGATTTGTGCCATATATTTATAAAAAGAGCAAGAGAATATGCATGATACACATACCAAAGTTATCATATAGAATCATATTCAAAATAGGAAAATAAACTCATTTGAAAGACAGTGTAAAAAATATTCTTCCCAGAACATATTCTTTCAGAATAGTTTAGCATTTGACAAGAATACAGTATATCAGATTTTCAAGCAATAACATTTTTTACCTCTTTCTGCATCTGAAATTTCAATGCCTGATCTAATTGTTTTGCTTGTTATTGCTTCAGATTTGATGAAAATGTATTGTTACTCTTTAACATTTTAGCCTTCTGTTATGAAACAAATTCATTATGCTGAATGTCAATGCAATTCAATAACTTCTGTAAATGTGCCTAGGAATAGGTCTTTCTAAAACTAGGTATTAAATTAATTCTGTTAGTAAACATCTTAGGTTCATAACTATTACAAATGCCAAGATTATTCCTGTACGACAGACACTTGTGGCTTAATTTCATGAGCAATGTTCTGAGCAAATATTCACCTGTTCTCCTTTTTTCTTTCTGAAACGAAAATTGTTAAAAATCATTTATGTAAAACTTTTTTAATTAAGTCATTTACATTCTTATGATAGTCTGCACACTTGATAAAAAGCAGAAGCTGAATAAGCATAATCAATTTAATAATTTAAATATGTTCTGCTAAGTGTTAGAGAGCCAATATTACTGATGATTGAATTATACCAGTCCTGACACATTTTGTGAAGGCATACTGTAAAAGTGAGCATTGCACTGGAATAAATTATTAAGATGTATGTCATTGCACATTTGGCATGCATGAAGGAAGTGTTTCTAGAGTATCACATTAATCCAGGTCAAGGAAGGACAATGAAGGTCAAGGAGGGAGTGCCTTGAAAGCTTTTTAGGATACAAATTATTACAGTGGGCTCAATAGGATTTGCAAAGTGAACAACGACAGTTAGTAGAGCATTTCCTGAACAAAAGGCATTCATTATAACATCTTTATGGAAGAAAGGCTAAAATATTCTTCACAGGTGTAAATTATTGCAATATTCTTGACAATTTTTATTGTAATTACTATATTGCACTTCCTTTCTCTACAAAGTGGCAAGAAAAGATGTTCAGTTGTGGGTGTGGAATGAAGCACTAATGCCATTCCAACTGTGAATGGAAAGAATTTTGTAAGCCAAGAATCTTCTTGACCTCCTTGAAATCTCCTCAACAATGATCGACTGCAATAAATATCATTCCTAAAAATATTAAAAAAGTAAGGCACTTACTATGTAAATCACCATGCAACAGTGTAAATAAAGTTTTAAAATACAAACTTAAGTAAATTGTTTAGTAAAAAGCTTAATCTTAAATTTCTAGTCAGCTAGTATAAGCTTACTTTTCTTTCCATAATGAAGCATTTACTTAGTTCTCTCTGACATATATCTTACCAAGACACTAAATTTAAAGACATGAAGAAGTAGTTGTGCCTTGTATTAAATAATGTACTACTGCCTTATGAGGCACTCCAAACCTCACTTACAACTGAATAAAAGGATGATAAATTTTGAAGAAAATGATTTTCCTTCTAAGAGTGTTTGTAAAAAAGCTCTTAAAAATATTATGGTTTATTGGATAGGTAATAGTGCTATTAAAATAAGAACAAGATATATAGCAGATAAGACAGAAAGGCAACAGAATTCTCTGATCTTTCACAATACAGAATTCCTTCTAAGACATACAAAATATTCATTTATTTATAAATTATAATATCAAAACATTCTGTCTTTTAAAGACAGAATTTAGTGTAATTGTAAAGAAATTAAATTTATGTATTTTTCAATTGTACTATTCAGTTCTTTGAATAAGGTAAAAATACTATTGAGGAATGAGAAAGATCCATTTTATTATGAAATCTTTATCAAGATGCATCGCTGAATATATGTAACTAGGTAAAACACTCGTTACTCTTTACAGAGGTGCTGAAAATAAACATTCTATTGCACTGAGAATTACATTTTGGATCATGTTAAAAAACTTAAAGATATTGAGGAAGAATTTCTTGATGGTGAGGGTGACAGAGCCCTGGAACAGGCTGCCCAAGGAGGTTGTGGAGTCTTCTTCTCTGGAGATGACTGGATGTCACCCTGTGCCACGTGCTCTAGGTGTCCCCAGATTGGATGATCTCTAGAGTTTCCTTCCAACCTCAACCATTCTGTGATTATGTGACATTCTGTAAAGATTGCTTAGTTAGAACTCATCTAATATGGATTACTAAGCATAATCATATCTATTTAAACTTGGAATATTTGAGAATATTTTGTACACTAAGGAAATAAATAAAATCAGAATTTCTGAATCCATAATAAGTTTAGTGGTTTTGACTGAGAATTTTTTTGTAGCTAGTTTAATAATGTCTTAGCAATATCTTTCTACTTAGATGAAGTGCCATATTTCCATTTTTATTTATAAGTGTTTGTATCCTAATTTCTAATTTCTTGATTTCTTCGGCATTTTCCCATTTTTGTGAAAGAAATTAAAACTTGACATCTCATTCTATCCATTAATGCAGAATATACCCAAGATCACAATTTTACATGGTTCTACAAGAACTAATCTTATGAGGATTTCATAATCCTCAATCTTCATTGTTTCTCTATCAAGAAAATAACTATTCTCAACTGGTACCACTAATTAATCCTGTATTAATTATTCCTTTCACTAATCACAATCCTCTGTTACAAAAAGATGTCTTGTATGTAAGTTCTCAAAAATCTTGTCTTCTTTCTCTCCCTCTGGTTGCATCCTCTCTTCTTAGACCTGAACCAACAAAAAGTTGACAATCTCTGATGGATCGGGGTATGTTATATTCTTTCATGATATATTTTTTTTAAATTCTTCAGGCCTTCTGTTTTTAAGACAGAATCAGATAATATGATGAAGCAAATGCATCTTTATACAATGACTCTTCATTTCATTTTTATATGACTCATTAATTACTCTTTATTATTATTCTCAATTTTATAATTTGACCTCAGATTTTATTTTCTTTTTGTTTTCCTAAGTATAATAGAGTTTAATCAGAAAGTATAATAGAGTTTAATCAGAGATAGGGTAGAGCCTCCTTACAACAATAACTTTCTGGAGCTTCCTTTATTTTCCTTACATTGTCCTGCTTTCACATTATTAGGACAAAATAACAAATTGACAAAGATATTTAAGAATCCAGTTCCTATTGAGGCACTTCACTTCCTCTTAGAAGTAGGAAAAGTTAGGTAAATTGTATACCCTTGCCTATGGTAACTTTATGTGACATGGCTGATAACTATTAATTCTCTAGTTATGTCCTTGGCTCGGCTTTTTCATGGTCAATAGTTTTGTTCTTGTTCACTGAACAGCTACATCTTGAGCCAAACTACCTGGATATATGTATATGCTTTTTAGTAGAAATCCTGCTATGATTCATGACTTTCTGTGCATCACAGAGAAACCTGGAAAAAGCAGAGAGAATGAAGAAAAGCAATTTTTCATCTGTCAATAAATTACAGTATTTTAATTTCCTCTCCAATCACACTCTGCATTTTTCTTTATTAAGAACTATAATTTATCACAATTAACTTCTCTAGGGTATTACAGATTACTCTCTGACTTAATTCCCTAAGATTATCCCCTAATGAATTCTATGAATCAATACCTTTGTTTCCTATTAGAGATTAATATTTACTTGTCTAATGCTGCAATGTGGCAAATGACTAAAGAGGTGTATTCTTTCTTTAAAGACAATCATAAAATTAAATACTCTCACAATTGCTTGTGGCACCAAATATGTTCTTGTCTTCCTTGTGTCTATTAATTTAACACATTGCTTTGAAATTTAGACAGTAGATAGAATGTTTAGATCATGACTTAATAAATTAAAAAATATATATTTTTTAAAAATTTGGATTTTGAAAAAGGAAAAGAGAAAGAGACATTAGATCTTTACATTTTCTCAGACTCCCTTCTATATTTTTAACATATTTCTGAAATGTTTCAGATTTCACAACTTTGAATGAAATAACTGAACTGAACTGAATAAATGCAATAACTTAATCTGTCAACCAGTCATTTCCTTAACTGATCTACACAGAATATCATAATGGTAAAGACTGGGCCAGTATTGAATGTACAAGAGTATTCCATTTCATTTGAACTCTCTGTGATATTGAATTTCATACATGAATCCCAATATTAAGCCAAACAGCCTGAATTTACTTCAGTGTAGTTCTCCAAGAGATTAGACAGGTTTCAAAAAGTTTCCTTTCTTAGGATCCCTAGATTCTTTCTTAGACTTACTATTTTCTTAGAGAAATGTATGGATATGACATGCATATATATTCCATAGGTCCTATCAGCTTCTTTTTTTTTTTTTTTTTTTCAATACTTCAAGGTCAGTAAGGCAAAAGTTAGTATCCTACATTATTTTCACTTACTTCTAATCTCTACATCTACTAGTACTTGTTGCCTCCTAAAATTTTCCCTTTTAGGTTTGAAGGATGTATTTTTTTTCCCCTTGCTGCAGATTCTCATTAGTATCTTGCATACTTGTTTATTATTATCTGATATGTTCTGCTTTTTTTTATAATAAAGTGAGACATCATACTAAATCACAAAAGTATTTATTTCTTTGTCTTTTCCATTGTGGTTATTGGTCTTTCGGTACTTAGAATATATTTGGTTTCTCAAAAGCTTCATAAAATTTATTTCATAAATTTCATAAAATTTCATTTTATTTTCATAAAATTTATTATAACTTTTTTCCTTACACAAAATTCTAACATAGTTTTCCCACTTTGCATTCTGTATTTTGAGATATATATATATTTTTTATTTTCTTCTAGTAGAGTAGTTTAATATTTATCTCAATTCCTCTTTGGTTTGATGTTAGGTGATTATCTTAATGTCACAAAAGTAATTCAATTGCTTTTTCCCAGAGTAGAAAAAAACATAATCTGTCTTTTTATAAGATTATTTATTTTTATCATCTCTATTTAGTAGTAAGCCCACACATTCTCTTATTTCTGTTGCTCATAATATATATTTTTAAAACTTCCAGATTATAGCCCTGACAACTTTTTTCCCTACATGTATTACCGATTTTCTGCACTTTATAACTTCCAATTTAGTACAATTTACTCCTCCAGCCTTTCTTTCTAATTTTCTCTTTATTTGTAATTTCTACACGCACTCTGTCACTGATGAAACTAAGCTTGAGTCATCATCTGTACTATAACCACGTGCAGAACAATACATACTACTTTATGCTCAGTCAGCATCATCTTTGAAATTTTTTAATCAGAATTCATAATATCCATTAAATATAATATACTTTCTGAACAGCCCATTAGAGTAAAATTACAAATGGGAATTAGGACAGAGGCTTCTATTCAGGTGTATTCTTGAACCTGATATCAATGAGAACTTTTTTTTTTTTCTATTTTCTATTCGTTTCTGTCGATAATGAATTCCTCACAGGAAGGAATATAATCATTTTTCACCTCTATGCTCTTATTCTACTTTATAAATGACCTTGAAATCCATCATGACTGCACCTAAGGTATAGATTTCTTCATATAAATTACAGTCACATCTACTAAATTTACTATACAGATTAATTAATATTGTCAACATTGAGTAAACAGGAAAAACACTGTGTGAAAATAGATCATTAAATTCTTTCCGCATATTTAATAGAGAGGCATTTTCATCAGGAGAGACATTTGACTCAGGAATAATGTTTAGGATGTATGCATTTTATTAAGGATTTTTCTTTTTGTCCTCTATCCTTAGAACCGATAATTGCTGCTATTCACACTGAATTAGCTAATTATTGCACACTTACATTTCTGCTTAAACACATCTGCTCCTATTGGAATTGCAGAAGAAATGCTCTTATGTTACTCTATTGATTGGCAAGCCATTAAGGTTCCAATTCAACAAACATCTGCTAGCTACTTAGCCTCAGGTGTCTTGCTTGATTAGGTATTAATACTTAAATTGCTGTCAGATTCTCATTAACCCCTGCAGAAATAAAGATGGAGACTGTTTTGGCTACTTCTCTGAAGTAATTTATTATTATTATTATTATTATTATTTAAATAAAAGGTACTAGCTCAGGGGAGTTGTCTTGGACAACAATGGGTAAAGGAAGTGATCAGGTATGCTTAAGTCAATAAACATAACTGAAAAATAATTCATGATTTTGACTTTAAAGTCATGATCTAAAACTACTATAAAAGATTTTTTATAGGTTTTGACAGTCAAAATCTGTGAGACTTGGGGAAAAAGAAGCTACTACCATTGCCAACTATTCAAAATTGCTAAGCCCACTAAAAATAAGTTTTTGAAACTGCATTTAAATATTGCATATAAGTTTTGTTATTTATATATAGATTCCATCACTGTTTAAACTAAGGAATCTGTAATGAATTAAAACTTTAAGTGGATGTTTTAGTAGTCAGAAACAATAAGGGATTAGGCAATGAATATTTGAGATAAACTCAGGTCTGCCTTAATGTGCATATGTGTCACTTATTTTAAGCTGTGGATTCTTTGAGGGAAAAAAAATCATATGTGCTAATCCTCTCTGGAATTCAGTAATTATCTAATTAGTATCCTATGTAATATAATTAAGATATATAAATCTTATAAAATATAGTTAAGATCACTATCTTAGTACCTTATTATTTAATAAATTTAAAAATCTTTCAACGGGTATTTGTTGCATAAAAAATTATTCTCTGTCTTTGCCTTTTTTGTTTTTATTAAATTTTGTATACTGAATTCTATATATAGATTAGAGATAAAAAAAAAAAAAGGCTTGTGTTTATAAAGTCATCTTTGGATGTTAGAGATCTGGTTTCAGGTTAATTAATTTTATAAGTTGTTTATTCTCTCTGGATGCCCACTCTGCTGTAAGACAACAGACTGTGTCAGCCTGACTGTCAGCAGAATGGATTCAGTGTTCTACATTTAATCTTCTGCACCTTCATTCACAATGCACCTGTTTGCTCAGGGTATTTCTTCCCTTTTCAGAAAAAAAATAAAATGACCATTTAATGTATCATCATAAGAATCAAGATTCTACCAGAATGCTATCAGAATATAGGAAGTCCCTGGTTTGGCTAGAAATGTAGCATGTAACAATATATTGAGGAAAATATGCTACTAAAACTGATCATTCAGTTGATATTAGTTTATTCACAGCATATGTGTTTTGAATTGAATAGAGTTTTTTTTTTTAACTCCTAGAACTGAGTTTTCCACAACAGAATAAAAAAATACATATAAATCAATAGGAAGCATGAATGAAACTTTTCATAGCTAAACATCTTCCTTCTTTCTTTCTTTCTTTCTTTCTGTCTTTTTTTTTTTTTTTTTCCTATCTCTTTAGATTTCATTTAAGAGGAAGAATTCCTGACTTTTTCTCTAATCTAAAGCAGTTAGCCTGTAACTGAGGCCACACACATCCCTCGTTATGGGAGCTGGGCCACAGTTCCCATATTACTCCTACTTTCAAGCGTGATTGCCATATATCATGAAATGTAAAGTTTGAACTTGATGAATCCCAAAGATGGATTTGTAAGCTTTATTTTCTGAAAGTTCTGAAAAATCAGCATAACTATGGTACAAATAAAATAACAATACTATACTAAATTTTTATTTTCCATGTACCAACTGAAATAACAGCCATCAAAAAAGCAGTAATCATATTTAAATAATACCTTCATAAAAATGTAGACATGAAGAACCTTGAGGATTAAGGTTGTTGCTCACTAGAAATGCAAACGTGCTGGTTTTTTAAAAAGAAGAGAGATTTCACAAATTAGAAATTGAATTGCAGATACTGCTAGGTTATTGTGTTACTGTATGCACACATTCTATTCTATTAAAAAGCAAGGCAAATTCTGAATTTACTTCTTTTTTTTCTTCTAAGAGACTACAATTATTAAAACTAAATCAATATCCTTCCTAGGGACTGAGTAGTTCATTAAATAAAGAAGAAAAATATGCATAAGGCTGGAGTCACCTCTATGCTTCATCTCTATTTATTATTATGCTTAACAAGTTTAAAAATGTCTTTTGGATCAAACTCTTCAATTTAAATGTCAATACATTTTCAGAGCTTGCTTTTAGTATTAAAAATGGTGAAAAAGTACTCTCATTTGGAGAGGAAAAAAAAAGATGTTTTTATATCTGGTCAGTTACACAGTAAGTTTGGGGTGGGGGAAGGCAAGATGCTTAAAGAAGTGAAAATATAAGCAAGTGTAATAATGTAATATCTCATTTATGTCATTTGCAATGGAGATAAGATTTCCTGAAATTTATGGAGAGAAATGGAACACTGTTGAGAAATGTATATATGTTTTAAGGGTTTCTTTTTTAAATTGAGGCTTGTCAGGTAGGATCTGTTCTGTAAGGATGAGAAAGAGCATATTCATTGAGTGGTTCTAAAATGTGTTTAGCATTAAAACAATTCTACTAGTGCAAATATTTTGGAGGAGTTGACTTACATTTTTCTGGGAAGCTGAGGCTCCTTCTAAGCTCTGCAGCTAATCATAACATGAATTGGTAAGTGATAAATATATAAATATAGAGAAAAATCATGCTAATAAAAGGTTTCTTTATTTTTATAAACTATCATAATAACTGTGGGTTGTTGTTGTTATTCTAACTGGGCCTGTCACTGGTCACCACCTGTGTTTTCTGTGCCTGATCACTCAAGCAACTTTCCTCTCTGCCTCTGCAAGTTAGATCTTCACATCTGAAATGAACTGAGATCAATTGCGCAAAATTTCCAATGATACTACTGCATCTGCTGATCTGCTATTGATCCATTAGATCAAACTCAGTCAAGATCTCAGGGATGTAGGTTATATCAAATAAACACAGATTTTGTAGACTACAAAAATTGTAGACTACAAACAATGTAGAGCAAATACCAGCACATGAGTAAGTGGAACAATAATCAATGTGTTATCCAGTAGTCTTAATGAAGAGATGGCTAGTCTTTGTATTTCATAAGAAATGGCTAGTCATAACAAAGGAAATGTTATGGTATTCAGAAGTTACTATAGTGAATTGTTCCAAAAAGTTTATTATTATTAATACAGTTAATGTTATTTTACAACCTTTTGCTTGTTTTTTAGAGTTTTAAATAATGACAGGCAATAACTAGAGAAGAAATAGTGAGAATTGGAAAGGTGCAGTTTTGAAAAGAAGGATGAGAAACTTTAATTTGAGAGAACTGATGAAGGGCTGTAAAAAATCTCTTTGAGAAAAGAAGATATTTCTAAATGCCCTCTAAAATGTGTAATTGTTTCTAGCTTACCATCATTAGAAAACATGCCCTTGCACAAATTTCAGTCAGTCTAATTACTCCTGAGTTTCAAAATCCCTCTGGCGTCCGCAGATAGCATACCCCAGGTAACCAAACTTGCCTAGGCAATCTCAGTTATTTAAGTTCCTCAGAGAGAAACTGAGAACTGCTGTTCTCTGAAGACTGTGTGTATCAATATCTTAATTCCGAAAATACGTGGAAAGCAATAACATGGTTTGTTAGCTTTTTTTCCTGTTTTGAATGTTGGCAAGCATATTGCTAAGGTTTTGAGTATGACACAAAGTTAAATGTCAGAATTAAGGCTGCCTATAAAACCAATTCATAACCTGTTTCTGTAAAAGGTGTGTCATACTAAATGTATATATATCACAGAATCAAAAAATGGTTGAGGTTGGAAGGGACCTCTAGAGATCATTTAGTCCAACCAGGCTGCTCAAGCAGGGCTGCCTAAAGCATGTGCTACAGGATCACATCCGATATATATTCATATATGTATATAAAACTTCATTAAATAATTGCTAATACTAATAATACTATTTAAAAAAAACCCACTATTTCTATTTCTTTTTTTTTTTTTTTTTTGTTATTAGACACCTGAAATTTGGCACAGTTTGAAAACCAAAATGTTTCATTTAAATACTGTTTTCATGTACATTAATCAGGAAAACTTAAGACTAACAAAATACGAAGATGGAGTTAAGAACTGAGGCACCAAAAACTACTTCTAAGGACTATTTCCTGGAGAGAGATTAAAACATATTTCTTTTTCACTTAAAAGATATAAGCACTGTTTTATTTCTCTTACTCTTACTTTGGTAAAAACAAACAAAAGGTACTACCAGTTCTGTCTCTAACGTTCTTCTCTAAGGATGTTTTCCATTTCTAATAAAAGACAAGGAACTTCAATATATTAAAGTTCTTTTGTGAAGATTGAAAGCTTAATAATGTGTTGTTAATTATTAATTATGAATGTGCAAAATTGGAATGAAAAGTAGAAAACTGCAAGAAGGACTATTATCTACTGGTGAAGATCTAATGAAATACATTTAAGACAGCTGACCCAGTTGTAAAGGGTCAAGGTAAAAAACAACTTTAGGGATTAGGAATCACAACTATGAGCCTGTGCAAGTGGAGTGGGACGTATAACATCGAGTTAGAGAATGAGCACACATTTTTAATCCTTACAAGAACCAAAAGACTTTACTGTTAGTTGAGATTTTAGTTGCCTATCCTATCTCTTTAATACTGACAATGCCTTCTTTTCGGTCACATGGTAATGTTTCGTTACAGTAGAAATTCAACATCAGAATCTACCTCACTTCTAATTTAAAAAAAAAAAAAAAAAAAAAAAAAGAGCTTGAGTCTTAAAAGCTTGAGTCTTAAAACTGCACAGACACAGGTCGTGTCTGCAGTTTTATCTGAGATTGAACTCATCTCTAAAGGGAATACTTTAGCTATCAGAGTCTTTTAATTTGGCTGGAAAACTAATAAATAACTCCCATTTTATGTCTTAATATATCTCCATTAGGGACTTTCTCTGCTATAACTTCATTATCTGTGTACATCTCTTTAATACAGACAATGCCTATCAATTAAAATGAGATTGAAGTGGGGCTTGGGGCATGTATGATTTCCTTTTAATATGCATTTGTAACAATTGCAAAAGGAAATGCTTGCATTCCAATGGCTTAACCTTTGAAGTTAAGGAGATCCTAATCTGGGACTTACTTTGGCAGCTTTACAGCAGCCCTGTCACAGTACAATCCTGAATGCCAAAGAATTCCCCCTTTCAGAGACTTTGCCTACATAGGCACAGTCCCCAAGGATATAGAGCTACTGTAGCGGCTCCAAGTTCTTTTTTCTGGCTGGAAGCAAAGGGGACATGACCTGGAGTCCCATATGCTGTGGATAACCCCAGCTGCTTATAATGCCAGCTGATGCATATCAGAACAGTGTAAACATCTAAATAAATAAATAAATAAATAAATAAAAACTGAAATTTATTGAATGGAACTGAAGAGAGCCAAATGGAAAAAATAATTCAAGTTTTTACAAAAACAAATATAGTAAAGCTCTCAGACCTAGCTGAAAGACTGCCTTAACAACATCACAAAGAAATCCTCTGTCATAATTATCTGAGTTTATTAAGTATGTTTGCTTATTCCGACCTATGCCTGAATTAATCTGGGAGTATGAGCAGAAGCACTGGGTAATAGCAACCTATTTTTAATCCATATGAATTTTCTACCAAACTATTCCTCTATTCTTTTCTAGTCTATTGAAATTCTAGTCAGATGCAATCAAAGGCAATAAATGAACTTATTTTGAAGCTCTCTAACACAGTCTCAACTTGCTAGCAAACTACATTTGAGAGAACTGTGCGAGGAAAGTCTTTTGTATTGGATTCCTTTATTCATGTTCTATCTGAATTGGAAATCTGCTGCAAAACAGAAGATAAACACAGCAAAGTGGTTTCTCTGGGATAAAAAAAAATTTTTATTTTTCTCTATAACATAAAAAGTTGGAAGTGCTTCATAATTGCATGGTGGCAATTTACAACAAAGATTGATGCATTTGTATTTATGAATGATAATATCGGAAAAAAAAAAAAAAGGGAAAGATTTTATATAAAAATGAAAAAAAAAAAAAAAAAAAAAAAAAAAAAACCACAAACAACTTTAAATATGAACAATAACTTCGATGTAAGAATATTATTTTTTACTTGTTTTATTTCTTCATTTCAAAGTTATGGGGAGGAGGAGGAGAGAGTTGCTTCCAGGAGAGAAATCAAAAAAACAAGAGTTGGTGGTGGGATTTTTTTTTTCCTCCAGATGTCTGTGTTGGGGAGGGAGAGGGGATACTTTGTTTATTTGAGATCTTTCACACCTAACATTATTGCTGCACTGACCTCTCGAGTTAAAATTTTCAGGGGCAAAAGTAAAGAAAAATGCTGGTTATATGATCCATAACCCTTGGATGAAAATATTAAAGTGTTAGCATGAAGTTGCAAGAATGAACTTCTATATATGTTCCAGAAAGAAGAAAACAAATATTCCACTGATCTGATAATATTGTTCTTTTAATTTTGTCCATATATTAAAGTACTTTATTTATACTTCTTAATTAGTACAAAATATGTTTATTGAGTTGCTCTTCCATAATACAAAACAGATTTCTTCCATATAGTAGAAAAGGACATGTATCCTTTAGGTCTCTATTGCTTAGTGCTATGAAGAATGTGAACTCATTACTAGATTTTTCTGATTTTTTATTTACATACAGATGGTAAAAAATTGAAAATTATTCCAATTGAGGTGGGGAGAAGGATACTGGAAAGAGAATATTATGATTTTCTCTGCTTCTTAACCACATTATTTCACTAATCTCCTTTAATAAATTTTAAATTCCTTAGAATACTCAAGAAAAAAAAAAAAAAAAAGGTACAAGTTACTTTTGTTCTTCTTGCCCTTCAATAAGAATTCTAGGTTAGAAAGACCCTAAGGCATGAGGGAGTGCTGTTCCAGTATAAAATATCTATTTGCATGTCTGCAGTTCAGCATTTGTTTCTTGTTGATTCTCTGATGTTAGTTAAAGAAAATGTGATTATCTGTGAATTTCTGATGTTGACAATCTCTGGAGATGAATGAATGAATGAATGACACTATGGGAGAGGTAGGGTAAGATAGAAAAAGAATGCATATTTCATATGTCTGGTTGGTGTCATAAATTAATCTGAAATATAATGCATAAAAATTCTAAAATAAGCTTAATATTTCAAACAATGAACAACTAAGCACAACAGTACAGTTGCACAAAGAAAATGAGCTGGTGGTAGTGTAATGCAGTCTTCATAGAGACCTACAGGCGGAGGTCTATGTATCTCCCTTAGGTTAATTTTCTGGGAAAGGGTACTTGTGTCTAAATCTCACATGTAATCCAGTCTATTTTACTCTAATACTTATCACTCAATCTCTAAGTGTAGTTACTGCTCAGATATAAATGATAAAAGATGTTCTGCTTTCAAGGTTGCTTGTTTTACATGATCACAAAGCGAGCTCTTTTTGCCCTCTCCAATTTCAAAACCCAAATTATGTACAAATTCTGTTGTAAATCACCATCCCACACATTGAAATACAACTCATATCAAATTAAAATCTTTAATTCTCCTCAGACCTAAAAGTAACTAACACACATTGCCAACTCGATTTGAAAGCTAGGAGGAACCTTTGCCTCTCAAAAGAGACTCACCAAACCTTTAGAGATGGTAGGAAAAAAACAACTGGAATCTGTGCTGTGGAGACAGCTTTAATTGCTTTTGCTATTTTGTTGTTAACATTTCTGCTAAGGAAATTTAGCTTTAATGGATGGGCAAGAGATTTTAACAACTACAGGGGGACTTTAGAAGAAGATGAAGACTAAATCTATGGCAGATTATATAAGGACAGAGGGACCAGGACAGGATACGAACTGTTTAGACAGAGGACAAGAGTGGGGAAAAGTGAACTGGCTAGAGTGAAATGCCAACAAACAGGACACAAAAAGGTTTGGGGAGCAAGTTAGTATAATCCCCTCAAGTCAGATAATGCAGTGTTTTTTCTATTTTGACCTCTCTAAGTATGTCAAAATTTTAAACATTGATCTTCTAAGCCAAATCTTTGCCCTTGCTAAAGGGTTTTCTATGACTTGCAAGTTTTGGGAAGATGCACATGAGTGAATTTTTGGTCATGTATCTGTCAACAACAGGCCCTTGTTTGCCCATAATCAGTTTGCCTCTAGATCTTCCTCTGATTACTCCGATCATAAATAATCAGATCATATCAGACAATAGATAATTTGCATTCTACCTATGAGGGGAAAGAGCATTTTCTCTTTGATAGGATCCATTTCTTTGCTATATCTATCCTTTCTTCCAGATATAATATGTTGGAGTATGCATTAAATTAGAGCTGCTCTAATAGTCCTTAGAAAACAGACAGTCTTGATATGGTTGAAATATCATTGAAGGACTTCTCTTTGCCTTCCTCTTGAACATAGCTGTGAAGTGAACAAATAAGAAAGGGCAGAAGGAACTTCTGCACAGTTGCTGTTCCAGCATCCACTGAGTTGATTTTTCAAGCTTGTCTCCCTTCAGCTGCAGCCCTTTAACAACCTATTACATCCCATTCTGTATTGTCACTAAATAGGTTGCCCAATGGGGCTGTGGCCCTCTTCTCTCATAGATGGTCAAAACTACCTAGACAAGGCCCTGTTCTAAGACAGTATTGTCGCTAATTCTTTCTCAACTATATCATTCTATATATCTATCTATTCATGTGTGGCCATGAACTTTTGTGTCTCTTTAAAAAATAATAGCCCATCTTGAAAAACTGATCATTAAGATTAAACTAACATCTGTGCAAAATTAATGTCTATGTAACATTAATGGTAAAGAATAGTGCTTTCTTACCATTGCAATCTGTAGCAGAAATAATTTCACTCTCCAGCAGCCTTGAAAGTATAAATTATTTTCCAGCTGCTGTTACTAAATGCACTTTATCACTTATTTTAAAAATGGATATAAAAGGCTTGGGATCCAATGCTTCTGCAGACTGCTTTTGACTAAAAAAAATGATTGAGACAACTGTAGTTGGCTTTAAGGAACAAAGGAATTTTATATATACTATTCTCCACCTGCTAGGCTTCAATTCTAAGAACTTTTCTTTCATTGTTCATGTTCAAAGATTGCTACATGAAAGTTTATTATTTATTAACATTCACTCCATAACATTGAAATATATACTGTAGTGATATTAAATATTATACAAACATAAGTTGTTTTGAAAGGGAAAGATGATTCTTTAAATAGAAAGACAAAAGCATGACTTAAACTCTCAGTTTCTCTAACTAAGAGAAGATAAGTTTGAGTCATATTGACATTTATTTTGATCTAATTCTTTCAAGGATATGCTTTAGTGACTACAAGGGTAAATGGTTTCCTGAACTGGGAATGGGAATTATCTCTGAAGAAACATGGGATCATGCTATGGAAAACACTGAAATTAAAGTAGAGCAACATATGTTTTTAAGGGGCAGGTCTTTGGGCAGGGATGGTAGACAGACAGAAGGCCAGTGCATGGATCTGGGGGATCTGGGGGAGTATGGAGGGTACTTCTGAGATGAGTGTGTGCGTGCGTGTGTGTGTGTGTGCGCGCGCACGCGCATGCACGCGCATGCCTCTGCTAGCAAGCATCAAGCTGGGTGAGCTAATGAGCCAGTATGGTGGATAAGGAAGCTCACAACTGAGGGTCCATACTGGTACTTGAAGCATCTGCAAGTTCTCAAGTGCTTGTGACCTAGAGAATGAGGATGTGTGTGGTTTCACTAGTGAGCTTCATTCTTTATTGGCTTGAGTAGGGATGGAGACCCAGCTATCTTCACTAATGTTTTATGTGAGTTGTATAGTGTTATATGAGAGTGTTGTTTGAAGGTAGTACCATATCCGTGGCAATCTGTGTAGCATCCTCTGTATGTCTGTCTTTCTCCGGGACTCACGCTCAGCTCCACTACCACTTGAACCTGCAAACAGAAGAAAAGCTACATGCATTGGCCTGGGGCCCATGGGAAGAGTCCAGGTCCCTAGGAGCCCCAGGAATCCCTAGGTCCTGGAGGAAGCAGCCATTATGACCTCCCTTGACAATAAATTTCTCATTCTAGATGGAATGAGCACTTGTTACTGCTATCCGTATACAACCATGACTTTACCAAACAAGCATAAACAAAAGTAGAACATATCCATAGATGTCAGGTCAATTAGAAAAACTGCTTTCACAGCTAAACCAAACAAAGCAAAGACAAGAAGTCAATAGTTCATACAGAGCAGGCTTGCCAAACATCAGACCTGAGGCCTTGCAAATTCAGTACAAAGCTTATGATCCATTATTAAGAATGGCAATGCTATACTGCAGGGCAGTGTGGTTACAATTTCATTACACAGAATAAAAGAGACACATATGGTGTCTTAATACTTCAAATAATTATTCCTGTTCAAGTTATCTTAAAAAGGTATAGAAGCTGTTTTATGGGGGATGGTGGTTGTTTTTAAAGAAACTCTGTAGAAATAATTGATACATGAAATAAACATAAATTAGATGAAGGACCTCACTTTTGCTGAAGAGCTAGAACTGCTCTGTGCCAATGACCCATGTAATCCTAACATCAAAATCTCTCCTTTGCTTCTCCAAATATGCCTTGAGCACTTTCACCCATAAGACATTACAGAAATCCAGCTGGACTGAAACCCATTTACTTCTCATTAAAACAAAGATTTTATTTTATCTCATTAAAATAGAGATGACATTGAGTTAAACATTTAGTAAGCATTCCAGAATCAGTGTTACTATCTTTTTATGCCCCAAATAATTATATAATCTGTGTATATTTAGCTAAGAAATTATTAGTCCAATTCATGTTTTGTCTGACATGTTAAATGGCAAAATTTGTTTTTCATATAATAGTTTTTATATAAAAACACTTCCTAGAATTTACATCTGTTCTCTGGTGTTAATGTTCATCTTTCCAATGTTCCTCTGTTTGCTTATGTTTATTCTTGATTCTCAATGTGAGTGGGGGGGAGAGTATATGACAAGTCATTGCCATTCTGATATCTTTGACAAAAGAAAGAGGATATTCACACGGGAGGTTTCCTCGTCTTGGAATCTTTGGAAGCTGTTGGGTTTATTTTTGTACATTCTCTTATCAGATTATACTTCCTTCTGACTGCTTCCCAGGCAAAGCTTAAAAGTTGCCTAAGAGCTCCCCAGCTTCTCCAGACTGGGAGGGCAATGACCTCAATCGATCACACTTGCACACAAGTTAATTGTGTGCACCCTTGCACTCAAAAAGTTTCCTTGACCACCTGGCTGTTGGCTAAAATCAGGCCTGGAGAGTCCTTAAACCGTGCACTGTCAGATCAATCCAAAGATTAATGCCAAGATTGGTTCTGGCGAAACCAGAACCATATTGCTCTTCAGGTTCACTAAGCTGTCTCCCTTCTGCATACAACATGAATTTCTGGACGGCAGAATTAACTGAAGTTTCTATATAGATTTTCCAGATAGATTATCAACTGCAATGTAATCTGGTATTAGAAAGACAAACATAAGTACTCTTATTGTAGTTTTAATTTTTAATAGAGCTTAATGTAGTTGTATCAGATATAAAATGGATTTAATTAAATGTAGACCAAAGATACGTAACACTATATCTGGTGTTTCTGAAAGGCAAAGGACAGCTCACAATTAACACCAGACATTCATATTTATGGAAGGAAGTCTAGATATTTTTCTGTCTGAAACTGAGTGCTACCTTATTGTGGCTTATTGAAATAATGCAGTAATTTGAAAGTAGGAGAAATATATATATAAAGATCTAGTGAGTGTATTTATTATAATTTTGTTTAAAAATGCCTGTTTATAAAGAATATCAGAGAGGAAAAAGAAAACAAGCAAATAAAATTACAACATCTGACTTTCTTCTGTCTGTTCTATGTGGTATTTTGGAAGAAGGAATGGTTAAGAAATATATGTTTAAGTTTAATCTTACGGTTGAAATAGTATATTCATAATAAGAATATGGAATAAATTTGTTATTTCCTACTTTAGAAAGAAAGGAGAAAGAGAACAATAAAAAAGTTAGGGATTTTTTGATAATTGCTAATTGATAATAATTGATAATTTTTTAGGAGCAAGCACTTCTTTTTCACTAAAGAAACACATTCCAGTAACGAGAAGTATGACTATATGTTCTTTTAGACATTTCAACTGGAATAATTACCGTAAAGATTTCAGTGGATTGCTGAATATGGTTTTGTAAATGACAAATAACATGTACTTTTTGGATCATAGGTCTCACCTGTCACCATTTGAGACATGATTAACATTTAGCAGAAGATAAATTTCTAATTATTTTAGCTTTTCAAACATAACAAATGACTTACTTAAAATGGGATATCTGATAAGTCATTGTGGTCATAAGGCAGTGTACTTTTTGATCAAGCAGAAATAAACTTTTTTTTTGTACTTACATAATCTTTTCTGAGAAGACAAAATATTCAAAGCTCTTTAAGCAATATGAATGCTACTTACCATTTTAAAGTAAATTTAGACTTAAAATTAGCACAATTAAGTTAGCTCAATGTATTTCATTGGTCCAAAAGAAGATGAGAGTATGACTTGATAGAAGTCTAGAAATACTTACAGAAGGTGAGTGATTTTTAGTAATGGAGAATGCATTTATACGCTGTAAGACATCAGTCAATTCTCTTTGTGATAAGCTAAAGGCACAGTCCTATTCAAAATCTTTCACTATACAGGTGTTTTAGTTTCTGACTTCTACATAGCTGGAAATAGACAAAGGATGTTAGCTTAATAATAATATTATTAACTTATGGAGGAGTGAAAAATATGAATATTTTTAAGGAATGTTAATAAGTTAAAATTAGAGGGCATGTCCCTGAAAGGTGAAAAAATAAGTTTGTTAACAGTGTTTGAAGTTTTAACAATCTTGTATCTTTATGCAAAAGAGTAAGCAAAGGCCCATGAAATCTGAATGCATCTCAATGCATTATTATATATGTCTCTTTTCCTCTCCCTCTTCCTCTCTCTTTCCTCTTCCTCTTCCTTTCTGGAGGAATTCTGTGGCAAACTCCAAAATATCTCTTGTCTTTTAGCCACTTGCAGATGTTTCTTCAGGATTCAGGACTTTCTCGGCCTTATGGAGTAATATTTAAACAGTTACTTAAATAGAAAATTAGTCATTATTTCTTTTGTCTATAACATGGTGAAATACAATAAAAGAAGAAAGAAAAGTTGTCCTTTGTCCTAAAATCCATATATAAACTATATTTTCTAATAGTTCCTATGCCATGCACAGCAGGTGCAAGTCTTCATTTGAGCTCAGTTTAAATAAAAGTTACCTCAGAAGAATACCAATTATAGAAATTTTTCCTCCATGGAATAATGAAGGTATTGACAGTTTCAAACATAAAGCCTTAAAGATTAATGAGATCATAGGAAAAAATAAGAACAATTCCTTCTTCCTTATCTGCAAGTTTATGTTGATTCTGCCAAATAAAATGCTTTAAGAAAAAATCCCAATGACAAGATGAAAATCGATTCAAAATGTTCCAAGAGATAAATTATGAACATAACACTTAAAAGAAGGGGAAAAGATCAGATCAGCAGAATTATATTTCTTTGCATATATAGCTGATTTTTCAAGTATTCATATAGAAATATTTAAGCATTCCTAAAGCTAAAATAAAATTCTATATTATCTTTCATACTAAGAGCTGAAACAAGCCTCAGAATTTTTTCTTTAATAGAGTAGTTCATCTTTTCTCCTTCTGCAAAAAAAAAAACAATGAGTATAACACACTGGCCTCAACAAAATCAATGGGGAAAGCTATAGTCATTTAAATGACAAGAATGTTATCTACCATGTTGGAGAGCCAAGCTAGCGGATAAAGCACAGCAGACATATAAGATTGTGGAAAAGCATCATAGATCTTCCTTTTATCTTCTTGAAATACAAACATAGACAAACCTACACAAAGCATGTCTAGCTAAGAAGGAACAACAATAACTTACATATCCTCCAGCACAACAAAAAGAATTGACAATAATTGGTAAATATATAATATATATATGAAAATGTTTGAGTACTACAGAATAAAATTTTACATAAATATTTCAATTTATTCTGACAAAAAAACTTCAAGTATTTTAAATACTCAGAAGTTCAACTCTTCAGAAATTTAATATATTTGCTACTTCAGTGTTCTGTGTTTGTACAGAAATCTGTGTGTAATAACAGATGGAGGCAAACAGTCAGAAGCTCAGACTATATATAAATAGCCCACATAGACTGTACCTAAAGGATGCTGTACCTGTCTAATTGCCTTATTTTCAGTTGTTGAAATAGCAATAAAATGTTGAAATAGCCTTGCTATTACATTTAAAGGCCCAGTTATGATTATCCGTTGATTCATTATTCAGTTTTCACCTATTGTTATCATTTACTCAGTTAGATACAGAATCACAGAATGGTTGAGGTTGGAAGGGACCTCTAGAGATCATCTAGTTGAGCTCCCCTGCTGTGTGTCCCAAGCACGGACACACAGAGCATGTGGCACAAGAGCAGCACCAAGGCGGGTTCTCCAGAGAAGAAGACTCCACAACCTCCCTGAGCAGCCTGTTCCAGGGCTCTGTCGCTGTCACATAAAAGAAATTCTTCCCCTCATGCAGATGGAATAGTGGTGTTCTGGTGTTTCAATTTGTACCCATTACCCCTAGTCCTGTAACTGGCCACCACTGAGGAGAATTTGGTCCCAAAGACACATTTCTGCCTTGTAAGAGCACCCAGATGAAGAAAGATATCATGTTTTGGAGTCGATCAACAGAACATTCACATCTTTAGACTTCTTAGGCACACATAATCATCATGCTCTCTCTGTATATATTGAAGATAGGCAGGTGAAACTCTCATCATGAAATGAAGACTTTATGCAAAACTAGTGGGTAATTGCACAATTATGATTTTATATGTATATTCCATTAAACTGGGAATAAAATAAAATACTAAATATTTTTTCTTTGAGATGTATTTATATATATTTGTATCTGTTTGCTATAAATATAAAAATTTGGGGAGTGCTCTACTGAAATGATACAAATTTCCTGATACATGCTCATCTTCATCACAGTGTTTTTTATTGGCAAAGGTAATGAAGGTAACACACAGAAACTAGGAATGGCTGAAAAGGTGTCAGAAGTTATATCTAGTTTGCAAATTAAATCTAAGTCTGAGTTAAGAGATATCTATCTTTGTCTTCATACATTTAAACAGCGTATCTTAAGTTTCTAATTTAATGCTGCTTTCACTTTCACTAGAGTACATTAGGACATGGTCTATTTATTAGAGTTATACAGGTAAAATTAGACTGACAAGTGACATCAGAGTTCCACCTTTTCTAATTTTTCGTTCTTTTAGAACCAGTATTACTTCAGCATTATGATGTTGAAAGTTATCTGCTCTCTTACAGAAATTTATCTATCATGACTCACTTCCCTAGAAATTACTTTTTGAACTGTGGCTTCTTGCAGTTTATTAGAACTAAATGAATTCTACCTAGTAAGGTGGGAAGGATGGCAACCCAGTGAGAAAGCCGAGTAAAAGAATCAGTGAACTACATGTGAAGAATAGAACCGGTCTTGGTTGTCACAGGATTTGCTGATTATTTGCTTTAATGGCAAATTTGATTATTTGCTTTAATGGCTAGCTTGGTACTAAGCAGAAGTGCTGTTGATAGTAAACTGCAAAGATTAATGATCATTTCAGTCAATTGTGCTACTTCAATGCCTGTTGTATATTTCTAACTTTTTTTTCAAATAGAAAAAGAAGAATCATTATTCCTGCAGTATTTCAGTGCTGCAGCTTATTGTGGTAACATCACACTAACCTTAATAGAAACAAATTTCATGCTAGATTATTAAAATCTAGTTAATCGTTTGGCCACATCTGCACTTTTGAAATTACTCCATGAGGCATGATATAAACTATGCATAGGAAAAGGAAAACATATAGGGCTTCAAAACTGTTCAAATATAAATGAAAACATAAGCCTTGCAGAATACTCTCCTGTTTGATCAGTCAGCATTGACAGATGTGCAGAGACACGTTATGGTGTAAAGGATCCTGAAAAATACCCCTTGGCATAGAGGACCATTAGAGGTCTGTAGAGGATGACTGTAATCATTCTCGAAGAGGTTAGTAGTGCTCTAGGCTGAGATGAGGCTAGAAAGAGATACTGGGAGTGGATCTGTATGTCCCATATATTGTGAAGGGCTTCAAGAAGCCACTGAAAGCTACGATAATCTGAAGAAAACCTGTAACTGAGATTGGGACTAACTTTGCTCGGGGCATTCCCATGACACAGCAGATCACAAGAGGCCTCTGATAAGCTTCTGTGCTGGATACCTGTCTATGTTTACTTGCATAAAATAAAATTCTCAGCATATAAAAGGAGAAATGTTATTTTAAGGGAAATGAATTGTTTATAATTATAGGTTCTTTCTCAATGTTTGCATGTTCCTGTTTTCAAAAATGATTTCCCCAGTTAAACTTGTAACTAATCTCCTTACTGTGGTAGCACTATCCTTGCACATCTGTTGTTGGGGAATTACAAGGCATATGATTGCAAGGTAGAACCCAATGCTGGATTTCATGTTTACTTTCTTTAGTGTTATTTGCTAAAAAAGATATAACTATAAAAAGCCTAAGTTTAAGAAATAATAATAAATTGAAGGATTTGCATTTGCTATTTTTAGTTGTTTTTTTTTCTTTATTGATTTCTTGCAAGTCTGTCTGTCTTTGAATTCACCCGAGAGCTTTGTACAACTGTTCAAGTGACTCTTTTTTGGGATACTGTTCTCATTCATGCTTCGTACCTTCTTGGTATCAAAACTCCTCTGTATTTGCAAATAAATGCAATTGTTTTAAAATCATTTTAAAGCTGTTTAGCATGTCTCCTTTTTGAAGCTTAAAGATTTTGTTTGAAAACAATGAGAGACGGTAAAATATCCCTAACTCTCTAATTTTAGGCCATTTACTAGTGTGTTTCTTATGTTCTGAGACTCAGACTCCCTTGTGAATATTGTAAAAATCTAAATATATTTATTGTTTTTTTTTTTCAATGCAGGAAACAATACAGTATTTTAAAGTGTATTAGCCATAAGAGGCAGTTGGCAGCAGAGCTCTGGCATAAATCCCCCATCCCAACTGGCATAAATCAGCATGGCTCCAATGAAGTCAATGCAGTCATGAAACTTTATACTGTCCATAGAACACACAGTTCTGTGTGCTTGGTTTTTCTTTTTTTTTTCTTTTTTTTTTGTTTTGTTTTGTTTTGTTTTGTTTTGTTTTGTTTTACCACTGATGTATTATTTAAAAAAATATTTTGCTCTCTTGCACAATTTAAGAAATAGTGTTCTATACACAATAAAAAATGATGATCTTAGCAGATCCTTATCATAAAGGTAAGAGTTTTGAGATATTAAATGTGTGCTGATGTTAAAAAGTTGTCTCAATTATTTATGATCCCTTTCTTGTTTATCATATTTGGTATTTCTCTGTTATTTCTGTGTGTGACTTAGTACCCCAGTTTGGAACAGTTCAGTAAAGGAAAACTGCTCTGCTAAAGGCATTAACCACAGAAGCATTAACAAAACTTATTAATGATCCTCTGAACATGGATACCCCTGGGTGAGCAAAACTTATACAGAGCCTAATTACAGATACTTAATCATGTTAGCCCCAAGTTCAAGTTACTCAAATCTCCTAATATATTCATGATCTTTCACTCATTAGTGAAAACCCCTTCTCCTTGAAGCTGATGTCCCACCAGTTGTTTATTTTAAACATTCCTCATAGGTTTAACAGGCTTATTTCCAGAGCAGGTAAGGACACTGCTGTAATTGGTCTATGTTTTCAGAGATGTAGCTACTGTATCCATGACAAGTCTTCAGAAGTTAACCTTTTGAACATTACAAGTAAGAGACAAATTGTAACACATCGTGAGAGGTGCTCTCTGTGACTGTGTAACTAATTAACATAATCACATTATTTGTGCTAAAAGAATATAGGCAAGCACTTACTGTTGCAGAAATTTACCACATGGTGAAAAAAACTGACCAAACCAAATCCTTTTCTTTACAGATTCTTGAAGTCAGATGCATAATTCCAGTCACTTTTTTTTTTTTTTTTTTTTTTTTTTTTTTAAGGGCTAGAATACGAAGTACAAACATAAATGCTATTACTTTATGTATATAGTGTGAGAGGATGCAGATACATGAAAATGCATCATAAATGTATGTACTGTTTTCAAAATTTGCCATTGATTATAGAAGAATTCTACAAGCAACTATTTAGATGCAGAAAGGCCATATGAGAATTTTTAGAAGTGCTTAGGCATTTCACTCCCTCTGAAAATCCAGTCAGATACCTATTCATGCTTAAATGACTTTCAAATATGAGTCTGACTTCTTTAGTTTTTAAAGATGAGTGATAGAAATGAGATCAAGGTTTTCAGGGAGCATTAATCACCAAATCACTGGAATTCAGTTTCCTGCAACTTCTTTTAAAATGGAATCTCAAAACCAAAAATGACCAAAATTGCTTTTAAAAGGTGCCTTTGAAAAATACTGTCTTTTTAAATTATTATTATTTAATTACTCTGAAAGTTATTAAATAACAAATTGAGAGCTGGAACTGAAAGCTATGGCTATAGTTCAACCCCAGCAATAACTCCTCACATTTCAAGTGCTCTTTTTAGTTTCTAAACTAGAAAACCTAATATTTTGATGATTGTGTTGAGGGTTTTGATGGTTTGATGATCTAACTAATCTAGGCTGGCTTTTGCTTCTTACTTTGACTTTTAGAAATAATTTTAATTTTCTCTTATATCCCCAGGCACCAGTATAGATTGGGGGTTGCCCTGCTAGAAAGTAGCACCGTGGAGAGGGATCTGGGAGTCCTGGTTGACAACATGGATAAATATCCATGAGTCAGCAGTGTGCCCTTGCCTCGTGGTCAAGAAGGCTACACCAGGAGGAGTGTTGCCAGCAGGTCAAGGGATTGGATCATCTCTCATATTAGGAAAGACCAAGTGAGCTGGGCCTGCTTAGCTTGGAGAAAGGAAGACTGAGACAAGATCTTATCAGTATGTATATTTATACATACTGAGGGTAGAATGCAAAGAGAATGAGGCAAAACTCTTCTCAGTGATGGCCAGTGACAGGACAAGGGGCAATGCGTACAAATTAAAATACAGGAAGTTCCATCTTCAAATGATGAAGAACTTCTTTCCTGTGAGGGTGACAGAGCCCTGGATCAGGCTGTCCAAGGAAGTTGTGGAGTCTCCCCCGAGGTCTTCCAAACCCGTTTGGATGCCACCCTGTGCCAAATGCTCTGGATGACCTTGGTGGAGCAGGGGGCTTGGAGTAGATCTCTAAAGGTCCTTTCCAGCCTCAGCTGTGATTCTGTGATTCTCTTTTGGTCTATTAATTCACTACTGCCAAAGATGCAGAAAACAAAAAAAGCCATCATCAAAATTAAAATAAATCAATATACTAATACCAAAGTTATTTGTCCATATTTTCACATGTTGGAAATTGTTCACATTTCAAGCTGTTATCTTCTTGGGTAACCTGCTGTGGAAGGACTCAAGCCAAAAGGACCCCTTAAGATGTAAAATTCTGGATCAAAGCCAATTGACTCTTATGATCAACATTTCTTGGTCACTTAAGTCCAAATTGCCCCATTCATTGAAACCAACCATCTTTCACAAAAGGAAAAATAATTTATTTTTCTCCATTACTGAATGACAGAATCAAGACCACAACATTTCTTTCTGCTCTTGCTACTCATTTGAAGTGGAAGATTTTCTTATTAGATCTTCAAATGTTGTGATATGTATAACTCCTGAAACAATAATTCTAAGGTCCCATTAAATCTATACAAAGAGTAAAACTTTATCTGCATCCTGTAGCTTAGTTAGCTGTCAGCTTCTTGCTGACATTAGGCATGGAAAAGGAGATTAGGGTCCACCAGAGATTCCTCCTAGATGATGTGTTTCACTACTGTAGAGTTCTCTAGCTTGTGGAAAACATCCCCTGAAAAACTGTAAATAGAACAGACATTGTCGAGAGTAAATAATATCTTGTTTCTCCTTTTTCTTTCATTTTTTTCTTATGCTCCATTCAAACTCTTTTTTTTTTTTTTTTTTTTTTTTTTTTTTCCTATTTCTGTTGAAAAGGCAGTTCTCATTTCCTCTTACATAATGCTTGGATCTATAACACTATAACACTGAGCATCCTTACAGAAATGTGTTAGCTCTCCAGTGGAACTTTGTAATATATTCCTTAAATTTAGCTGAGATTTCGTGTTCCCTTTTATACCAGCTCTGTAAGTACCAACCCTCACCTCCCCACTGCTCAAATTATTCTTGCTGTGATTTAGACTCCATAGATTTTGGCATCAAAATTTGTGTGAAAATGAATATTTAATGACACTTTTGAGAGCAACAAAAAATCTATAAGAAACACTGCATCAATCTACAAAATCTTTCAGAGTTGCTTCATGTTTACACATTGATGCCAGAACCACTCTTTCTTATTAACACTCAGAGTATCATAAAAATGTATAGATCAGACAATATCTAGTCTTAGATGAGGAAATGCATGGCTCTGCCATACTGAGTCCTGAGTATTTTCAGTGGGGGAGATTCCACCTACTCTTTACGTGCTATTCCAATGCCTATTCATTCTCACAGTGAAGATTTTTTTTTATTAATTATATTTCTTTCTTATATACATGTAGAATTTCCCCTGCAACAACCTGTGCCCATTGCTTCTTGTCTTCCTGTGACCAAGGAGTGTTGTAAATAGTACCCTCATCTTCTCTCTAATTCCCTTTTTCCCCTTTAGGTATTGGAAAGTTATGATTGTTTTCCCTATGAATCTTCTCCTCCCTAGGCTAAATAAATCCAGTTACTTCAGCCTTGATCTTTATGTCATCATATATGTCTTCTTGGTGGATGCTAATGATCTCTGCTGGGCTCTCTCCAATTTTCAATATCTCCCTTCAAGAGGGAGACCAGTACAGTCAACAAGAATAAGCTACCCCAAAGGAAATTCATGCTGAATACCATCACTAACTCTTCAACAACCAGCTAAAAAAATACTATTATTGTAGAGCCTGAAACTCTGGCTTTCCTCAAAAAAATATATACTTTCAACTGCACTTGCGTTAAGAGTTTTTCTGGCAATTTTTGAAAATGAAAATCTTACTTCTTATAACAGGACCTCCTCAGCAGAAGACTGATGTTCAGTGACTGAAATGGTGGTTATGGAATGTATGCTTTCCTTTACATTCAGTGGTCAGATTTGTGTCTTTCTTCTGCTTATGCACTTGGATTTGCTAAAGAGGACTATCCAAATTCTTTCTTTGTCTATTATCAAGCATTTTCTGCATTTTGCTCCTGGCAAAGTTTGGTTTTCCTGTATCCCATTCAGTTGACCATTTTTGAAATATTAATGTGGACAAGAAATACTGAAATTATGAAGAAAGCCTGAGATATACTATTAGATTTATATGCAATTCATTGTGATCAAATTACATTTCTCTGGGCAATAATAATTACAGATGAAGGAAAACAAATGAAGGAAAATAAACTTCGATTGTCAGCTCTTTCATGCAAGGAAATTTAAATTCTCAGTTGAATTGGCTATTATGGCCTCAGGGCAGAAAACTAACTATATCATGTACATATGATGAAGTGGGAAAGATGAATTATATTAGCTACGAGTAACTACTGCCTAAGGCTGACCAAGCAGCACTTCTGGCACAAACTGTTGGGAAACTCTTAGACCAGGCCACAGTATCCCAATAGCTGGTGATAAGAAAAAAAAAAAAATTGAATACAGTGAATGAGTGAATGTTGAATAGATACAAAAAAAATATAGAGAACAAATTCAAAATTTGAATTTACTACCAATTCCTTACAGTAAATTCAGAATTTTCTGGAAGGTAATTTCAAAAAGCTTATATTATTAGATTTATTAGTATGTATTTCTGAGTTTACCATATGCTACATGTTGCACCAAGCTTGGCCTAATGCTGGTGGTGTTCTCTGAAAAAGCATTAACTCTGAAGCCCTGATCTAAGAAGCTTCTTACCTGGTTAAATTCCAACAGAAAAAGGTCCTGTAAACCCAGGATTTCAGCATCCTGCTCTATTACTATGTAATTAAGAAGAGCAAAGCCTACGAAGCTAGAGTCCTCAACACGATGCCCGAGGAGCATGAGGAATATGAATTCCAAAAGGGAACATAGATTAGAGTCACTTTCTAAAATACAGTGGCTATTTTCATATCCTTCATCATATCATTTCATGTGCTTATATATTGAGGCACAGTTCTGACATGAAAGAGAAATAGATGATTAGAAACAGCATGGAAAATGCTCACTGAGGAAAATCAGGTTTGACTAAACCGATTGCCTTCTACAATAAAATGGCTGCATTTGTAGAATACAGAACAGTGGATGCCATTCACCACAATAAGAGGCTTCAAGAATCTATCTATTTTTATCAAGCTAATTCTTTATTTATATCGAATGCAACTTCTTTATTTCAACTTAGCATGCCACTTAGCATTTCCAGTCAAATCCTTAATACAGTTCTACTATGATTTTTTATTTGCCAAACATGCTTGTAATTTAACCAAGGAGTGAAATATGACTTTCTCTCTTTTTCTAGACTGGTGTTAAAATTATTTCTGTTCTTAACCTTTTAATTAATTGAAACTTGTTTGAGCTTTCCTACTGTATGGAAATGACAGAAATTGTCCTGTCATTAGCATATTCATGGCATAAAGTTAATACTCATTCAACCTTCTTTAACGCTCACAATATTTCAGGTTTACAGGATAGGAACAGAAGTGGGTCACATCTCATCTAATACTTTTAGGATTTTTATTAAAATTTTAAAAGCTTTATTTAGTTTATTACTTCACAGTGGACTGCAAAGCACTTTTTCACATGTACATATGATACAAAATCTTTCAGTACTACTTAAATGGATATATTAAATGAATATAAATGGAATTTGTCTCTGCTAGGACTTCCTTTTTTTTTTCTCTAGTAAGAATCCTGCCTCCGAGCTACTGAGATATAGCTTAATCAGGTCATTCCAGCCTTCTTTCTTGATGAAGACATCAATTAGAATGAAACACTGAAAATGTCTTGTTTTCTCAAGACTGTCTAAAACCCTAGCTGAACAATTTCTGCTTTCAGAGGTAAGGAGGTTCTTCATGCAATAGTTAAAGATTAATTTTCTGGGAGTGAGTATTCTCAGTCAAGATGCCAGGGTTTGGGGATTTTTTTTTTTTTTTTTTTTTTATGAAATCTGCTTATAAATTAAATTCTCAACTCACAGAACAGAGACTATTAGAACGTTCAAAGAGGAATGCTACTGAGAAAAGGAGAGATGTGAAAAGTTCACTATTTACAGAAAAGAGATATTGTTGCCCAAAAGTGAATCTGTTAATTAACTTAAATGAGAAGAAGTAATATCTGCTTTGTTCTATTCTCTAAGTTAGCAGCTTCACTGGAGTTTCAGTTAATGGTGATATAATACATATATATATATATATATGTATATATATACACACACACACACACACACACACACACACACACACACATATATATGAACATCTTCAGGAGTATGCAGAAGCCAACAAAGTTTAGAAGATATTCTTAAACCAAATATTGTGTTTTCTGCTGTGGACTGAAATGAAGCCTTTTTTTCCCTCTTCCCTTTGATGTGGAGAAGTCACCATTTTCATATTAGAGGAATTCTGCTTCCTATTAATCTAAATTAATACAACAGAATCTTTCATATCCATCTCAGTGAACATTTCACAGAGTCTCAGAATCACAGATTCACAGAAGGGTTAAAGGTTGGAAGGGACCTCTAGAGATCATCTAAGACAACCCCCTGCTCCACCAGGGACACCCAGAGCATGTGGCACAGGGTGGCTGGCATCCAGGCAGGTTTGGAAGACCTCCAGAGAAGGAGACTCCACAACCTCCCTGAGGCTCTGTCACCCTCACAGGAAAGAAGTTCTTCCTCATAAGGAGATGGAACTTCCTGTCTTTCAACTTGTACTCATTAACTCTTGTCCTATTACTGGCCAACACCGAGAAGAGTTTGGTACCATTGTATTCATGTTCTCCCCTCAGATATTTGTACATATTGATCAGCTCCTCTCTCAATGTTCTCTTCTCCAGACTAAATAGGCCCAGCTTGCTTAGTTCATAAAGGAGATGCTCCAGTCCGTTAATCACCTTTGTCACTCTACACTGGACCCTCCCTAGAGGTTCCACATCCCACTTACACTGGGGAGCCCAGAACTACACACAATACTCCAGATGCGGCCTCACCAGAGCTGAGTGGAGGGGCAGGATCATCTCCCTTGACCTGCTGGCAACACCATCCAGGATCCCCTTGGCCTTCTTGGCCGCAAGGGCACACTGCTGACTCATGGCTAATTTGTTGTCAAAATATATATTTTATGCATGTAGACTTATATATTATATATTATATATTATATATTATATATTATATATTATATATTATATATTATATATTATATATTATATGTTATGTGTTATGTGTTATGTGTTATGTGTTATGTGTTATGTGTTATGTGTTATGTATTGCATATACATATATATGTATGTATATATGTGTTATATGTATTATGTATTATATATTATGTATTATATATTATGTATTGCATATTGCATATTATATATACAGTAAATATTTATATATTTAATATATTTAGATTTGTGACTATCACTGACTCTCTCTAGCATTAAGTCAAACTAAACTTGAATCATCTGGCAGTTCGATTTTTTAAAAATGTGTCTGGACTTAAACTTTAATAATTATTCTGAAGTCAGATGACCTAACTAATAATCAAAATAGTGTTACTCTTTTGAATTAAAATTTAATATGAATTATTATTCTTAAGTTTTAACAAAATTGATCCCAAAATTTATTACTTGATTGCACTTTTTTTTAAGGAACTTTAATTATGTGGTCTTAATGTCATCCTCTTGAGAGTATTACTGAGAGAGTACCCTTAATGACAAGAATTCAATTCTCCAACGTGCTAAGTTCTATACATGCTATAAAAGCATTTGTTGAGTTTCAACAAAGTCTCACACTTCCTTTTTCAACTGAAATAAAAGTTACAACTCCAAATATTTTTCCTTGATGGATGGAAATACCGCTAGACAGATATATTTTTAAAAGTCCTTAAAGTAGGTCACTGCTCTAAAGCAAATGTATAATCCCAGCATACAGTTTGTAGTCTCTATCGTGAAGAATTTCTTTAGCAGTCTGTTATCTGTATGAACAACCATTTTTAAATATAAGTGATAGACTTTTGATTCTGTGTGGAAAGTAAGTAAGCAATATGTAATACATAATTATGACACTTTTAACATGCCTTGATAAGGGATGAAGATGAACCATGAACACTGTCACATATGTTCAGCTTATACCTATAAAGCGGTTCTCATAGTGGAGCACACAACATTTCAGATGTTCAAAGAGCTATTCGTATACATATAGGCATATTTATTAATGTCAAATAATGCTTTAAATTCCTTTAGAAATAATACATATGTCTCCCATTCGGTCTTGATATAAAGGAGATATGTATACAGGTTTGTAAATGGAAGATTGGACAGTATGACTAATCTTACACCTTTGCAATCTTATACTTTTGTACTAGCATTAAAACAAAATGAGAGTGATTGTTTACAAACATCTTCATAGAATCATAGAATGCTTAAGGTTAGAAGGGACTTCAGAGGTCATCTAGTCCAACCCCCCTGCTCACGCAGGGTCACCTAGAGCACGTGGCACAGGGCTGTGTCCAAGCAGGTTTTAAAGATCTCCAAAGAAGGAGACCCCACAACCTCTCTGGGCAGCCTGTTCCAGGGCTCTCTCACCCTCACTGTCAAAAAGTGTTTTCTCAAGTTCCTGTGGAACTTTTGGTGCCTCAGCTTGTGGCCGTTTCCTCTAGTCCTATCACTGGCCACCACTGAAAAGAGGCCTCCTCACTGCCTCTCTTGAGGTATTTATACACACTGATCAGGTCCCTTCTCAGCCTTCTCTTCTTCGGACTGAAGAGGCCCAGCTCTCTCAGCCTTTGCTCATAGATCAAATGTTCCAGGCCCCTGATCATCCTCGTAGCCCTGCGCTGGACTCTCTCCAGCAGCTCCACATCCCTCTCGTACTGGGGACCCCAGAACTGGACACAGTACTCCAGATGTGACCTTACCAGGGCTGTGTATAGGGGGACGATCACCTCCCTCGACCTGCTGGAGATGCTCTTCTTAATGCACCCCAGGATCCCGTTGGCCTTCTTGGCCACCAGGGCACACTGCTGCCTCATGGTCATCTTGTCATCCACCATGAGGCCCAGGTCCCTCTCTGCGGGGCTGCTCTCCAGGTCCACCCCTAATCTGTACTGGTGTCCAGGGTTATTCCTCCCCAAGTGCAGGACCCTGCACTTGCCCTTGTTGAACTTCATGAGATTTCTAACTGCCCAGTCCTCCAGTCTGTCCAGGTCCCTCTGGATGGCAGCACAGCCCTCAGGGCTACCAGCTACTCCTCCCAGTTTGGTATCATCATGAACTTGCTGAGAGAGCACTCCAACCCTTCATCCAGGTCGTTAATGAATAAGTTGAACAGGACGGGACCGAGGACCAACCCCTGGGGGACACCGCTAACTACAGGTCTCCAACTAGACTCCTCGCCACTGACCACCACTCTCTGCACCCTGCCACTGAGCCAATTCCTAATCCACCTCTCCATCCACTCATCTATCCACTCATCAAAGGTGTGGACCTTTGGAGCTTGCCCAGGAGGATGCTGTGAGGGACAGTGTCAAAAGCTTTGCTGAAGTCCAGATAGATGACATCCACCACTCTGCCCTCATCTATCCAGCTAGTCACTCCTTCATAAAAGGCAATCAGGTTAGTAAAGCAGGATTTCCCCTTGGTGAATCCATGCTGGCTACTCCTGAGCACCTTCTTCTGCTCCATGTGTCTGGAGAGAGCAGCCAGGATGAGCTGTTCCATCACTTTTCCGGGGATGGAGGTGAGGCTCACCAGTCTGTAGTTGCTCGGGTCCTCCTTCTTGCCCTTTTTGAAAACCGGAGTGACGTTGGCTTTCTTCCAGTCCTCTGGCACCTCCTCCGTTCTCCAGGACTTTCTGAAAATGATGGTGAGCGGCTCGGCTATCACATCCACCAGTTCCCGCAACACTCTGGGGTGCATCCCATCAGGGTCCATGGATTTGTGGGTGTCGAGTTTCCTTAGATGCTCTCTGACCCACTCTTCCTCTACCCAGGGCAAGCCTTCCTCTCTCTGGCCCTCTTCGTGTGTCCCTAGGGCCTGGGATTCTAGAGGGCTGCCCCTGACAAACACTGAGGCAAAGGCGGCATTCAGCACATTCAGCAGCTCTGCTTTCTTTGTGTTTCTTTTTTTTTTTTTTTAACCAGGGCACCCACTCCGTTCACTAGTGGACCCACATTCTCCCTGACCTTCCTTTTGTTGTTAATATATTTGAAGTTTTTCTTGTTACTCTTAACATCCCTTGCCAGATTTAGTTCCAAGCGTGCCTTGGCTTTCCTTGTAGCATCCCTGCATTCCCTGACAACGTTCCTGTATTTCTCCAAAGGGGTCTGTCATTTCTTCCACCTTCTGTATACTGCTTTCTTCTGCAGGGGTTTTGCCAGGAGCTCTGTGCTCATCCACGCAGGTCTCCTGCCTCCTCTGCCTGACTCCTTACGCACAGGGATGCACTGTTGCTGGGCATCGAGGAAATGCTGCTTGGCATGGAGGAAATGCAGCTTAATCTTGTATCTGTATTTTGTGATTTTTTTTTCAGGCCTCATTCATACTGTATTAGGAGTGAAAAAAGCATAGCCTTCCAGGACTTATTGGGAATTTACCTGGTCTGCGCCAATTTTAGACAGTTGTAACTGTCACAGCATTGAAGCAGCTATTGCAAAAACTTGTTTACATTTAGTTTTAGCTTACAAGATCAACAAGTGGGTTACTAATAGTAAATTCTTGGTTCCATATGCAAGATGTGTTCCTTGTTTCCTATTACAAGATTTTAAGTGTAGAATCAGCTATCTGTTTTTAAATGGGAAAATAGTTTGATTTTCCTTGAAATATCTAATTCCTGCTTTACCTGCTTTCTAGATAATTCTAGATAATTCTGTAACTGACTGTAACACAACTTGGGACTCCATTTCTGGGGAACTATATCCTTTTCATATTGAAAACAATCATTAAAAACTATACTAATAGAATTTTTCTCCTAAAAAAAAAAAAAAAAAAAAAAAAAGATTCCGTGTAGCAGGTTAAATACATAATGGACGTTTTGGAACCAGGAAACTCAGTACAATCTCAGGAACCAGGAATCTCAGTACAACCTGCAGTATTTCCACAAAGATGTAATATCATTGCCACCTGTCAATTAGAAACAGCTGCCGCTGCAGCCTGTCCTGAGAAAATTGCAAAGCCAGCATTTCATCTTAATATCTCATTTTGAGCTATTTAATTTGCAGGATTAGGTCCCATGAATTCATCTTTGGTCTTTTGTATCACAATTACTTTGAACTGTGTCTCATCCATTTATTGATGCCAACACCCATTGCTCAATGAATAGACGATAGATATGCCAACACATAGATAAGTTAGTTGAAAATAGAGCTGAATATTGTCAAGATCAATAATTTTTTTCCAAAGCAGCAGATGCTAGTAGTATCTTAAAATGGATAATGAGGAGGAAAGTGCAGTTTCTCTTGCTTTGTCTGTGGACAATGCCAAGCTAACCTCAGATCCTTTCTTTAGGATAGTGGTCAGGGGATTTTCTCTTGAAGTAAGACTGAAACAATGTTATGACAGTTTTGATTTGGAAAAATGCACTAGGCCATGTAGCTTGTTGGTGTGAATCGAGGCAATGCATCCAATGCAAGTTTATTTTTTGGTTTACGTTTTTTCACGTACAAAAATAAAACCCTAGGAAGTGATATAGAAGCTGAAGCCAAGAATGTGCCAATTTGTTGACTAACTTCGAATCTTCACTGGCATTTAACCAACAAAAAACACACAGAAAGACTGGCTGAATTAGGTGGATTCTGAATTTGAACCTAAATATTCTATTCTCTTTAAGAAGAAGTCTAAGGTGCTGGATAGAATGACAGGTATTTCTGTACTTCTAAATCAGTTCCAGTGCTTAAAACTGCAGGAATAGCTGTAACTGCCTCTGTCAACTTACTACAATTAGTTAGCACATCACCTACTTCTAAAGAGGAAGATCTCCTAGATATTCAAGAAAGATTCTGGATTAGCACAAACGTATTTTCAAATGCTGAGCATGGCAGAGAAGAAAGAAAGAAAGAAAGAAAGAAAGAAAGAAAGAAAGAAAGAAAGAAAGAAAGAAAGAAAGAAAGAAAGAAAGAAAGAAAGAAAGAAAGAAAGNAGAAAGAAAGAAAGAAAGAAAGAAAGAAAGAAAGAAAGAAAGAAAGAAAGAAAGAAAGAAAGAAAGAAAGAAAGAAAGAAAGAAAGAAAGAAAGAGAAAGAAAGAAAGAAAGAAAGAAAGAAAGAAAGAAAGAAAGAAAGAAAGAAAGAAAGAGAAAGAAAGAAAGAAGGAAGGAAGGAAGGAAGGAAGGAAGGAGGAAAATACTAGAATAATACCTTTACTGTAGTCTTACCAATAATGAACAGAACAGAAAGATTGTTTTATGTGTGCGTAGGCCATATCCCTGTATAAATAAACTGCAACATTTCGCTGTCTCACTTTTGATAGATCTTCAATAGTCTTCTTTAAGTTTCTTTTCTTCAGAGAATATACCTAGACAGTTCTTTAGTCTGTATGTCCTTACCTAAGTGGATTAGCTAAATGGTTCCATGTCATGCATTTTCATTAGTAAAATATGATAGATTTTTAAGATATATCTCTACTTTTAGAGGGTATTTTAAAATCTAAACCTTTCCTCTAATATGTTTGTATTCTTTCCCATTCTGTTATCTTCTGCAAATTTAATAATTATGCTATTTCATTATTCAGATAGTGAATGAAAACGTGTCCCTTGTACACTCATTCTCCCAGGACATACCCTTGCATAACCTCAGTTAATTAATCTTTAGATTGAGAACTATTTAAAATTACTCTCCAAGTATTGATTTTTCACAAATTTGTACATATTTCATGATATTTAATTTAGATAATGCAGAATTTCTTTGTTGCAGATTCTGTTCTGAAGGTTTCACTATACTGAACTAAAGCTCAATGCATTGTTTAATCAATATTTCCAATTTAAGACATTAGGATGCTTGAACCTCTCTATGAATTATGTAGAGATATTAGACAGTAGCACCTAGCCTATACATACCTAATTCCTTTTGGAAATTAATAAGCAGAGGTCTAGATCTGTGAAACTATGAGAAAGCTGTACAGACTTGCACTGTAATTTGTGTGTGTGTGTGTGTGTGTGTGTGTACATAAGAATAAAAAATACTTAAGTCCCAATTACATGCACAAAACGATGGACCATTCTAAGGCAGGGGCCGGTGGAATAGATGATCTCTAGAGGTCCCTTCCAACCTTAGCCATCCTGTGATTCTGTATGATTCTGTGAAACTGCTTTACTTGTTTTTCCATTTCTGCTGATATCTGAAGATGCACTATTTCTAGTGAAATGTCATTATTAGGACATAAACGTAAAACTCAGATTTTTTTTCCAGTTATAGCAGGCAAATCTCAGGTTTTAATAAAAGCTGATCTCCTTTCAGTAGATAACTGCTAGACTCTTGAAACAGACTCATGGATTAATCAGTGCATTTCTATTTATATAAGTAGCTCACATGAAGGGGAATAATTGCTCCTAGATTACCAGATTGGTTAGTGCTTAAGACAGTCTATGACAATGTTGAAAGTTTTATTTCTTATTCTTACAGAGCTCGTCAGAACTTTTATTTTGAGATATCTATTTTTTCTGACAAATTTGGTAGAAACTGATGAACGAGTTCAAAAACTATTAGCAAGGTCATGAACAGATAAATTACTTGATGTACAAGTCCTATTTCCATAAGAAATCAAGAAAAGTCTGTGTATTACAAGCAAGTAGAGCATCAGATGAATTATGTTATTTGTGTTTTTCAGATAAAATCTAAAAAGGTTGCAGAGGATAGATTCACAAAAAAAGCTAGGGATGGAAGGTACCTCTGGAGATCATCTAGTCCAAATCTCTTACTCAAAACAGATTCACCAAAAGCAGGTGGCTCAGAGCTGTATCCAGTCAAGACGCTGTATCTCCAAGCACGGACTCTCCACAACTTCTGTGGGAAACATATTCCCCTGCTTGACTACTGTCATCATGAAGTATTTTTTTCTTATCTTTAAGCAGCGTTTCCTGAATTTTAATTTATGACATCTTGAGATGTTAGCTGGGCACTACTGGCTCCAATCATCTTTATTCCTTCACATCAGCAATTCATTCACACTGATAAGACACTCCCCACCTCAGTATTCTCTTCTCCACACTAAACAGTCCCAACTCTCTGAGCCTCTACTATGACAGTGCTCCAATCCTTTGTTCATTTTTGTGACCATTCCTGTGACTCTTTCCAGTATGTCTATGTCTCTCTTGTACTGGGCAGCCCAGTACCACACACAGCACTCCTGATGTGGTCTTACCACACAAAAAAGCTTAGATTAAAACACTGGAAGGACAGCTAAATACCTTTAAAAGACTAGCCCGAAGAACTAACTAGATGGTTAATTTGACTACAAAAAGGGAGAAAAAATGGCTGAAATGTACTTTGTAGAAAAGGTATGAGATATGCAGCTTAAACCATAGTCCATGTGAATACCTTGGTAGACTCCTCAGATCTTCATTGTGCTTTGAAGTCACATTTAAAAATGAAAGAGTGTGAAATTACTAATCAAAAATGAATGATACTCGCAGCTGCTTTAAAAAATATTCAGCAAATGCAGCTACCTTCCTCTCACGTATACAAGTTCCATACAGAGTAGCTTCATAGACTTCCATAAACTCATTTCTATTTAAAAGAAATTGAGATTCAGTAACTGAAGACAACTGGAAAATAGAGAAGACTGACTAAAATATCAAACAATTGTGTAGTGCATATAGTACTGCCACAGATTAGCAAATTGATAGGCATATATTGATAGGCATATATATTCCAATTGTGAAATGAACAGAGAGGAAATATTTATTATTAGATTCTTCTAAAATTCTTTGTGCACTCTGGTATCCTGGTTGACAGATAGGTAAAAATACTCATATAGATTGTGCCTTTTTTTTTTTTTTTTTTTTTTCATCTTCCTCCCACTAGCCTGCATTTTTCTTGGAATTCTCTCCTTTATATGTACACACAAATTTCTCATCTCAATGAATTAAATTAGATGATTAAGGAAAAACAAGAAGAAATAAAATTAAATAAAATAACACATTCATTTGAGAATCAAGAAGATTCTCTTCTCTTTTTATTTTTATAAAACAAATCTGTTTTGAAAATATTACTTATACACAGCACAGAAAACTAAGCTCAGTGTGCTGTGCTAACCTTGCTAAAACGTGTAGTATTTATTTAAATATAAAAGTATATAATGTGCATGGGGAGGTGGTATTGTACCATGTATTAGGCACTCTGTGAAAGTAACATGTATACTTGTTTGCTTTTCTCCCAACTTACTAGTTTGTTCAGAACAATCAACTGAAATGTATTTGGATCCCGCCTTGGGCATTCTTCTGTGTTAATATCATGAAATGAAATCAGTTCTAACACTACAGATACCTTATTATTTTTCAATTAAATTAGACTTCATAACCATAAATGTGTTAGATATACCTCACAAAATACAAGATGTGGTTCCAAGCTGAAAGCTTTACTACAGAGTAATTGGGAATAATAAATGTTTGAGTGATAAACATAAAAATGAAGGGTAGAGAGATGGAGAAAGCTGAAGATGACAGACATCAGGGAAGATATTCATCCCCTCAGGGCCCTGACAGACCCAGGGGAGCAGATGCAAGTCCATGAGCTGCAGCTTGACCACCCCCACTCATCTTTCCCACCCCACTGACCAGCATGGTTGCCCCGCAGGCAGGTCCATCTGATCCCCTGATGAATCCACTCCAGCGTCACCTCAGTTTCTAGGCTGTCATATTAAACAACATCAGAGTCAGCTCAACTGAAGATCCAAGATGAAAGCTGTACTCCTTCTGCAGGCCAGACGGCCACCCTTGCCGCAGGAGGTCTTGGCAGGGGCTATGGGCAATAACGGTGTCAGCTTTAACCTATTTCTGCTTGCCCGTTAGATATTTCCTTTAGCCTAACCACATGATTGAAATTCCTTAAGTGATTTTAGCAACCCTGCAGCATCATGTCAAAAACATGCCTACTGCTGTGTGATTCTCTTAAAAGTGTTTACGCTGCCTGAAGAGCACAGAAATAATTCTGCCCTCTCATATTCAGTGAGGACAGTGAGAACATATGTGTGCTTACATGCTCTTAGAAGTTCAGTAGCTTGTAAGCATGAAGTATAATATATGCTAAGAAACTATTTACAATATTTTATATACTAAAAAACAAAAAGATGATGTAAGCAGATTTCAACGTGACCCAGAAAATATTTGCCTGAGAAGTATTTTCAAAGCATCAGTGTTCCAGAACACAAGCAAGACCCAGAAAGGTTTTGGACACAAACCACAAGGTCTGGGCAACAAGAGCTGTTCAGGCACCACGTGACTTTTCAACTAAGTGAAATTCCTTGAATCTAGTCTTTCTTCCAAGAGTATGGATCACAGAAATATATTTATTCTGGATGTAGCTTACTCTTTGTCTCCTTTCATATGATTTTATTCATTTGCACATCTTAGTCAAATCACTTTTTCTGTGTGACAGCCTCACATTTTCACATTTCCTTGCTATTACAGTTTTAATACCATACAAATATGTATATGCACACATATCAATATATACACATATATATATACAAACACATGAAATCCATTTCAGGGATCCAGGGATCTCCGTTACAGAAATCTCAAAAAATAATATGTTTCTGGAAGCAGACATAAATATTCAGGGACAGGGTTGGGACACAAGTTTTCTCTCATGTTACACAACAAATATCCTCATTTTGTTCATGCTTACGATATAGCAAGTGCTATTCATGACAGATAGATGGGGAACCTTCGAAAGAGCCTGTTTATCAGTATTCTTAGGCACTAAACTTTGCTTCATGATGCCACAAGTTATGCCAAAAATTCAGAAAAGAATAGTAACCTATATTAAAATATATAAATAAAATGATGAGCAGCCTACCTAATTAACTCACTAAACAATCTCAGATAATGTGCCGTAGAGGTACTCACCAATGTCTTTCACACAGAGTATAACAGGAGGTCTAAATTGAAAGTGAGGATAAATACTATCACTTGCAGTGATGTCAGACCTTGCTAAACAGTTTTCTACAGCTCTGTGCTACAGTGAACTCTGAGTTACTTCAATGATTCAGTCAGACACATATTCTAGGTTTTCAGTTTTTATCTCTTATTTATTTTCTTTCTTTTGTGTGTCCTCACATATCTCCTCATGCGTGCCTCTTCTGTCTTGCAGGAGCTGCCACGCTTTTTCTTAAATATTTTTGAGACAAATTGCCACATGCTCCTCTTACAGGTTGACATTTTGGCACACAATGGGCTGCTTACATCCATTGCAGAGATGACTGGAAGAGACCATAAGGGGGGAAGGCCGTTTCTAACCTAATTCCATACAGGGTCCTTTCTTATTTTGTTTATTTAAAGGCTTTATTTGTTTATTTTATTTATTTTATTCTTATATAAGAATGATTTTAAAACATTAATTTATTGCCAAATAAACTTCCAAATGCCAAAATAAACTTCCAAATATGTAAAACAATTTATATGGTTCTTGCTAGATTTGGCTATGGATTTGCAATATAAATATTTAAAATTGGTGTAGCTTCTTAATCACTATTTAAACATTTGAATTAGTACAGTGATTTTGAACAGTGTGGTATCTAAGAGGCCTGCTATTAGAACTCTTTTTTATTTGGGTGCTAGTAGGAGGAAGAAAAGCATTAATTAAGGCATAACCTTTAGAAATCCAGGATGCTTACTTTACTTTTGTTTTAGAAATATATTTCCAACCCGTCTCTCTTGAATACACATTTCATTTTCAGAATTGTCATTTAGATTACATCTCCCAATCCATACAGCTTTATTGTTTGTTTTGTTTTTCATGTTGGAAGTTATTTATATAAAAACAAAAGTCAATAGTTATAGTATAGCATGAGCAACTCTAAAAACAAGAATGAATGTAGGTTCAGATTTTTATGTACTAATTTAATCATATTAAGGTTCAAAAGTAAAACTCTTATTTCAATAGAGTAAGATTTTCCACGGTCAAACTCTGCTTGTCACAAACATATCAAAAGAAGATTGCTTGATATATTTACAAAATCTCTTGCAGTCTTCTTTCTAAGGCTTTGTCTGTGTCAGGCTAATGCATTTCCCATACAAGTCAGAAAGAGACTAGTTAAAGAAAGGAAAAAAGAGATCAGCAACTACCAATTTTTATGAGATATAATAATAATAAAAAATCTTATTGACTAGAGAAATAAGTGCGAGTAATCAGCTGAATTTTGACAATTTAGACCAAATAAATAATCCAGTTTAAAATATATGACATCCACAATCATCCATTGTCCAAATTAAAATGAAAGTTTCCCACACGTAATTAACATGAACAAATAATACACATGATATTTCACATTCCTCAGGTGGCAAAAGAAGCTGGAGGTACAGATTTGTGATATTAAAAATGCCAGTTTAGAAGCTCTGGAAAGGTTACTTAAAGTTTATACGCATTTCATCGTTCAAGTAATGTTTTATATAGTATTGACTGAAAAAATGATTTGATCATCTATAGTGATTTTTTATATATAGAAAGCATTCTATAATAGAGGGAAAAGGGCTAATGTAAGCCCAAACACACAGTAGAATTTCAGATCAGAAAAAAAAGAGTGCTAGATATTACCCAGTAGCTTCCTAAATCTGTCTTGATAATATTGTAAATCTAATACTGCGGTCCTTGTGCTATATTACATATATAACCAATACAGTATCAACCAACTATTGCTAGCTCAGTGATGTTTAGCAAAGTGATATGGTGTGTTAAGTTGTAGGGTTTTTTTACTGAATTAGGTGTTATCAATATGGTGCATGCCTGCTAATACTATTATGCATTTTCTGTCTTGGTGCAGTTGGCATAAAGCTGCTAAAAGTTTCACATGCTCTAATATTTGAAACTCATAATGGAAACTAAGTCTACCTATAACTACCTAAAATAGATTTGGATCAAATTCATATCAGTGGATGCACCATACATGCACAATGCTGTATTATAGTCTTTGTAGGAAAAAGTGAAGGGCATCAATAACAAAGAACTGGCAACAGTACTGTAAATTGTGTGCCAATACTGTGAAACAGGCTGTACTTATATGTGTGGGCTTTTTTATTTGTAATTATCAGAACGAATGTCAATGTTATCACGAGATATTCTTTTTCTTTTAATTTGAGATATATTATCAAATGGAAGATACTGCATCTTCCACCTTAAGTATGGGTGAAAAAAAAATCTTAGATATAGATACAGAAGAATATTTTTTATATGCTCAGATATATAGGTTTTGAATGTGCACATATGCACATATACATATGCCTTCTATTATACTTTTTATAAACAATGCTACTTAAATAAAATCCCTCTTACAGTAAAATGTCAAAAATACAGGGACAGTATCAGGTTAGAGTACAACTATTTTAAATATCAGAGCAAAATACCCGTTTTGCATGACATTTTCAAAAAAACTTCAGAAAATACCACAAAACAGGAGCACAAGACTGTACTAGTATCCTACTGACTGCCTGAAAAATGAAAATTCTTGGTTCTGTCTTTTGTATTAATAGATTTATTAAACTAATCAATCTCAACACTTAACACCTTTTCAAATGAGAGAAATTCTGTGGGAATTATTTCTTTTTCTTTTTTTTTTTTTTTTGAAGACTGATGATAAGGACTGTTCTTTGCAGTTACAAAAAGAGAATTTGAAAAACAACTGTATTTAATCCAGATAAAATATAATTTACTAATTATAATTGCATGGTTATTGCCTGTCTTCACTTGCACAAAGTGCAATACATTAGTTTTAACCCTGGACATCCAGCAAGTAGCATACTTTTACTAATTTTAAGAGTACATTATCGCTGAGATTTATGGGTTTATAATAGTCTTAATTGAAACAGTGCTATTGTATATTTTATCCTCAACTCTCAATATTAACCATGCAGCAACACAGAGTGTTTGTTTGTTTCCTTTTCAATCTGAGAATGCGTGGATATATTTGTTCACATGTTTATATAGTGTACAAAAAATACAGGCTTTAAGGAGTGACAACATATCTGGTTACTAGAGAAAAATATATTATAGGAAGCTAAGGTCAAAATCATAAGATTAATTGAATTTGGGGTTGTTTTCATCATATTACAGTAATGTCCTCAAAGACTACACTACAAACATTTATCCTTTTAAAATAATATTTTAATTGATTTTTCAGATAAGGTCTGGTCCAAAACTATTTGAAATCAATGGAATCTTCCAAATTGCTTCAATGATTTTAATCAAAGTCTTATTTGACAGCACTATTTAAGCGGACGACTTAAAATTATTTTAAAGTCAACAAGTGGAATTAGAGAGATTATGAACCAAGGCAAATTGACATCTGTTCAAGCAAAATAATATCAAATGAATACCTCCCTGCCCAAATCAGTAACAAAAAAGTCAATGGTACCTTTTCCTCTAAATATCCATATAATCTTTAGTTATGTCCTGACTACCTAGTCACTATGAAGCTTTTGTTTTAAGTTAATATAATTGAGGATAAAGGATTAAGGATAAAAAACAGATAGCACACAATTATCTTATTTTGCCTCTTACCGCTGGACTAATTCTAGAATGTAGCTGAGAATATTATCCTGGACACTGCCACACACAGTATTTTTTTTAGAGTGTTATGTTTTATAAATTCAGGCTTAAGATCTGCAGTGTATCTCACAATACTTGTTCAGGATAGGTCTGTTCTCAATACTTGTTTTTTGCATGCACACTTAAAAAAGAGAAAAAAAAAAGGAACAGTGGAATAGTTGTATCTTTGAAGCACTGAGTATAAATGATTACTTACATGGTCCAATGCCTGAGATAAAGCTGTGCATAGGCAGGGGTACAAATTCAAAAATACATTCTGAAAGATTGAAATTGCAGCTTGGAGTCTGAACAGCCTTTCCCATCCTCACTCTGCAAACAAAGCAAGAGATGGATTTGTTTGAGCAGTTAAGACCATGAACATCAATATGTACATTCTACTCCTTGTCAGTCCCCCTTCAGATTAAACTACAGCCACGTAGAGAATTGAAAAAATGTTTCATTTTTTTTTTTTTACATGTTTTGGGGAGTGGATATCAGTTCCCTGTTGATTAGAAACAGGAAAAATGTTTGAAGCGCTGGAATACTTATTATACATGCACACACACACACATATATACACACACAGAAGTACACATATATATGTGCAGGTAAACATATCAATCTATAACTGCACATATATGTGTTTATAATGCCTATGCTTATATAGTGCAGTATAAATATATATAAAATATACAGGTATTTTTTGGTCTCCCGTATGGCACATTTGTGTTTCTTTATTTATTTTCCTGAATTTCATTCTTACAGACCAGGATGAAATCTGCATTCCTCAGATTAGAGGCTAATATAATGGCCAGGTCCCACATATTTCTGAAGCTTAAAGATGTATCAAATTCAAACTGTTAAATTCTCAGGGTCTCTTTATATTTTTTTCCTATTATATCGTATTACAGATATCTGTATTTACATTCTGATCACTGGATATTAAAAACTTCAGTTCCTTAAAGTTCTCTTCATTTCTCACTTTCTCTGTGTTTAAGATGTGGATCATAACACTAACTTTGTATTTGCACCTACTGACTGAATAATGTTCCTGAACATCTCTTACTTCTTGTGTAATGTATTCAGTGATATGGCTGCACAATCAGGAAGTTTTGGAAAGAGGATTGCACCTCACGCAGAATAAATGGGTTAGGAAGTGTGGCAGTTGCACTGGGCCTGGTTGGCAGCTCCGCAGGTTATGAAGTTTTAGCTAGCCCTATTGGATAAGGAGCAGCTTAGTTGTCAGGATAGAAATGTACCTGAAGTGTAAACAATCATGAATTTCTGTGAGGGTTGCAAAGGCATGGAGAACCTGCAGGGAAGCAGCCTGCGAGCATCAGCCATGTCCACTAGCAAGCACCATGGAACCCAGAAAGGTCTGGCAAGAAATGAGTATTCCCTACTCAGTACTAAAATCACAGTTACTGAAGAATGGGGAGAATAAGAGATTGACTTTACTTCATCCTATCTACAGCTCTTGCCATAATGACTGAAAACAAAAAAGCACACAGGTTCCTTTGTATCAGGTTTATTAGACATTAATAGATTAAGCAAGGCTTGTTGATTGGTAGGTAAGGCTGGTTGATTAAGTAAGACTTGTGATAGGCAAAAATTCAAAAATATGTGATGTTCAAAGACAGAATCTAAAATTCTTCTGGAGGGTAAAGGAAAACTCAAAGATGTCCTAACAAGGCTGACAAGTCAAGACTGATAGATCAAGAATAAAAGTCTAGAAATGTTCTAGATATAATTTTTAGTTAATATTACATTTATCTGTAACATCTAGAATTTTCCTTTCATTTTGTTTTGACATAAATCTATATTTTTAAAGAGAAATATGTACATATATAACATATATACATGTTCCTATTTTGCACATTTATGCAAGATGTGATAATCCTACAATCATAGAATCATAATAGATTAAGAGCAAATTTACTGGTCAAATAACATGTAATTAGCTAATCCTAACAGAAGGCATTTTATTGGCAAAGTGTATGTTTTCTAAATTGGTATATATCGCCAAGTTGCAATATATCATATTACAGAAAACAATGGAAATCAAGGAATCTATCAGCCTGAGCTGGCAATTTGCAAGACTACCACAGGAAGATGTTGCTATGGAACACAACATGCTGTACTTTCTGGCCTAAAGCCAAATTTAGTTGCAAGGTTCCCTGTAAAGCACAAGGTATGAAAAAAATACAAAAATATGACTTAAGAAACAAAGTGCTGCTTTAACAATAATCACAATCTGTGTGATCAGAATGAGCAGCTTTTTTTCATAAATAATTTTAGAAAATGTGACCACAAGGTCATGATGCTGCCTGATCCCATAAAATATTTAAAATTAATTTCATTTGTCCACTTCCATTTCATTAATAATTAATAAGGAATCATTTCCTTGACTTCAGTGGGTCCCTCTTGTGTTAGTAAATCTTCTCTGTAATGATTGTATCTCCTTAGCACTCTCCCCATAGGATTTAAGGTAGGATTTCTTTGTCTTGTTAAAATATTATTGATTTGTAAGCTAATAAGACTATAGAACTATACTATACTGTCAAACTATATATATATATAGTTTAACAAGTATATATACTATATATACTATATATATAATATATATATACATAAAAAACCCTATAACTATACTTGTTAAAATACTACGAAAAAAATATTTCTGAAAAAGTACAGAGACCAAATCTAGTCTTTTTTCAATACTGACACATTTTTATTTTAGCCATTGCATTATTACTATAACTGTATTTTTTACACTATATATATATGTATATATAAAGACAGTTTAAAAACTAGACTTTTTTTTTCTCTGTAAAATTGCTGACAGAATTGAGTGCAACATAGCCATCCATTTAAATATTTAGGATATGTATAGTTTCCTGTAGTTGTGCAGCAATCCAGCATGAAGTCATAACTTACCTATACAGTTCCTAGTATTATATTGAATATTAACAAAAGTATTATTTTGGTTTTTAGGGGGAGGCTTTTTTATTTGTTTTATGTTCTTTTCTCATTCAGAGTAAGATTTCAAAATAGTCTAGTACCATGCAATCTATACACTCTTACGTTTATATATGCCCATGCATATATCTGTTCACATACATGCATACATGCATACAATAAACTCATGATAGTACTGAACTCTTCTATTGCAGATAGATACAAATTTATCAATATGTTCATCTATGTATAAGTTAAAGGAAATTGGAGGTTTTATTCCAATTAGATATAAAGATATATATTTTTTTCCCTTGAGAGTTCTCTAATGCATCTCTCAGGAGATTGGGAAGTATTAATAAATGGGAAGAAGAGAAAAATTTCTAGTTCCTAGAATTTCTAGGAGAGAAATTTTTCTCTACTTCCCATTTATTAATCTTATTCCATTTTCATATTGTCTATTTTAACAATATTTCCCCCAAAGAAATAATTATATATATATATATACATATACACAAAAATACATAAGTCTATCAGGATAAATCTTCTATTAGTGGCATTTAAAAAATATTTTAAAGATTTTTTTTAATTCTGAAAAATATAACTATAAAAATGTTACTATATAGAAACATATTTATATATATACATATGTATACACACATGTACACTATATATGCATGTGTGTATATGTGTATTTAATATCTATTTAAATATGAATATTAAAAGGCAAAAAGAACCCAGCACCATTAAATTCCATAAGCAGCAACAAGAACTCATTCCTCAGAATAACCAGTCCAAAGAGCTTGCTCTTCAGTGATTTAATTGCTTTTAAATATTTAGGCAATTCAGTGTAATTACCTAAAAGCCTCTTAAATATAAGCAACCAAGAGGCCAGCTAGCAATGACTTCTACGCATTCATAACAGTAGTGTTACTACGGTACAGTTTAAACATATATAATGTTGCACATTATGCATAACATAATGTTGCATAACAACATGAATGTGTAAATGAAGAGTTGCAGTATAGAGTTTATTCCTCAATTTTCCCCATAATCATAAAACAAGAAAACTACAGATTTGGCTAGTTTAGAAAACTATTCTAAGTTTTCTGAGTATCTGTGGAAGAATTGCTTGAAAAAGGAGAACTTACAGTGGCCTCTTCCAGGATGGTCGGATATGCATGGACTCTGCTGCTCCACAGTTCCCTAGGCACCACAATCTGCCCTCTTTGCAGCTGCAAAGAGGAGTAACAAAGTGTGGAACAGTGAAGACACTGTGGCCGAACTCTGTTGTACTCCCGCTGATAAGCTGCACAGGAGGTGCCCAGCGGGAGAGACATGATAACATGTCCAGTGCTGAGCCAGCAAGGAGTGGCAAATCACTCCTTTTGCATGAACTTTGCTTGAACTTTGCTAATTATACGTTCATTATCAAGCCAAAACTCACCTTCATCTGGAAAATTACCCACCTCCAAGGTACGACCACTCCTCACTGAGCAAGCTCTCTAGATTGTTGATTAACTAGACTAGATTAACTAGCAAGAAACTCTTAAAAAACAGTCAATAATGAAAGCAGGACTAGAGTCACTCAAGCTCCCTCTAAATGTAAATATATATATATATATATATATAAAAGATGGACTAAGGTGGGTAGAGTTGAGGCAGGAAGATACCATTGTAACTTCTGAGATTAGTCTGATGAAACCCTTTCTTCCCCTTGGGTCATGACACGGCCTGAGGAGACTTCTCAAGACTGAGAGCCTTCTCCCATTTTTTGAGGTGAGTGATGATTGCACATTTGTACATCAGAGCTAGCTAAAAATCCCAGCCTGTTGTATAGAATTTCCTGTACTGATATCCAAAACTTGCTTTGTAAATGTTGCATTTGAATGAATCACGCTATTCGTGAACTTTACCGCTTGTTTTCAAGATGATCGGACCTACAGTCGACAAACTGTTCATGAATCCAATACTGCCAGAGTTCAGCCTATAGCTACCACAGTGTTTGATATCTCCACCACCACCTCCCCAGGTTTCAAACTGCAGCAGTATCTCCACCTGCATCCTTGACTTAATTCATTAGCATTCTGTGCTTTTTTTTTTAATTTACTAATACACTTTTCCTCAGCCTTAATTACTGTTATTTGGAGTATTGACATTGAAATCTTTGGCTTTCATCCAGAATTGTCTATAAAGAAAATAGAAATGCGTGTTTTCCTTCTGGGGCAAGATAGACTTTTTAGAACCAAAGAGAAAATACTGTGAGAACTGTGGAAAGACTTAATAAGTGAATGACGCTATGATGGAAAATATTTATATAATGCAGAAAGTGCAGTTACTATTTTGGGTGCAGAAGTTGTATAGCGGTTTTAGAAAGCCATGCTATGCTGATAAAACTTACCTCACAGCTCACTTGCTAAAGGATAGCACTGCACTGTCCTTTATAACTCGGAGATACTAGAATTATTTGCTTGAGTGCTACTATACATGCTGCTATACAACCAGGACAAATGACAAGACCAGCACATGGAAAGGAAGAAGGACACAGGCAGGGGCCTAACTGGCTGGGGAGCAGCTTTGATGAGGAGGCCCCAGGGATGTTGATGGATGGCAAGCAGCAATGAAGGTTGAGAGCCTCCTTGGCTGTACGAATAGAAACATGACCAGGAGATCAAGGGCAGTGATTATCCCCTTCCCTCCACATTTGTAAGACCAAATCTAGAGTCCTGTATAATACAGTAAGGGCAGACATTTAGGAGCAACCTGTGAGCCATAAGAAAGAATGTAAAACGGAAGGCAGAGCGAAAAAAAAAAAAAAAAAAAAAAAACACTGAAATTATGCAATGGAAAGTTTTATTAGCTTTGTTTGTGTGGAGCATGACATCATGCAAAACAAAGTTAAGAGAAGGAAGACAAAACGTAATGTACAATCTTCTGTACAAATTCGAATTGAGCATGTGGGTATGATGGAAGAAAGAAATGGGACCTGTTGACCAGCTCAGAAATCGTACAATTTTATGAGAAATTTATTATCTGTCATTGCTTTTCAAAATTCCATACACAAGAAATATGCAAGCATAGAATCAACAGACCTATAAAGGATATCCACAGATTTCTAGAGCTTATTTCTAAGAAGCAGTTAGGACTGGTTATTTGAAGTTTCCTCTAGCTCAATTTTAAGTAGTTCTTGTCTCAAAAGAAAAATGCAGAGTTTAAGAATTTTTGCCTTTTTATATATGTAAAAAATAATTATTTTGAGTTCTGTGTAGTATTTTATAGTTTTGGGTATCATTTACCATTTCACTCCTCCTAATCCCAGAAAGTTTGGCTAGGAGTTTAATCTTTCAGTAGAATGCTAACATTACTTAGTCTTTTATAGAACAAAACCTGAATGTAGCAGAATGAAATCTTTATGGTAAAAATGGAAAGGTCATTCTGTATGCTTAAAGTGACCTTTCTTACAGGAATCCATTAGGCTAAAATATATAAAATGTTATTAATAAAAAAACTTTTCACTGATAGATGACTAAGCAGAATTAGATGTACTAACATACACTATAATAGTAAATCCAAAAGGCTCAAAGAAGAAAAAGCAGGAAGAAGCACAAAGGTTCATAGCAGTAATGATTAGACACAGGAGAGGCTTATCATATCACTTCTGTAGATGGCTACATTTTGCAAAGTTTCTTTTTTTCTTTTTTTTTTTTTTTTTAAGCACAGAGACTTGGAACAAATGCTAAGTGCATTAGGATCAAGAATATGTATGAATTCATTCTATTTAAAGTCAGATACATCTATACCTTAAAATATTTTTTTTTCCTGTTTCCAGACAATGGATAGAACAGAGTATTATGAGAAATTCTAATGGAGAGAAAAAAAAAAAAAAAAGGCCCATAATCTTGTAATGTAATAGCTAGTAAGAAGTGAAATGAGACCATTAACTATCACTGTTTCACTGTAAGTCAGACCTTGCAAATGAAATGCTTTTTGTTTTTTATTCTGCTGTTATTTACTCTTTATAGAAGTTATACACACCTACATAATATATTCAACTTAAAACCAATACTGCTACGTGCTGATGAGATATTATTTTTAACATCATGACTTTAATTTGTCTTCACTGTGAAGATATGTGCTTCTTACTGAGGTTAACCAATACCTTCTATTTCTGACAAAAACAGTCAGATTAAAGGCAGCTTCTGCTTGAGTTAACCTGCAAGGTTGAGCTAAGCTAAGCCTTTTCCTGGATTTACCTGAAATACAGAGGTCAGAAAAAATCAAAATGGAAAAAAAATGTCAGCAAACCTAAGTGAAAAAATACTATAATAAAATAAGAAAGTTGGGAGTTTCTCATCTTGATGCTCCTTTTCTTTGGTGTGCTTTGGCAACACAGTTTATTCAAGAAAAAAGGCTTCAATTGTAATGATGATTTCATTTCTCTACCGTGCCATTCTGTCTCCCTTCATGAACTCATTTCCTTCACATTTGGGCATAAATTAGAAAGTAGACTTAGGTGCATGAATAGGTCCACTGATTTGTATATATTACTGTAAATTAACAATATCTAATTCCGGACTTTGAAAAACATTTGTAAGAAGGATATCTACATCTGTCCAAACAACAAACACACATTTTTGCTTCATCACCTCAGTGATTGTTGAGGCTTATTATCCATAAGTAGTAACTTTTATCAAGCTTTTACCCAATGAACTCTCTCCTCCAAAGTCTGTGCATAGTTTTGTTTTGTTTTGTTTTGTTTGGTAATTGCTAATAATGAAAAGCTAAAATCAAGTTCAGGTTACTAGAAATGAAGGAAAATAGTAATTTTGTTATTAAGAATTTGAAGCAACTTGCTTCTTTACCTTAGTAAATATGTATTTGCTGCTTTCTTGAATTCAGATGAGGGTAAATTTATACCTATTTAGACTTTTTTTCTCCATTTGACAAACAAGTACTGTTTTGAATAATTTTTAACCTAGAAACTAACCCGCAAGTACTAAACTAAAAATAAAGTGCTTGGAATTTTTATGTATTATTTTTCTCACGGCTAAAAATGGCGTAGCCTGCCACATGCACATAGAAACATAGACTAGACTAATAGATGAACATCCGTCATGTCTTTTGCCTAGAGCAGTGGTTTCCAACCTTCAGGCTATGCTGAGCCAAATGATCTCATCCTTGTGTTTGGAAGAGCCTGGCAGTAATTATGGGACTCTCCTGTGAATACTTATATGCAAGAATGAGATTTTTTTTTTATATAATTTACATAGGATCCAATCTGAAATCTATTCTTCTAAATTTTCTGAGCTGAAGCCAACTTCTTCTTAGGTAAGTAACTGAATTTAGGTATAAACTTTTAAAAAGGTTGCTGTTAAAGTTCACATGTGTGGTGAAAATATATTCACGCTCACAAACCAGATATATTGTAAATTAAAGATGACACTTTTGTTGTTTCAAATATGCTCCCTACTAACATTTTCTGAGATTTTTGTATATGAGATATTTTCCTCCCTCTTCAGGAGAATACTTTCAGTTTCCATCAAAATAAGAGATAGTAATTTGAATATTATCTCAAACCATAACAATTGTCATGCCTATCTAAAGGAAGTCAGCAGCACTAGGGAAAGTCAGGCACTATTTGTAAAATTGGACCAGTTTTGAGTTTTACATTCTCTTCTTGGACTTCCTTTATGCCTGCTCAGTGCTTAATTTATTAGAAGTGGGAAGAAGAAATTAAATGCTCCCCTTGTGACTGCTTGCACTTCCCCGGACATAAGTATTTAACACATTGATAATTCTCAGGAATAGCTAAGGTCAGCAGCAAAGAAATACATTCAGACTCCTGAAAAAAGATAAATGGCCAACTGAGGTAGAATTTAGAGCAGTGGGGCACACTGTTAGTCTCTCACATGAGCCTCTAGCAAGTAGAAAATTGAGTTCACAGATTGGGTAGAGTATCACAATTGGGTAATCACAATATATTTGTGAGTGTTTTCTTACCAGGAGGTCTTCACTAGTCCTGGGCACCGGTTCCCTGTTATTCAAACTTGAAGGAAAATAAATATGCTGCCTTCTGTTTTTGCAGATATCTTTTGCCACATGGTTGGCTCTAAACCAATTCTTGCTCCTATTCATGCCCACAGCATTTTTCTGATTTTAATGACAAAGGATTAAGCCCCTGATTATGATGTTGAACCAAATTACAAATTTATTAATCTATAATTTATCCCTTTCTTTCCTCTTAAATTATCCACAAACTGATTATTATTTATATGAAATTGATCTTCATTTGAGTTGCCTGCACAAATTTTACATGAATGTATTTCATCTTAGGGACTGGTTTTTTTTGCAAACTTTTGCCTTTGACCATGTCTTCATTTATACATTATTCATTTTACTGTGGTGGCTTGTGTTTTATGTACTCTATATGCAAATGAAAGGAACTCAGAAAGGAAATGCATTTGGTCAGAAAAGATCTGTGTAAACCTTCTTTTTTAGATTATTAATGCTCCTTTCAATCTCAAATAATGTTAACCACTTCAGTTTTAATTCTTTCAATTATGCTGAAAATGTATTAATTTCAAAGAATGAAACTAAGCTGTTCAAAGAAATTAGAACATTTTGCAAATGTAATAAAACCAAAGCAAGATATAAGGATGTATTTATTTGCTATAAGCTGACTTATTATTTCAGTGAAGAGTCACAACCTTTAAGTGGGTGTCAGTGGTTGAGGGTATTTTTGAGGTATTGCAACTACCATGTTTCTGTATCAGATTTTGAACAGAGCAAATACTTCACATGAAGGGACAATAAACTCTTAGAAATTAAATTCTGCTGTGTTTTCTGCTGGTTTGCAATGTGTTTCATAGTCATATTTAAAAAAAAAAAAAAACAAGGAAAAACAAGGGATGTATTAATTTAAAACCCTGATAAATATAAACAGTAAGGAAAAATGTATACATGGTATAGACTGCACATCTGATTATTCTTCTGTTGTATACATGGTATAGACTGCACATCTGATTATTCTTCTGTTGTCTTTCTTGTCTTCTCTATTTTCTCTCTCCAGACAAATTCTGATTCTAAAGTCCAAAAGTTTTAGTAGAGATTTATCAGTTAAATTCAAATATTCTCAGGTCCAAGATGAAATTTCTGGTATATATTAGAAGAAGAGTCTTACTAAAATCAGTAACTGAGTAAACGTGAAATAAGCTTGAGGTTGTATTACACAGAGAGCTGAGGGATCACTCTTCAGGGACTGGTACTGACGATGAAACTGTGCCTCCTCAGGTCAAATGGTACTTCATATGTGGATGGTTTTTTGTTGTTTTTGTTTTTTTGTCCCTATAAAGAATGCAAGAATCAATTGTCAATAAGGAATTTTGGAATACAAAAGGAATTTCAACATCTTATTTTCTTTCTAGAAATGAAATTTTTGATTTGGCCACAGTCCTTGAAACAAAGTCTATGCTTAACATTGCCACAGTATCATTATTTTGAGATATTGCTTATTCTTACTTTGTGTTGAATAGCTGTCTGAAGTTGATTTTCTTTCTTTGCTTTTTTCCTTCCTGATATGGTGTAACAAGATTTCCCCTTACGGGCTGAGGCCAAAGATTTTTCATTTAAAGCTTTGCAAATGATTGATGTTTTGGCCTGAATACCAGATACAAAGAAAAATACTTTAAATATATACATATATATATATACATATATATATATATATATATAAATTTTCTTCTCCCTGATTTTTTTTTTTTTGTTTGAAAAACCAGCAAGACTATGTTTACTGCAGAATTAAACTGACCTGAACTGAATATTTCATTGCTAGGTGCTTGAGGACAGCAAAACAAACTTTTCTACTCACAAAATTATGTCAGTAGCTGAATTTTCTTTGAGAATTTGCTAGTGTTCACTTGCCACTTGCATCTATTGCTCAGTGGTTTTAGCAATCATGCGGAATGTGAGAAATCTAAGTGAAATTTGTTTGTCTGAAGGCATATCAGTCCATATCTCTCAGACGAATATCCTAGCTACAGAACTACAGCATGTGCTACAAGAAGAGATATGCTACTTACATTCACAGTTCTGTATTTTACAAGAGGCAAGATATCATATAGCATCTAATGTTTAGTGGCATCTTGCCTTCACGGCCTGGTTTCCACATGAGGAAGCTCATCCAACAGATACAAATTCGACTTCTACCTCCCTGCAAGGCAGTGACTTCTGACTCCCACTGAACTCAGAAAAGAAGCAAACATCCTTCCTTCCTATTGAGACAACTTGTGTTTAAGCAGCTGAGCTCTTCCTGGACAGAGGTGCAATGGAGCAAAACATGACTGGGCATTGCTGTCTTTTCTGGGAAAGTCAATGTCTTCTGGACCAAACTGTTCTATGGGATGGCACCAGTGATTACCTATATTTATTTTGGTGTGCAGCACTAACTCTAACCATATTCCTGTGCTCATTCTGAATGCAGTTATTTCTCTTCCAGAAGTGTGGCACTGTGCTTGTGTTTTGAGTTGAGAAGAGTGATTATATGCCTATCAGTCATATGTTGACCACTGCCAAAAGTACATTTAGAGACAGAAATTATATCTTCATTTGAAACATATAAATGATCATTAAGGCAGAATATATTGCCTTTTTGTGAAATGGCTAGGTCACGTAGGTTCAATTCACAAGTTCCATAGTAAAACAGCATTAATTTAAGAAATAGATGTTTCTACACTTTAATTTCCTATACTGTGATACTTACAGATCATAGTTATTGATCTCCTTGGAAGAAGAGGATGAGATTTTCAGTCTCACAAAAGCTATAGAGAATATGTTATATGCAGTACCAACCACTTAGCTGTTGAATAAAAATATATGCCTTTTTTTGTTTGTAAGCTACTATTGGAATTTTCCAGCTGAATTGTTTTAGCACATCCTACTTGATTTGAGAAAGAAAAAGACTGCAGTTGCATTTTCAGACCAATCTCTCATTTAAAACTTTTTTCCCCCTTGGATTAGCTTCAGAGGATTTTTGCTCACCAGCTCTTTGGGCAAAAGCACTTTTCTGTCTTTAGGCCTGCCCAGACAAACACTGTGTAGCAGTGTTTATGGATGTTCAAAGAAGTGGCTGGAGGGATCCAGTTTGGGATTGATTCTGTATCTACAAGCCTTAAGAAAATCTACGCATCATCTTGTATTTCTGTCTTACAAGAAACAATATTTTTTCTCTTTCACTCAGTATTCTAGTTTTCAGTTAAGCAGTTTCTTTTTAAGGAATTTCCTACTCCTTACTCTTTTTAAGGAATTTCCTACTCCAGCAACCAATTGAGACAAAAGAAAATCTATTTTTTGCAGACCATTTACTGTGCCTGCACTGTCTGTATGCCGAACAAACACAGAGGAAAACAGTGTTACAGAGCAAATGGTAAATAGTATAACATAATGAATCTTTCCAAATACTGACATTTACTAACATTACCCTACTTAATACATTGCACAGCTTGCCCAGATGTTTGACTTAATTAGAATTTGTGGAGACCTGAAACCCCAAATTTTGAATAGTAGGTATTTAGGAAGATGAGAAATAAGAACTAAATCAGAACTAACTAAAATAAAAGCTCTGAATATAATGGTGACTTTAGAAAGTCACCACTGTGTTTCACCACTATAGTCTTCCCTCAAGGGGAGCCTGACAAGAAGCTAGGAGTTTATATAATGTGGTTCCACTTGTGCTGTTTAGTATCAATGGAAATTTAATGTCCTATTAATAAGTAAGTGATGTGCCTTCTTTTGTGCAATAATGTTTATTTGGAAAGGCAGACTTCCTGAATTCTCCAAACTTTTGGGGAGTTCTACTAAAAAATGCATAACGTAGGAATATTGTGCTAAGCATTCACCTTCAGGGAAAATCTCTTCTGAATAATTATGGGGCCATACAGATGCACCTCTAGATGGAGCCATACAGATGGACCTCTAGAAGGAATCTTCTGCTGCCTTGCTTTTCCTGAGGGGCTATGGTTGTGATATGGAGCAGTTTTAAAAAAGCTTAGGAAAAAGATGTTCCTCTCAGCTTCAAATGGATGGGGTGATCCCTTAGGAAGGGTATTTTGGGGAAAAGGGAGCAGAAGCAAATACATTTATTTAAAATACATTTCTAATTCATTTCATTTTCCTCTTAAAGGTCAAAGCAAATTGGCTTTGTGTTCTGCTTTTTTTTCATATTTTTTAGCTTTTCATTCTTCTCCTCAAGTTAAAAAAAAAAAAAAAAAAAAAAAAAAAAAGTAGCTCCATTTCTAATTTGGACGACAATTCCCTTTCTTCTCCATATCCAGTTCATTTATCTGCCTGGCAAAGGAAAACTCAATTCAGTCAGCATCTCTTGGAACACAGCCTAGAGACAATGTCACATGCAAGGTCAAATTTTGCAAGGCAAGTAAACAAAAAAGCACAAATGTATAACAAAACTGTGATCATAAAGAGCTTTTATTCAGTGAAGTTCAAACTGTTCTCTTAAAATCTTGCTTATAATGCTTAAGTAAGCTTCAATCCCTTTCAAATTGCTTATCTGAAGCTCTTGTAACAGCTTTTATTATGGCTAAGCTTGTCTCTTTGCTTGTACTCACTCAAATTTGATCATCAAATATGTACATTTTTTTCTTTTCAGAGAAATATCAATGGAGTAAACTATTTTCAACCAGGCTGATAAGAAAGTAAGTAAAAGCGTAATGATGCTGAGAGACAAATACCTTTTTTTGCTTCTCTCTTTCTGCTCCTTCTTCATTCTTTATAAACAACTAGCAAATGAAAAGAAGAAAAATACTGATGTCTATTAATCACTAATGATGGTAACTGAATGCAATAAAATCAGAAATAGCAAATTAGCTGCAACGCACAGTGTTTAGGTACTCCAAAACTACAGTAAGAGGGAGAGAGAAAAAAGAAACATGAAGGACAGAAGACAATGCATATTTTTTTCTTTTCAAAGAAGTATATAGTGTGGATAAAAATATCATTTAGTTTACATCAAAAAAAAAGTTTCAATTGAAACACATTTAAGGTTTAAATTTTAAAACCATACTTTAGGTATTAAATTGTCCATCTGGTGTTTTAAAGATAGATATATTAACTGCATGAATTTACTTCAAGCAAGTGTATAATCTAATTTCCATGAGAAAGTGCCATGAAAATGTGGGACAAGGAGGACTTGTTTAAGCTTCTCTATTTTCAACTGTGAAGAATGCTAGAGTAAAGAAGCTGGATTTTTTTGTGAGTATATTAAACATACCTAATGTTCTCTTTAAAAGATCAGTGGTGATGCTCACCAGATTTCTTCTGTTTATTACATTGGAAATGTATTTTCACATTGCTTCTTTTACAATTGTCATTTTTTCTTTTTCTGCTTAGCTGAATGCTCAAACAGTTTTCTTATGTTTAGTTGTTATCAAAGCTCTGTTTATAGAAAGCACGATGAGAAGTGGATTAGTAATAAGGCTTCTTTTAAGTATTTCCCTGTGATGAAGCACTTTTTTTTTTTTTCTTTTCTAAATTCAGCAAAGATCCTGAAATAGCTTCAGTGGATATAAAGTCAAACTTTTAATAAGAATTTTTAGCTTTATATTGCACAAGTTATTCATTAATGTACTGCATTCTAGGAGGTATGCTGTGACCCTCATAATTTGAAAAGATATTTATTTAGATATTTGTTAGAACTCAAACATCTGCTTTTTGAAAGCCTAGCACTTTCGCTATCGGATATGTTGCTGGGTAATTTAAGGATCTTACTCATGAACAACAACAAAAAAACTGTTAAAAGAGATCTAAGTATAGATCAGTTTTCTGCTGTTCTCTGCTATAAGGCTGTAGAGACCTACAACATGCTAGTTATGGGACATTATATTGGGTAAAGTCTTTTAAGTAGTGCACATGGCACTGAAGAAGGGAGGAGAAAGTTCAGTTTAACACCTATTCACTAGTATTATGCCTAAACTAGATTAGATGCTGACTGTTTTACTAGGTTTAAGTTATGAGTGGATAAGGCTAAAATGTTAGTACTAATCCTGTGTTATGCTAACACATATACTAACATAATTGCAGAGAAGATGAAAATTGTTTACAATTGACTTTTGTACTTGAGAGGATGGTTAATCTAGGTTTCAGTTTAGTCCTTTCTTAGGACTTACCAAAACCTGAAGAGAGCTAGGATTGAGGCTGGTACCTGACAATTATTTAACATTCAGTTTCATTTCAAGAGATGTCCCTATGATATATGATGGAGAGGATTAGTAACAGCCAGGTTTGTGGAAATATGATTTATTTTATTTATTTAATTCCAGGGTGTATTTTTCAACCCTGGAATTTATTGGGACTGAAGTTCAGATCAAATAGCTAAGAGGACAGAGGCTGGGCTCTGATTAGAATTATGTCTACAGTTGCTATGCTCTAACATCAAGAGATGAATTGCACTTCTGCGCAGACCTGGAAGAACTTTGACAAAATCCTTAACAAAACCTATTTTATCATACATCAAGTCTGCTACATTTCAAAGGCATCTGGAAGTTACCTAAGTTACTACAGGTGCATCCATAGATTTGTATGGGGAAGTTCAAGATTTAACATTTTAAGAGTCTTGAAAATATATTTCAATAGTTAGTGACATTCATGATGGTTTTTAAAGTAATGGAGTAGAGCACCTGAATGTGAAACCCAAAGCAAGCTTTTTTGAAGATAACCGAAGACAGAGGTCCCTCAAAGCAAGTGTACTAACTGCTTGATTATTTTGAAAAGTTGGAGAACTCTTTAAGAAGAGTTATTGGGTACAAAGTAAGGCTAAACTGCATTCATAGATCTTGAGGTGATGTGGTTCTTAGTATTTTCTATGAGTAGTCTGATACTTTGGTATTGTCTTTCCTGTTCTCCTCATGTATGACCTTTTAGGTGTCTTTTGGAAATTTTTTATGTAGACAAGGTGGTTTTCAGAAGGTTATTGAGAAGTTTTTTGTAGTGTATGATAGAAGACAAAGCATTAAAACTCTCCTGAAATAGAAATCTACTTCATGATTGGCAGCATTTTTAGCAGGGAAATGGACTCCGATGTCCAATCAGTCTCCCCTAGTTTAATACATGACAATTATAAAAGCTTCCATCTCCTGTAGTTTTCATATATAAGTACATCTATGTCTAGACAACAGAATTTTAAGTGGATTAGCCACTTGGCTTTGTAGGGCTAGCAGCTAGACTTTTATTTATGTTGTTACTAAGAAACAGGCTAACGTGAGGTAGCATTGTAGTGTCTTCCATTCTTTTTCCTTTCATCATGGAATGTTATGGAGTTCTCAATAACCCTCCTGACTATAGGGAAAACATACTGCTGTAAGTCTTTGATAATACTTGTGTTTTAAGCTCTCTTTACTATTGCTTCATTATTTTCCATAAGACAACATTTAAAGAAAGCAGTGATGACAGGAAATAGTTGTTCATTCTTTACTGAATGCAGATGTAATTCTCCACCTTTATTTTAGTCAAAGAGTTAGAAGAAGGATAAATGATCTCTGCTTGCTGCAGGGTACCTGTTTCTATTAGAAAGGCAGATCATCAGCCAGCATAACACATCCAGCTATTCTAGGAATATTTCTTATGCTAAAGCAGAAAGTATACATAATATGGTAATGTAATATCAAATATATACAAGAGGTGGGAGTTGCATACGATAGACATTTGTGTATTTTCCTCCAAAAGACACATCCAAGATTGCAGTAAATTTACTGCTGTTGTATTTGCATTACAGCTTTTATCTATTTATTTGTTTACTTATTTATTTATTATTCTACTCCCGCTCTTCATAGCTAAAGCTATTTGTCTTGTTCTTTACATGTCTTTTTTCCCCATTGTTAGCTCAGTCGTCTTACTCTTTCTTCCCATTGCTTCAGGACATCTGCATCAAATGTGTCAATAACTTAAAAAAAAATACTGATTGTTCAGTAGAGATAAAATACCTAATGATAAAATGGCCAATACTTTCCCAAATGCAAAGAGGAGAGGCGGGAAAAAAAAAAAAAAAAAAAAAGAATGGAGTTTCAGGGATGATTCTCAGTACTCTGTGGAGTGTGGAGCTTGTTCAAGGAACTAATTTGACAGTCATCCACACTGCAGAGCTCTCAGATCTCACTACAGTCTCTGATCTCTCTACAGCCTCCTTTCATTTTACAGCCAGTCCCCTTTCCAAAGCAATTTTATCAAAAAGAAGGTGTGTATCTAAAGATCCTAAGAAAGAAGGAAATTAACTTGCACACATGGACAAGAAGACATCAAAACCCAGAAGAATGCATTTGCACCGCAGTATCAAAACACAGAATACTCTGAATTGGATAACTACAGCTTTCCATAACCCATATTTTTCATTCTGCAAGAAGTTTAGAGAGATTAATTTTTTTTCCAAATTTGAAGTTCTTGAGAAATTTACTTTAAAATAGTCTAAAATATACTTTTATATTTCTAATCTACAGGAATAGAATGAAATATAATCATGGAATAATTGCATGTCCATATGATTTTTAAGTGGAGTAATTAGTACTACATCAATGAGTATAAAAGCAGCTGTTCTATGACTTCATTCAAATTTTGTTAATATTTTCTTCCTCATGCTTTTCCAACCAGAAAAATATGAGTATTGGTGAATAATAATGGTTAGGAATTAGTGAAAATGATACTGCAGTGTCCTGTAGAAATAAACACACAAAGTTAAAAATATATATTCATAATACTAATGGTTTTAAAAAGAGGAGAAAGAAATAGGAGACAGCAATAAACTTATGTTTTACTTTTACAATTTAGGATACTTTCCACTATGAGACATTTTTGAGCTCTGAAGCCTTTATTATTATTTTTCTTTCCTGCTTGCTTGCTTGCATTCCTGCTTTTCTTTCTACATCTGAGTTTTTGCTGGGCAAATGTGAAGTCACTTAGCACTGGAGTGAAGAGCAAAGAAATTTGTTTCAGATTGGTATGATTGCACATGATTCAGCTCATTTGAGTCATCATTTCCTCCTTTTTGTGAAACTGAGCAAAAATGCATCCCTTTGGTGTAAGTACAGAAATCCCTCCTATTATTATATAAAGTATATCATCATATAGAACTATATGTTTCTATCTCAAGCTGTATAATTGATTACTTTCAAATCAATGAGATCTATGATCTCTGTGTATTCACCTTTTCTCCTAAAAAAGAAAAAAAAGAGAAAGAAAATATGTTCTCCATTGAACACTGCTGGGAATGCAGTAGCTATTACCATGCATCAGTTTCTGCCACTTGAGAAAAAGTATGCCAAAGCATTGCCTATATTTTCAGAACTTTTCTTAGAATAAAATTGATTAAATTTATTGTATGAATTGTACTTTTTGTACTTCGTACTTGCTGTATCTCTTCAGTCAATTAATTGTTTTTTAAAAAAGGAGGTAAAGTGGCATTCTGTCTATTTTTGGAAGATTTGTATTCAAGGGCTGTGTTAGAATATATTTTATTTATATATATTATTTATATTTATATATATTTTAATTTGCCAACTTTATGATGAGTGAATAGTAAAAAAAAATAATATAATGGTGAGGAGAAAAGCTATCACCATTTTTATTAATTTAGATCTACTAAGAATTTGGTCTTTGCAGCTTTGTAGATATAAACTTGTTTGAGAACATAGGTGTATATATGTCCTTATTATTTGTGCTTATTTGTAAATATATTTGAGGAAATCCTGCATCCAATTGTGTCCTTGTCCTAAAATTGTCCTAAAAGAGATTTGACACTGGCAATTTCATAGGGGTTAGACATTTATTAAATTAGAGAATCTGGGTTTTGAGCACTAATTCAAAGCTCAGATTCTCTCATTAGCAAATGTCTAAACCAAATGACCTTGTGAATCCATTCTGTCTTTCAGATTTGTTGCTTGTACGGAGAGCTCTTCTGAGGTACCCATGCAAAGTCAATAAAACTGTTATTTATTTCCGATAACTATTTCAGATACTCACATTTTCTTGCTTGTTTCAGATACTCCCATTTCTCCAAAGCCCCTGTCTTCCCCATGGTTTTTTATCCGTTTCCCTCATACATTTCCGCAGAGGGTTCGGATCATCTCCAATTCACACTTGTCTTTTTATTACCAAATTTCTGCTTATTCCCTCCAAATCTTTTAGTTTTATCATGAAAACTCCCATTCTAATATTGCTTTTTAACTTGAACTATATTTTTGTCCCATCATATTTCGCAGTGTCAATCTCACCGCTTCTTGAATAAAACCGCCTTCAAGTTAATGCCCCCCTTCTGTCCACAAATTTACATCCTAGATTAACCCACTAACCTAATTCCCAGCTGTTTTTGCAAAAAGAGCATAAATAAGCGAGAATGATAAGCTTTCTTTCACACCTTTTATATATTTTAGGAGAATAGCTCATTATCTAGTATTAAAATCTTTAATTATGGGAAAATTAAAGTTTTTGTAGTAACCGTACAAGGATACTCATAAAACAGGATAATTTCTTACTGTCAGAACATAAAGCCTGTAAAGAGATCTCTACGACTTCTGAAAAACAAGGCCTCACATTTGCGAAAGGAACAATCTTCTAACTTGTGATGGGAGACAGAGGCAGACCTAAGCACTCACAGCTTCTGGGTCTATTTTGTTGTTCCTCTCTTCACTGTTTAATTCCCTATCATCCAAACTAAATAATAATATTTAAAAAAAAAAGGTAGGAAAAAGAAATATAAAGCTCTTCTCAAAATAAAAATTTGTGTAGACCCTATGTCTCTAGTACAGCTGGATATATAGATGCAAGATATATAGATACATTTATGATTTACTTAAATTATAAAGACATGCTCTTTCTCTCTCCGTACACACACACACACACACATATTAAATATATATATGTACACATACACATTGCTTTATTCACTTGAATTACAAGTATCAATTGGTATTACATGTAAAACAGGAAGTCTCTGATAGTCACGACTGCAACCATAGGATCATATTTACACTCCAAAACATAAAACTGAGGAGGGAAGTTAGGAACTAAACAGATCACACCTCAGCATACACATATTTTTTGACTCAGCCCTAATGTGAGTGCAGTCCTGATTTCTTTAATTTGCTTAGTAAACACTGGTTAATCCGTAAATGATGAACTGGTGAACTTCAATAAAATATAAATTCTTCTACTTTTTTTTTCCCTTCTTGTAACTCGCATATAGTTCTCATTCCATAGGAATCTGATAAATTAATAATACATAACTCTCATAAATATAAACTAGTTAGAACAACAACATACTTGGAGATAATACAACTCATCATATGCTAGTCTTTGACACCTAGCATAATGTAGCATAAGTTTGCTATATACATGGGAAAGCCAGGAAAAGTTAAGCGGTATTTTAATAACCTGTAAAATTGTTATTATTATGTTTTCACTCTAATGCAAATGAAAGTAATTTATTCTTTTTCTTTTTTTTTTTTTTTGAAATGTATACTTTTTCTCCTTTCCACTATTCCTTGTTTCTACAATGAAACTGGAAATCTAATTAGATACTGATTAAAGCTGAAATGAAGTAGAAATAGTCCCACAGAAATGGGTCAGCATAAATTATTTGCATTTGAGAAGTTTACAAGGTACTACTCTTTTTTGAATAGTTACCTTTTATCTAATCATGAAGACAAAAGCAAAGAACATGAAAAAAAAAAAAACATCAGCCACTTCCACATGAAAGGAATAATACTTGTACTAAATATACACTGGTACTAACATTGTACTACATCAAAAATGGATTATAGGAAACCGAATTAGATATTTGTTTCACTCTGCCTGTGATGCTGTAATCATAGAACTATACTGATCTCAGATAACAAAATACTCTGGAAATGTTAAAGCTGATTTTTTTAGGGACGGCACTTTAAAAAGACTAACTTGATTTTTATTAAGAATTTGTATTTTAATTCTTGCTATTTAAAAGCTATTTTGCATGAAGCACAATTTCATATGTTAAGCAATACATATCACACAAGTATATGATTTTCTGGACTCTTAGGCCTTTTTTTTACCTGCAATATGGGTAAATCTCTGCAGGATGTGTGCATTATATCATGATTCAAATGTTATCAGTAGCTAATATAGTATATTTTTATTATTCAACTGTTTGGCTGAAATACAAACTAATTTTGATTTTGCTCACCTTTAGATGAGAAAAAGGAATTAACATGATTTTTACAATAGACACATTTCAATATTAAAGAAACAATTAAGGAAAAAAAAAAAACCATAAAACAACCAGGGTGTTTTATCACTTCAACTCATTAAGAACAATTAAATTGTATCAATTGGCCAAGGTTCAACCTATCTTACTTGATATATGTTTGATGATGTTTGATTAAAAAGATCCTCTAATCAGGACAAAGCATAGCACCATTCATTTGACAGTATTTTTTAGGATACCAGGACTGACCTGCTATTTTTGAAAACAAACAAACAAACAAACAAAAACTGTATTTGAACTGTCTGGAATCTGATGAAATGACTACAAGAATAAAAATTATACTGATAAGCAGCTATTCTTCAAAAGTGTTTTCTAATCTGCTCCAAAATTAAAATCAGAATTTGAAAATTAAATACAACAATATATATTTCCTGTAAGATTAGATATGTTATTATTTTATGCTGCAGCTAATGCCTAAATTAAGAAATAGCTAGGAAAATAATATGCAATAAATCTTCAGTGTTATATTAGTATTTCCTAATAACTACGGATTCTTCAACTTTAACACTGAAATTAATAACTATTTTATAGCATTATGTTATTACATTATAGGATATTACCGTATAGTATAACATATTGCACAAAAAGCAATGGCATATGTGATCCTGCAATGCTGTGAGAAAAGCTGATAATAGCCTGGTAAAAGCTTCTTTTTTTTTCAGTTTTGGCAATTACTCATATTATGGTGTTACAGCTAGCTGCAGTGGAGAAAGACCCAGAGCTTTCCATAAGCTGTGCAAAAGGTGCATACCTCTAGTCTAACATGTGGCTTGTGATTTGAGTAATCTGTTCTTAAGTTACAGTTATAATTATAATGGATGAGCACAATGTCAATCCAAAGATGGACAGATGGGTTTTAGCTGGCCTGCTTCGAGGGAATAAAGTAGGATAATTGCTAGTGTTATCAAATATTGACCTGATAATGTGTAAGAATAGAAATATGTGTAAGAATAGAAATAATGTTTAAGAATAGAAATATACAAAACCTGAGAATATTCTCAATATTTGCTATTGCTAGTACTATATATAAAAAACCTATTTCTGTGGTGTTAAAAAGAATATTTAAAGAGCAACTATAGGATTTCACTAGATGCAGTAGTCCATTAGATGTCAAAGATAATCTGATGGACTCAGTATAGCTCTAATATCCTTGACGTGTCTTTCCTGCTTCCCTGCTGTTAACAGTGATGATCTTTCACAAAGAATGTCTTGCTCAATAATCAGACATTTAGTGCAGCTGATCTACAAATGAATGTATTTATTCTTTCAGAGGGTTGTCTTTATGTGTTTTATCATCAGTATGTATTAGCATTAGGTCAATTAGTGTGTGAAAGAGTGAAAAAGCAGTTGCTTCTAAATAACTTGTATATATTTTAAAAATGTAATCCATGCCTCATTAGTTCTAAATCCTAATCAAATGGAAACATATTAAAAATTTTACAATAAGAAACAACAACAAAAAAAAAAGAAAATAAGGCTGTCTCTGTGTATGCTCTGTGATGTCTGATTGTCTATCTTAAGTCTGATGGGTCTTTTTTCTTGTATCTGTTCATCATATTATGTTTTTGAACCTTCCAAGTTTGTTGGGTAATAGTTGGACACAAAAAGTACAGCAGGAAAAAAAAAATCCTCCATAAAATAGTAGGAATATACAATAAAATAGTAGGAACACAGTAAAAAAGTAGGAATAACTACACAATTAAAAGAAGTGGAATGATCTAATAAAAAAAAACAGTCTCATGATAAATAAAAAATCAGATGGTGAAAGACTGGTGTGAAAATGGCATATATACTACTAACATATTTTCCAGACAAAAAATAGTACGAATAAAACTAAAAAAAATCAAATATGGAAGAAAGAAAATGCACAGAGCATAAGAAATAAAATGGTTTAGATAGAAGTCAACAAAGTGGGAATTAACTTTGATAAGCTCATATAAAAGTACCTTTTCTTCCAAAGGCTGAGTTGATTGTTAGAGATGGATACTGAAGCCATTCAAAAACTACATAGATAAAACTGTTTATAAATAAGATCATGTGAAGGTCTAAAATTTACATGAGTGTAAATCACTTTGCTCTTACAAAAATGCAGAAAAAAATATTTAAATATCACTGAAAGTGAGTATTAAGGTTTTGGTTTTGTTGTTAGCAGCAGGGACTCATGTGTAAATAAATAAGTGAAGTAGGGTAAATATAGCACTAAATTTAATATTAACTTTATTATTGAATTTAATGGATAAAATTGATACTAGCATCTCTACAGACAATCTTTCTGGATTTTTACCCTATTGAGGAATAATAGAGAAAACTAAGACTCCTTACTGCAAAATATCAGAGGAATTTTTTTTTTTTCCAGAGAAACCAGATACCAGAGGAAAAAAAAATCTTTTCTTTGAAAAGCAAAAAAGCGTTCTTCGCAAATAGAAGCAGAATTAGATTGCAAGAGTAGCTCAGGATACCTCAGAACTATCCATTACTTTTAGGATGATGCAAAGCATAGAGATCTTTGGGGAAGTGACATGTATTTAATCTCACAGCTTCTAAGACACTTGAGGATGGCACAGTTTGGTGCCTTCTTTGAATCTGGCCTGCAGGTTGGACAAAGACTAGTGAGGCTGCAGCTGCAAGAACTTTCTCAAGCAACTGGAGCCTGTATTCCTTGCAGGTTGTAAGAGTCAGCCTCAAAGCTAGTAACTCTCCACTGATCTGTGAAAAAGCAGTTGTCCGCAGAGCAATTCGGGGTCAGCTTTTGCTTCTAAGTGTATCATCCCAAGCAGTCTTATTTGGCCCATGGCAATGTGGCTACCTCCAAAGTTGAAATACAAAGCTCCACTTAACTGTTTCTGTTATTCTCCTGATAGAAATGAAAGATCAGTCTTCGCCCAGCTAATTCCTGCTTCTCCTGGCATTCTATTCTTACTCCACACGACAGACCTTAGAATGACTCTTTTCGGAGAGTCTATAGGAAAGAGCTAAAAGGAAAAGTGATTTCTGCCCCCCAGGACTCCTCTTTCGCTTTCATTGCTTGAGAGCAGACAACACACCTATGAAGAAAACAGGAAGAAGAGAACAAGAATGGAAAAGGCCTTTCTACAATGTTTCCTTGGCATAAACTCTGAGCTCCTGAAAAATCTTCTGTTTTAATGTAAATAGAATTGCAATTTTATTTATTATGAAATGCAAATAATGTTTCATTTTAAAGAATCTATTTAGTTCTACAATAATAATTACTACAAGAGTTTTTTTACAATATATATATTTTATGTAAAGCAACATAGGCTTACTTAAAAGGGCTTACTTTTATGTAAATAAAAATACACTTTTCCTGAAACTTTTTTCAAGTTCTATAATACAGGAAGAAACCAAAATGCTTCTTGAACACCCATGACTGTCAGGTCAGGCTCACTCTGTGTAACAAGATGTACTCTAATTAGGTCTCATCGGAAACTAACCAGTTGAGTATACAGTTCCTCTTTACTGAAGAAGAAGTGAGCTGACCTAAGCTTCCTGATTCCTTGATGGAATTTGGTAAATTAGGAATCTGTAAACTATATCAAGGAAATCCCCAAACTGATTATAAAAATAAATCTTTTCACTACTGTGTGTGACTTTATGTGTCATTTGAGGGTAACTTAATAAGCAATTTGTGAAAGCAGTAGCAAAAGCAATGTGAATCTGTGTAAATAGACACTACATAGAGTAACATTGAAAATGTAGATAGAGCTTCATATCCCTATTGCTTAAGAAATGTACACCCAGTTTCTAAAATACTATTTTTAGGAGCAATGACATTACAGTGTCTGATATAGTATGTTTTTTTTTTTTTTAAAAAAAAAAAAAAGTAATGTAGTGACATGAGCTGCAAGAACCTGATCTCAGAACCACAAGTCTTCTTGCAGACTTCTTTACTTTTCTTATCTCACTCTTTGAGGCCAATGCTAGTTATGTGTGCCTGATATAACTTAGATTTTTCTGTATTGAAAGTCAATAATTGTGAAACATATATTCTTTCATAGTCTTTTAGATAATTTAAAACGATATATAATTTTCAAAATTATAGCTGTGTTCTATCCAAGCATGGATTATAACCGAAATACAGATCACCTCGTTCTACCTTTTCTGTCCTTCAATTCTCCTGCTACATTCCACACTAATGAAATACTGCTTGGCTAGCATTTCAGCTTTGATCAAACACAATTACTAAAGAAATACCCTATGCGCAGTTTCAAGTTCTGTCAGTGGAAAAAAAAAAATAGCTACAAGGACATGCTTACTTTCTTATTGCAATGAAAATTCTGTCGCTGTTGCAAAAATAAGACATATGCTGAAATCTTTTACAGTACAGCACAAAAATTAATTTGTGATAGATCTTCAGTATCTTTAATATGGGCAGACTGGCTACATAATATAAGAAGATTCTACTAGTGGTTGAAAAGAGTAGTATGAACATTTCATTTGCAATTTGTCTCTCACTCCAGCTTTTTAAGAAGGAAAGGTACAATGGAAAGTCATATTTCCTTCAAAAATAAGACTTAGTTCTGCATATCTTTACTTTTACCTTGGTTCTATCAGCTATGCATGAACAATCTTCATAATAGCTTGATAGTTCATTGTGTGTGTTCACAATATTTCTGTAAAGCAATATTTTATCCACTGTACAAATGTATAAAAAGACAAAAGATTAGAAGATATAGGGAACCTGAAATGCAATACAGGGACACTTCCGATAGTTTTAAATGAGCTTAAATCCAGATCTCTCTGCATGGTACCTAAGAATCCGTAAGTTCTTAGTAAGTATTCTTAAGTATCTATTTTTGTTCAGATGAGTGTCAGCAATATAGCAAAATTAAATATGTACTTTTTTTTTTTTTGCATCAGTGTAGTGTATGACTTTATTTAGAAGTGCTGTAATTGTTTCCTGTAATCCAACACTTCATTAGGCTGACAACAATGCTTAGTTACTGCTACGCTTTCATCATTTGGGGAGGATGATTTTGGAGGTCTCTTATTTTTACTATTCTCATTGTTTGTTAGGATTTTGTTTGGTGACAGTTCTCTTCTTGGATCTACTGTGCCTAAAAAAAGTCATAGTAAGAGAAATAGCTATTTACTAACATAGTTATTGAAAAGATAATAGTAATATTACATCCCTTCCGATGCTACAGTATCAGTATTTCCTCACAGGGCCAGAGCATGCCGCATGGGGTCACCAGCATCTTTGTCTTGTGGGCTTTTATATGACTTAGCTCACAGTGCATTCAGTGATGATATTCAGTGAAAGGCGGACCTAGCTTTCAAGAGTGCCTGGGGTAATACGCCCTAGGATTCTTACTGGAAACTAAGCCAATAGTGCTTGTGAATAGCGCATACAGTAGGCAGAAAAAGATACACAAAATTAATTAAGCATGTTGCTCAACATTTTTAAGTGTTAGAATGTGATGTTAAGCTACACACATAAATTTTCAGATTTTCAGCATATACAGATCTGTTGAAGTCAAAGAAACTTGCAAGAGTTCAGCAACATTATAAATCAGTATGTTTGGCTTTCTGTGCTTATGTAAGGATGTATGTCCATACCTGCTGTGAGAGACTTGGAGAAAGATGGAGCCTGATAGAAGTTCCAGTATTGCAGAGGCTTGCTTGAGGTGAGAGACAGTTATCAATTCCAGGATGGCTGGTATCTGTGGAATCCACTTCTCCCTCAGCAACACAATATGTCCTCCTAGCCTATACTAATAAGAGTGAATGGAGGGTGGAGCGGCGTGAAGACGCTGCGACCAAGCTCTGTTACACTCCCTCCAGGGGTGGCAGCCTGGTGGTGCCACATAGCTGTGAGGAAAAATCTCACTGTCCAAGAACTGAATGTCCAAAAGAAGACAGAGAAGACCCAAAACTTTATTCGAATAAAGAAAGTCCACCTGGCATACGCCCTGGACAGTCGCTCAGGTTGCCGGGGGATGCAGCCCCCCTTTTATCCTAATATCCCAGCCGCGGTGCCCTCTCCTTTTCCCCATTGGCCAAGGGACTCAGGAGTCCCAGCCGGCCCGCCTACACCCAGCTCGCTGCCTCCCTCCACGTGTTCGCACCTGAGATCATTTGACTCCTTTGTGACCCCGCTCACTCCAGGCTCCCTGCAGTCTCTCCCCCCACTCCTGGCTCCACTCAGTTTCCCACCCGTCTGGGTTCCTTTGTCCTGGTCATTAAAGATACAAGCTTCAAACTTGTGTATTCTGCTCTGTGGTGTGTATTCTGCTCAAGCCCAAACTTCTTGTGTGTGTTTTCCACACATAGCTGATAGGCCAAGGATGGTAGCAGATCAGTTCTTTCTGCTAAACTTTGCTCACGCTTCTTTTTCCTGATCCCATTATAATACCAATCCACAACCACTCACTGAGCATGCTCTCTAGATCAATGACAAAAGTAAATATGACTAGAGTCACTCAAGCTCCACGTGGATGTAAAAGAAAATGTATAAAAGGAAAAAAAGAAGGCTAAGGAAGAAACAAGAAGAAAGAACTGGGAAGAACTAGGAAGGAAAGAAGAGAGAGGAAGGACTCCATCTTAACTTCTGGATCAGCTGACAGGCTGAACCCGTTCCCCCCCCCCCCACCTCGTGTCAGGACACCACCTGAGAAGACTTCTCAAGATTGAGAGTCCTCTCCCATCTTCTGTGTGAGTGAGGATTGTGCATTTGTACATTAGGCACTAGCTAAGGACCCCACACTGTAGAGAATTTCCTATACTGACATCTGAAACCTGTTTTCTGAATGTTGCATTTGAGTAAATTGTGCTATTTGTGAACTTGACCACTTTGTTTTGAAGGCGATCAGACGGACGGTCAGCAGACTGTAGGTGAATCTGATACTGCCAGAATCGAGCTAATAGTTGATCGCAGTATTGGGGAACTCGATTTGCTCCTAGGAAGGTGATCAGATCTACTGTGGACAGACTGTGGGTGAGTCCGACACTGCCAGAGTCAGGCGTATAGCTGGCACAGTATCCATTATCCCTATTAAGAGATGAGTCCAGCTGCTGCCAGTGCCTCTAACCTCTGAGGATTGGCTGGTATGCAAGGATTCATCTCTTCCCAAATTCCCCCCCCGCCCCCACACTTTCCCCATCAAACCACAACACCTGATGATATACAGTATTTTGGTATAGTTCCTCCTTGCTTATGGATAATGCTGTTAAGTATTTTCTTTTTTTTTTCAGTAGAACAGTATTTAAATTTACTAGTTTTTAAAGCTCCGAAAAGTTATTTTTTGCCTTTAGAATATATCAGTATTAAAAAAAAAAAAAAAAAAGCTGTAAAAAAAAAATATTTCCTAAGAGAGTATCCCTGTCATCACTTTAACTGTTCAATTATCTCAAATATTTATTGATTAATATTTTGGGACAGACAAATGACACCTGTAAGTTTTATCACAGCAAGTGTCACCCAGGTGAATATTTCCTTTCTGTTTTATGTCCAAATAATGTAATCCCATTAGAGCTCCTAGCTGCAAAGCTTAGCATTTTTAGTTGAAACACTAGAGATCTGTTACTTTAGCTCATAGAAAGGCTGACTTAATTCTGAAATAAAACTACATAACAAGGGAGTTGAGGTTGTTCAGGTGACATTAGCCATGCTGTACTACAGCAAATGAGTATTAAGACAAAGAGTAGATTTTTAACACTTTGTAAAGCATTTTTGGGGAGTCAGGTATGCCAAAAATTAATAAAAACCCCTGCTTTACATTTTCAAATATAATTGCCTACAATGTATACATTATGACTTGAGGCTGGAACTTTTGGTCTATCAAGATTTTTACATGGTGTGGTAAATAATTCTCACATACATAGGATACATCTTTATTTTACAGGTTTCATAAAAGAATCACAATATTTTGTATAGAGAGACAGAACACAGCTAGGTATTCCCGGTATTAAATTATTCAGATATTAAGTATTTCAGATAAATTAAATATATAGAGAAGTCAGAAGGCGTTTGACCTGTTATTGACTTTGAAGTTAACAAATAAAAATAATTACCTGTATATTTCTGAGGAGAATTATATAACTGGACCAAAGATGTGATGTCTATAGGGAATTAGAATCCAGCTTATATTAATCACTGTCTCTGTCCTCTCAACTTTCTGACATAGAAATGGAGGACAAAATATCTATCTATCTAAAAATTATATTTAAATTAAATTTATTATATAAACTATAATATATATATAGAAAAATACATATAAAGCTGATATACATCAGCGCTTCTCCCCCTCCCCACCCCACCCAAACCAGCAGTGGAATAGAGCTTTACAGTAAAGTAGAATGAGGCCATAAATATTTTAGAAGGGGAGATAGAAAAAGCATTTTTTATCTCAAACTAATTAGGAGGTAGATCTAGTTCTCAGTTTCAAATTAATCTACTTAGAGTGTAGTTGGGGAAAAAGTACCAATGCTGTCTTTTTGAACACAATGAGCTGGTTATGAAATGTGACAATTCTTTAGAAAAATTCAAACCTCTGTTTCATGTTAATAAATTCCTAATCTGGTGATCATTTTCACATATATGTTCATTTCCAAATATGAACTTACATATGTATGTATAAGCACATACATATATATATATTTAGATATTTATTTGTATTGACATTATTCATTGTTTACACAGTATAATATCTTAAACTTAACATCAACCAGAAAGGCAATCAGACTTTCTAGTTCCAATGTTGAGAATGTTTTCTTTAACCTGCCATGAGACAGCTTTTTTAAATTAACTTTCATAGATAACTTCAAGTATTGTGAAAGATAGTCATTTATTTTTAATTCATTGAAATAGCTTTTTCTCTCTTGAAAAAATAGCTTAAAAGGCAAGATAAAAACAATAATTAAAATATATTTTAAAACTTTTAAAAAACTGTTGTATCTCTGTAAATTCTATCAACATTTGGGATTTTCTACACTTTTTTATTGTTAGTAGTGTAGAGATATGGAGATCTGTTTTATTTAAAGTTGCCTCATGCTTCCTAATATTTGATTCAGATGCAGTTTCTAAAATACTTATTTCAAGATCTCATAAGAAAGAGATACCAATGTTTAGTAAATATACTGCAGAGGGAAAATATGAGTTAAGAGAGCCGTTGTAAAGGTAGGGCAGTATATTTTTGGCCTCATTGACAGGCTGCAGGGCAAGATATATATTTGAAGGCAAGGCCCTGGAAATGGCAGAATTAATCATTCTCATCTTGCCAAAAAGGCAACACTTACAGCAGGAACTGCTTCTTCACTCAGCTGCTCAAATCTATGGTATCTTGCTGAACTGATTGACTTGAGAAGCAAGTGGGGGAAAGGAGGAAGAAGAGCCTACAGATAGCATTTTAATAGATGCTGCAGTGAGTTGCTATAAAAATTCCAATTTCACTAAGAAAAATTCCAATTTCACTATTTTCAGCTTTCCAGCATAATCAAGGTTAAATGCTTCCTGGTTTGAAGACAAAATTACCTTTCCATTGTTAAACTGTTTATCCATAACATCTTCTGGCAGTTTCAAGCGGTCTATATCTACAAGTAGAAATCAATTATTCTTTGTCCACTCCTGGCTTCTTACACTCACAGTTGTGGCCTTGTAATCCTCTTAGTGAATGGCCAGAATGAGGACAGAGCAGCAGCTGTAATAGTACTGAAATATATGTACAATTGTTTGGTTTCTACACATAGGGATATGAACATTCCCATCTTTGTTATTCTTATTAGATCCTATGTAAAGCTCTGCCAATTTCTCTCTTAATTATGCTTCTGTACTGCGCCATTCCAAGATTTTTTGCTTCCATTAGAAAGGACTGAATACAACCAAAAACTTTAAGATTGCAGGTCTGTGCTGCATGAAAAGTAGTAACTCTATTTGACTATTAGTAACCAGAGCAAGATAAATTACAAAAAGTAATGAAGCTCTACTTTTTATCCTTACCTTCCCAGCTAAAATATAACTAAGTGGGAAAGAATTATAGTCCACCAGGAGAAGGAAAACTGTACAACTTAAGAGTTTTGTAATTTTCAATTTTGCCTTCTTAAAGAGATGGATACCCCATTGATCCACTGGTTAGTATTTTGAGTTTGAGCCCAGGCTTCTCTGCTAATCCCAGTTCATTTAGTAGTCCCTCAAGGCTGGCTGAGATGCTGACATTCTCTTTTCCTCTAAACAGTTAATGGAAACAGTTTCTGTAGATGCAGAAGGGCTCAGCTAGGATATTTTCTTTTAATATACAATTAGATGATCTTTATGTAGTTGAAAAAAATCAATAACAATGATAATCAGTCATCAATGTATGTGATGGAGTAGTGACATGGGACTGCAGGCCCAGATGACCAAAATTCAGCAGAACAAAAAGATAGAGGGTGGGGATAGTAGGAATGTAATTCCTGAACTAAAGGTTGGTTGTGTGAAATTTGGGTGGTGGTGGTGGGGAGGGGGAAATTGCAATTCAAATGCAAAGCTAAAATAGAATATATTATTCAAGAAGGTCATACAGATCTAACATCAATGAAAAATACCAGGTCAAAATAGAATCAATAATGGAATCACTCTGTAATATACAGAATAATGCTGTGATGTGGAGTACATAAAAATATAGTACACAACAAAAGAAATAACCTCTCTCTGCCCTTTTTGTTCCCTTACAAGGCTAGAACATCTGGGAATTCAGATGTAGAACTAAGGAAACTTTGAAAAACTCTGCCCTTATTAACACTTCAAGATTGACCTTGAGGTTCCTGTACATTCTCTTAATGCACCTAAATAATCATGCCTTTCTGAGAAGGCAGAGTATTCCATAACATTTTTTAAACTGACTAATTTCTTGGAAATAATAATGGAATAGCATGAGCGGTGGTGATATACTATATATACTGTATAAAGCAAAAGCGAAACACACAGAGTATCAAAATAAGCTTGCACATGACCCAAGATCATCAAAGATTTCTCAATTTCTAAAAAGGTAGAATGAAACTCACCAGAATCTCCTAAATTCAAGTTTGGGAGACTATCAAGGACCATACTAACTGGCGGAACAGAGAACAAAAAACTAGTGCTTATGCTAATTGATATTACTTTTTTTTTTGAAATTTTAATTTATATGTTGATGGAAGTTTTTCTTCATATGAAGCATCAAGAAAAGGCCAAAATGGATCAAAAATATAACTCGCATTATTCTTTGCTTTTTAGCAGATAAAACTCTTCTTTTTCTGCGATTTTTTCCCCACAGTTTGCAGCAAGAATGTAATGGACCTGTACACTGAGAGTGGGAATCTTATGTGTCACTGGAAAAGTATGGCACTATTAAGACAAAATCCCCTAAATATTTTACTCCTGCAGTGTACACTTAGTCATACAAACTATAACACTTGAATCACAAATGCTGCTGAAGATGGTGGAAATGGAAAGGTAATAGAGATAAAATTACTTGTAGTACCAGAACAACAGCAACAAAAAATCAGAATTAATTACCACACATTTTCAGCTATCCTTGGGTCATCTCAGGATCCTGCTGATTGAAGCAAGATAACAGTTGCCTTGTGATTCCAGAGCATGTCAAGATACCTCCCTCTGAACTGCTGTTAGAGCACATCATGGGTAGAAATACACTATTAAGCTAACCAAGCTCTGGGCCTCAAAAAGTATTTCTATTTCATCTGTTTAATAGGAAGGAGTAAAAAGACTAAGTTCCACAAGAGGAAGGGAAAGTTATTAATAAATTACTTGTTGGTAAATAATGTACCATTTTTCAGGCTATTTAAAGTAGCAGATATTTTTTGAAGTGTAATTTTCTTTGAAGTAACTCACCTTAGCAATATTATTTTTTTACAACTTGTGTTATGTGATAAACTTCTGTTTTAGCAATAACTTTATACTGTTTTACTATTAATTAAATTCTTCAGTGACAAAATTTTCACAGCTTCGGAAGTCAAAGCATCTTTTTGAGAATGGAATTGTTTTATCACTAAAGTATAAAGTGGATGTGCATATATTAAGAAACTCTTAATGCTTTTATTGGAAAACACAAAAAAGAAAACACCACCTCTTTCTACTCTTCTCCACAAAGGAAAAAAAAAAAAAGATACAACAAAACAAAAAGAAATAAATCTACTTCTCAAAATTCTGTTTTATCCAATAATTGTAGATATATGTATATATATTAGGTAGAGTTACCTGAAAGTATAATAGACAGTGATAAAAAAAAAAAAAAAAAAAAAAAAAAAAAAAAAAAAAAAAAAAAAAAAAAAAAAAAAAAAAAAAGAAGAAGAAAAGAAAATGAAAATAGGAGAGTCTCTAACTTTGCCTCAAGCATATGCTAGAAAGAAGCACGGTTAGATATGATGGCACTGAAAGCTGTGCAATACTGTTTCATTTTTGGAACCAAGGACATATTGCTACCACAGCTGCCCTATGCTGAGAATAGAAGCCCAGTTGCATCATTTTGGCACTAGAATTTGCTTTGATAGAGAAAGAAAAAGTTGATACATTGGAATGATACTATTTTATTTGAATTTAATCAGATATTTACAGGAAAATAAGTTATTGGAAGAACTAGACATTTTGAATTTAAGAAATGATTGGAAGAAAATGAAATACGGTAATGTATGAAGGATAATTATGATTCTGAGGACAAACAGTTAAAATGTAGGTTCATCTAAACTAGATTGTCTAGATTCTAGCTGCGCATTAGAACTACATTGGTTTTATGGCATAGTTTGTAAAAATAATAAAATGAAGATGTATTTGATCTTCCGTTGTTTATAGATTCTTTGAAGTGTTACTTACTAAAGTCTCTAAGTGATAATTAGATATGATTACTTCTAAAATTTAACTAGAAAAGGAGCTTTATTTGCTGAGTAAAAACTGCTAGTTCTGGTGGGTCTGTACCAGCACTAAAAGATCTGTATTTTTATCACAATTATAAAAGAACCTCATTGCTGTGAACAACTTGAAGACAAAACCTGTCACTTTTCTAACATCTGCCTCTCAGCAGTGTTGTTTCTATTTTCAATTTTTATTTTTTTTCAATTTTAATTTTATTTATCATACTCTATGACAATCTTCTAATGATTTGTAAAGAGAAACAAGAATAATGAAAGTTCATTAGTTCATACAAAGTTCATAGAACTAATTTGATAGAAAACTACTTTATTTCTGATTGTGCATGCTGTCAAGTGTATCTCAAATAATAGTGTATATGAAAGTGGAGATGGTGCAGGTTTACAATGTACGGTTTGTAAATGCTTGGAATCATTTTTTTTTAGATGAAATCCAGCATCAGACTTAGGTCATGCACTTTTTTCTTTTCTTTATGAAATGCAGACTTTAATGACCATCTGTTTGTAAAAATACATGAATTGCATTTTGAGAAAAAGCAATACCCATAATTTTCTATCACATATAATGTTTCTGATCATTAAGAAAGACAATATAAAGTAATAACATATTTGAAGTCTAATAACTGTCCATGAATTTCTCTCTTTTAAGTAGCATAGCAGTTTTTTTTTTTTTTTTTTTTCCTTTTAGGAAGAAGAGGAGGAGGAGGAGGAGGAGGAGGAAGAGCCTGCCATTTTTATCAGAGTAGTAAAAAAAAACCCAACAATTAAAATACACAATGTTACGTTTTTCTACCTGTCATTAAGCTTGAAGATATACAGGCACTGCAAATATTTTCCTTGCAATCCTATTTCAAGCAATTATTATTATGAAGATTTGCTGTATCAGCAACACCATAACTGTACATAGCATCTATAGATAAAGAGAAGGTATAGAAACTAATACAGTGAATAATAGAAATTAATGGAAATGTCTTCACTAATAGTCCTAATCAGAAGAACATAGAGAAGAATTGCTAGGGATTTCAGTTAATTAAGCAATATTATATTCTAAATCGCTTTTGTCTGTGTGTTTCAATAAAAATTATTTTCAAGATTGAAGATTTTCAAGATTTTCAAATCATCATGTTTTGATGTAGTTGTTTGTTTTTGTGGAAGAAAGGTGTATTGACACTACCTTCATTCAAGAAAAAGCAAAACTGTCCTCCACGCCTCTCTATTTCCGCAGTGATTCTGGACATCCATTTGAAAGTGAAATAACTCTGTTTTGTATCTTATACAAATAGGTTTATTAACAAATACAATTTCTCCATCCAAGTGTGACAGATATGTGTTGTTTATGATTATGTTTTATCAATCTACGTCTCAATAAGTAGGATAAAGAGATTTCCACTTTGGCTTTAACTTATTTTTTGTTTAAGATGGAACTTGAAGAGACAAGTACTTATTTTTGCTTTTGAGTCCATCAACCAAGTTTTTAATTGCCAAGTTTATTTTTTAATGACTTTTAACATTAAAAGCTATATTCCTTAAAGATGCATTGATTAAAAGCTATTTTCATCCTGAGTGTTGCAATCCATACATTTTGTTCATTACATTTTTATTTTCTGTTTTTCCTATTTGTTTCATAAATATATGTGTATTTAACTATTTTCTTATTTACACCATTATTTTTGATTTATTAATGTATCTTTTCTACTTTAGTCCTACTTAGTCCTTCATCCAAATTCTGGAAAAAAAAAAAAAAAAAAAGAAAAACATAAAGTAGTACAAGTATAGCTGTAGTTCTAGGTATTAATATCTGAGGAGAGGCCATGGTGAGATATTTTATGTTTCTTTTTTTTTTTTCCTTTGAAAAGTTTGTTCTACTTTAGCCTCTGCTTTAGAGGATTAGAAACCTTGTACTCGTACTTTGAGTACTAGTTTCTTTTTTATGTATAATTAAGTGTCAATATGTCAGCATTATTTTGTTAAAAAAGTACATGATTTCATAACATTTCTAGCTGTTGTGTTATATGCTCAGGGTCAAACAGAGGGCCAGCATTGGGAATAGAAAGGAATTGCATAGCAAGGGATTTTTGGTTATTCCCTTTTTGTTTGTTTATTATTTCCACTAAAAAGAGGCATGGTTCACTTTGTGGGACTATCTGAACATATGTCACCTAATAAATGCTTCTGCCATTAACAAACATTTTACTAATAAGAAAATTTTAATTTTTCTCCTGCAAAAGTTGTATTTGTCAAATTATGTTATGAATTCCTATATTTCAGTTAGAATGCACACACTTATGCTAAAATGGGAACAAACTGCCCATTTTCCAAGAGTCTAGAGAGTGTTTACAGTGTGAAATGAGTACACCACTAACAACTGTGAAACAAAATTCGCACTTCCATGGAGATTTGTGCATATAAAAAGTTTCTTCATTAAAAAAAAAAATAATATGTTATAAGAACAGTCTGAGGTTAATGATTTTTATTTGAAAACAGAAAAGTATTGAAAATCAGAAAACGCGTAACTAAATAACACAACTTCTCTGTTCCTATTATATGTAAAGGAACACCTCAAAAAAAAAAAAAACAATTAAAAAAAGTAAGAATTAGGACTGAACTTAAAGGGTATTCTAAGTCTTTGATCCACAATAGAATAGACTACTGTCACTTCATTGCATATTTATTAGAACCGTTAAAATTCATGAGCTTAAGATGTCCTGATATCATCCATGAAAGTACTGAGCCAATGAAGAGATGATAACAACTAATTAAATCCATGCAGCAAAAATCCATCCAGAACTCCCCAAAAAGTTGTCTTAAATGTCTAGCGATGCTACGGAAAAAGATTAGTGTAAATTGTTCTGAATGAAGCAAGCAGCAACATTATGCTCTCACTTGTTAATTTCAATGGATGTCCTCTCTAATACTTTCATCTTGTTTCATCTCTTTTGAGCAAGCAAAGAAGACAAGGAACAAAGAACTCACTACAAAGTATTCGGAAGAAACAATCTCTTTGTATAGAATTGCTTCTGTAGCCCCAAACGATCAGCAAGGTGTGGTGACAGAAAGTTAACCAAAAAGTTTACCACTTTGTATGAATTACACATTTTGATTGTTCATGTTCTTCAGAGGAAGTACTGCGGTACACACTAAAGTGTGCTCAAGGAAGAAGCAAATTAAGCAGAAAGATATAGAAAGTTTTTTAATAATTTGAGTTTAAAATATAAATACTAATTTCTCCTTTTTAATACAGCTCCTTAAAAACTATTTGTTTTATAGAACTCAGTGAAAATTTCTCATATTGTCAACTTAGAAAACCTTGAATTCCTTTTCAATTAATATTAAATAAGCTACTGAGTTACTTTCTTCTTTTACAATTTACTTGATTGTCAATTATACATGAAAAGATGATTCATCAAGTTTTGATTTCGGTCTTGATTTAACTAGCTTTAGCTGATTATGAATGAGGCCATTCATAATCAGAATTGTTTCATAAACAGAGGTCTATTAAAAAAAATTCCACAAAATTATTTTAACTCCTGATAAAATAGATTATAACTGATGTAACTGATCAGGTTTGTATACAATTTTATTTTTTCACTTGTTTAGGTAATAACTAGTTTTTTTTTATTGGTTCTCTCAGAGATTATGAAGAATTCTAGGTAGGTAATCAGGTAGGAATCATAATTATAAACTGTCATTGAAAGAAAACAAACTATTAAGATTTGGGGTCTTCATTGCCTAAAATACAGTTTCTGTTTTTGTGGTGTTCTCATTGTGACCAGTTGCCATCATCTTAAATTTATAGAATACTTTCTATCTCAAATTTCAGGAATATGTTTAGCTGGTGTATTACGTATTTTGTAATGCTGTTAAACATAATTATGCAATCACTAAATAGGTATTTCAATTACATAATAAGAGCCATTTCACTGTTACTATATATGTTACATTTCACTGTTACTATACTATATGTGCCTTACTGTCTTTAATAGAAAAAGACAAATTCAGAAAATTAAATTATGTACAGAATTTTCAATAGGTAAATTTCATATATTTTTTTTATTTTTTATTCTTGTCCCATTTTTTTGTTATTCTCCTTGCTGAATTCCTGGACTTTGCCTCCATGCTATACAGAGGGCAAACTCTAAATCTAGTTTAGCTCTTTTTATCAGTTAAAATAGTGCTGCTAAATATTTAATGTCTTTTCTTTTAAAATATTTTAATTACCTTACACTTTCAAGTAGAAAATTAAGCCATTTACAAAAGACAAACTATTAATTCCCATGGTTATTCTTAAAAAGAACATTACCCAGTGCTTCAAATAACTGTTATTTTATTTCTCATTGTCTATGTGCCCCTATCAGGTTAAGACTTCTTGCTCTCTTCTTCTTGCTCTCCATAGGTCCCCTTTAACCCCACTGTTTAAGAAGGACAAAGACAACTTTTTAAAATTCTGCTTATGTTCTTGTGAAATGTCACTTGTTTGGCAGGGATCCTAAATGGTAGAACAGCTTGATCCCCCTGCACAGCTCTATACAGAGCCAGACTTGACATCAGAAAGCTGTTTCCATGACAGGCATAAATTAAGCTGAAACTCAGTTGTAGAATTATGGATGATGTTTTATAGAATGTGCAGCCTGAAAAGCAGAGTCTCATGTCTCTTTTAGCATGTGTGTTGCTCTTCTAAACTCTCCTTAGAAGATGGTCTGATGGATTTTTAAACAGTTATGTTTTTTGTTTTTTTTTTTTTTATCTCCCCCCGCCATGAGAAGGGGAGGTTTTGCTTTGAAGCTTATTATTAGAAGCTGTGAAATGCCTTATTGAAGATGACCAACTAAATTTTTAGCAGTATCATATGCTCAGAGTTTGAGTTTAGTCTTTAGCTGTTTATTTTACTTATGAACATATTCTTAGTTATCGTTTAGTCTTATTTTTAGCAACTGTTTTCAAATTTCTTGAAAGTTCACAGTAAATAATGAAGATCACATTTACTCATGCATAACCTAAGAAGGTTGGAACCAAAGGAGACCTTCTTCCTCTTCTTCTTTCTTGCTGTTAATTAATCTCTTATTAAGACTATTAATTAATCTCTCTTTTTTTTTTTTTTTCCAAATACAAAGCTATATGTGCCAAAAACAGTATTTAGAGAGATGTTCAAATAGTTAAAACTTCATTTCTGGCTGGCCAGTAGTGATTCTGAGTCTGTACCCTTTGACAATATTTCCAATGGTATGCTTTGAAGTTATTCAGTCACAGAAAATCCTTAATACTGCAGACATAAGAAGCAGGAAAAGGTGTTGTCCACTATTTATTCAGCCTAGCTGCTAATAACAAGAGGACTACTGTATAAAAGTTAGCCCAGGTATAGTGTCCGTGGAGAGGGCTGTGAAGAGCGTCAACTCAAAGCCTTGCCACTCCTGCTTCATAGCATGTTATTAATAGAGAAAGTTCAGTGTTGTCCATATGGGCAATATCATCTCTTGATCTAAGTTGGTAGGACCATTTGATATGTTGTCAGTTCAGCAGGATCTCTGCACCATTTTATTTCCCAGCCTAAGACAAGCTTGTGACTTCTGCTCCTCTTTTAAAAATGAAATCAATAGTCTGAACTGATTTGAACATAGTATAGAGCTACAATTTCTGGAAGAACATTGATCTACCTTTACAAACTAATATAGATTGAAGTATATCAGGCAAGAAGATTCCCAGTTGATGTTTACAGGTAGTGTAGTCCTACTGTTGGAAAAGATTAACTGAGATGTTATGATTACTATCTTTTATACCTGCTGTTTTGCCACTGAATTGGTTTAGAATGGTGACCATCTGAATTCTCCAATGCAAGAACCTAATGTGGATAAGGTATGACAAGATATAAAAGCAAGTGTATTGCCTACACATATTCAAAGCATAAACGATGCAGCCAGTGGAAGAACTGATTTAGGAACAATGCACTGGATGCCTGTAGCTCATGAACAGACAGTATCAAGAAACTAGAATAAGTAGTACTGGTAATTATATCATTTTCTATTTTGCTGAATTAACATAAGCCTCTTCGCAGCTTTGATATGTGTTTAGGTTCTCTACAAATTACTAGGCTGCTTTAAACTCCTTTTAAGTTATTATTTTAACTAGGGATTTGAGTGGGAAGCTTTTAATGTTTGGTAATAAGTATGTCATTCCACAGAAGCTAATTAAGTATTTGTAAGGATACTTTAAACAAAAAAAAACAAACAAAAAGAAAAAAAAAAAAAAAAAAAAAAAAAAAGAAGATGAAGAAAAGGAGAAAAGGTAGGGAATTTAGGGCCATTAGCTTTAATTTTAATCTTTGGTCTGAAAAACTGACCTTCTGTCAAATGCATTATTGCACTTTCAAATTAGGCCACTGGTAGTTAAATTGCACAGTCAGAGATACTATTATACAGTCTCCTTTTGGAGTAAATATTTTCTGATTTCGAAATGGAGCTTTTAGAGATCGGAGTTTACTAAACAACTTACCTAAAAGAAATACCAACTTCTGATTTGATCCCATAGTTAGTCTACCTGGGTGAAAACTTAGTAGAACACTTTTTACATTAGCTGACGCACCCTGCTAGGTGTAGTATTTCATTTCTGTATTTATTTAAGTTCACACTTCTGTATAAACAGGCACAGGATGAAATAGTTTTAGACTTTATAGAAACAGGAGTAGCATTGTAATCTGCTTTTCATATGTGCACACACACACACAAATAAAAAAAAGGAAAAAAGATCCATATATCCTCACCATCAAAACTTCTCTAGAAGAATGAGAAGTACATGGTCATAAAATTGTCTCTTTTTAAGAAAAAAATGTTACATATTTACATGATTATAAGCCAGGACTAAGCTATTGCTGCTGTATCCTTTCTGTACTTTCCAGTGAGGCTGGGCAGTGCTTGGTACGGTACTGCAGCTCTGGCCAGCACCTGCCCATTCCAGCTTAGCTTTGTGTGTACTGGTAGAGCTTCTGTTGCTTCTGCATTTACAAGCATAGAGATTACAGTTCTGACTACTGGATTCTAGTTCATTTCTAAACAGCACATGAATAGGAGCTTGAGCCAACATTGTGTCTTTACATATACTGAAGAAAATGCTTTGAGAGAGTAATAGCAATTTGTAGCCTTCTGTCATTCACTGCCAAAGAGAAAACAAGTTTTCAATACATTCTTTCTTTGCATTTTGAATTTCTGTTTTCCACCCCTAGTGCAGCAGCAGGGACTCTTCAACCTGCCAGCCACCTGATGAGAGGTGGTACAGAAGGCTCATTCCCACAGTTCCTGGAGCAAAGAACGTACTATTCCAGCATGCTTAAAGGTGAAAAGCAAGTTGCTTTTGGGAAAGCTTCACAGGATTATCAGCACTCTCCCTGAATAGCACTGGCCAAGTTTTCCACAGACCTCATTCCATACTCTGCAAATTCATCAAGTAAAGATCAGTTTTTTTTTTTTTTTTCCTACAACTCTACCCATTTCTTCTCTCCATTTCCCCCTTTTTTAGTTTTCTGAGGTCTCCTAGTTTTTGTTTATTGTACAGCTTTGTCAGACTACATCCTACACTATGCAATGACTTTTCCCATGCCTGATAGTCAGCTGTAGGAAAACGAAAAAACCCAGAAAAGCCATATCTTTATATAACAGTATGTCCAGATTGATGACATTGAAAAGAAGGAGTTCAAGGAGATAATAGATAAATGTGTAGATATGTTCATTTAGGATCCAAGTCTCTGCTTTGCCCAGTTCAGTTGTTGCCTTAATTTGACACACTTCCAAAGGAAATCACTAAGATAGGATGTTCTGAAGCTTATTTTTTTCTCTCTTTATTTTTCTCACCCTTGATTTTTTTTTAAAAACATACATAAATAACATATAAATAGAATTTATATGGGGGCAGCATGTGGAAAAGGATGCAATTCCATATGAACTCACATTATGGAGTTAGGAAACCAGTCAGTAAATGACTGCCAAATAGAGATGTAGCAAAATGGTCTTCTTTTGGCAAACAAGTGACTCAAAGCTCCCACGCTCAATAACAGTTGTCTGCTACCTTCCCTGTATCAAAAAGCTGAATAAACTACTGAGCTCTCACTGAGGAACAAGATAGGAAAAAGAGACAAAAATTGCACAGCTGAAGTTGTAGTGAATGTAGAAAAAGATTTGTAAATATAAAAGAACTCTTTGAGAAGGGTGTTATATCATGATTTTACTCTGGTGGAAACTGTACTCAGCACTATTCAAAAAGGAAAGCAACAAACTTGTGGGTTTTTTTGTTTTGTTTTTTTTTTTTCCTGCCCCATTCTGAAATGTCAACTGCTCAGAAGGTCTGCATATCTCTTTTTTTGTGAGAGACCTCAGGATACCTCAGGAGAGTCAGCTGTTAATTTGATTCATGGTTGGTTGTTCACAGGATGATCAAAGACCCATTTTAGCTTTAGCTCTAGTTTAGTGGAAAATCATTTTTTTACCCTGCACTTGAAGGTGGACTACAACCTTAAAGCCCTCCTAGTTCCAGTCCCACCTTCGTTTAGCCATGCTATTCTAATTCTTCTATTATGTCCCCTGTATTTAAATCTGCAAGTTTCTCTAAAATGATGGTAACGTATGGGCCAAGGGGAGAAGGAGGTAATGGGACGGAAATTAAATAGAGAAGACCTCTCACAAAATCCTAGAAATGGGGTCTCTAGCTAAATTGTCAAGCGTAAGAATCATTATTCTTTTCTAGAATACAGGAGCTGAACTTAGTGCCTTAACTCTTTCTAACAGCTTCAAGTGAAAACATTTGTGCCAGTCCGAACAACCTGAAAATACAGCAGCCATCTTCATAGATGCCCACCACATTCAAAGCAGGACATTTGAAAGTCTGAAGTTTTACATCTTCTGTTGAGCACAAATAGCAGTATTTTGACAGCGGGATCTGCTCAGCTGCCTGTGGTGGAGAAGGAGGCTTCATACTGCCCTGCACCAGTCACAGCTGACTCTAAGTTGAATTCAGGTCCTGAGCACCATCCCAGCTTTCACTTAGTTGCTTTGGGTTGTTTTGCCTTCCTATAAGCAGAACCTTAATTTGCTGCAGAAACAGTAATTAAGGGAGTACATCTTGTAACTAATGTACAAATGAGATTTGTAGAGGTGGCTGTACCTCATCTGCCCTTGATAACTCTTCTAGAGGACTGCGAGGTAGGGATTCTAGCCAAGTATTGCCTTTTTCATCAATCAGAATATGCTGTACATGACATAACTTTGAGGTATGCTTGAGCTAAAAGTGTTAATGATAAAATGTATGTAAAGACTATAAATAAATGATCTTATAGTGTATTCTTCGCATGCCATAAAGCGATTAGCTGGTTTGAAATTATTTCTCTATACATGGGCTATTTTCCCTCGCTGTGACTTATTATATTGTTGTTGATGTCTCTTGTCTGTCCAAGCCCTAAATGCAACCAATTTTCCATATGTTTTTGTCTGTGAATCTCTTTACCATTGTGAAATATGTTAAGATGTGGGTTTCATAACCAAGCTAAGATCACTGTGACGGTGGTAAAAAACAATAGCGCCCACCTCTGTTGTGCTTCTATAGACAACTACTACTCATGTAAGCTTGGAATTTATGTTTACCAAGTCTAATCCAGTTTTCGATCTTTGAGACAAGGGTACCATCTATGACAGTAATTCCTCTTACATATACTATAGCCTGTCTAACCTTCTAGTAGGCTTAATAGGAACTGTTTATGTTGGAGGAAATTAAATGGTTATCAGATGGTTAAACTGATGTTAGAACTATTTATTCCAGGGGAATGAATAATTTACTTTGTGATTGCTTCTTTTTGCTTCTTCTAATCTGAAAAAAAAAAAAAAAAAAAAGTGAAAATTATTTTTTCACTCACTTCAATATTCCTTACTAGTTCTGACTTTTCAGAGGTTTGGTTGTTTGTATAAATCCAAGATATCATAATAAATAGGTTGGACTTTTGAAGAATGTCTTCAGCTAATGTTAGTAATAATTTTTCATAGTAGCAATGTAATTTGGGAGTGTGTGGAAAGATTTCAAAATCCAATATGAAAAGGAAGGGTATTTCAAATTATTTTGTTTTACTAATATTTTGGATTTTTATCTCCAAGATGCATCAAATTTTACTATGTTTTGCGTTTTTTGTTGTTTTTGTTTGTTTTTTTGAGTATTTTCTATATCAATGGAAACAAACTTGAAATCTGTAGAAAAACATATGAGTCAAAGAAATACATTCTTGAGTGTACCATTCACCTCGTTTGTCTCAAGAAGTCCGAAATAAACTTTTCCAAGAATTAATAGTCTCAGTTATTAATAACTCTGATTAATATTTAGTTTTTTTTCGCCAAACAAACAAAAAACTTTTCTTCTTTGGTAGAATAGAATTGCACTTCTCCCTAATGTTGTCATCTCTGTGACTGTTACCATTTCTGATTCATTCACCTGCCCTATATCTTGGATGTGTCATTTATTCATTGAAATTAGATATGTTGGGATTTGCCATAACTTTCCTCAAAATCCACTGAAGTTCTTATGAATAACTGTTGAGCTGAACAGACTGGTAGTAAAATGGTAGAAATGAGATGTCACTCTAAATATTCTGTGCATGTAAAGCAATTACTTGTGTTCAAGAATCAGGGTATCAAAAGTTAACATGATATTAAAATTTTCATTGCTTTTTTTCAATCACTTTTAATACTTTAATATTTTAAAGATCGAACCTTTAAGAATTGTATTCTTCAATCTTTTTCTAATAACTCTGATGTCCAGAAATGTATTTTTAAATAACAGATTGATTAGTTTGCTCGTGTAGAAACAGCCGGCAAGCATGAATTATGAACAGCTCAAGAAAGATCAACCATTGAGTTTGTGTGCAAGGCAAGATTTGTTTGCTTCTGATGAGAATAAGAGGCTGTGTTATGCTTCCATAATTTGGAATAGCATGGAGAAAGTATATGGAAATGAAGCACTTAGGTAAGGAGTTTTCTCCATCAGATCAAACTTTTCTGTGAAGATTAACTTTTCATGTAGCAGATTACTGAAATATGTTTGATTTTATAGGATCAACAAGGTGTAACATAAAATATAAGCAAGTTGATGAACGTTAGAAATTCTGTTACCAAATGAAATACTTTTTTTCCAACCTGAGTTTTGCTTGTCTAGAGGCTCAGAGAAGTCTATGTTTACTTTTATCAAACTAACAAGACCTGAGAAGTTGGCTAGGAAAACAAAGGTTTCCAATATAGATGTGTAAATTATTTTTGCCATTATTAATAAGAGGCTATGGCTTTGTGCAGACCAGGCCATCAGATTCTCAGGTTTGGTCTGACTCTGCTTTGGCCTGAACAGGTTTTAGCTCATTTCAACAATAGGAAAATTTCTTTGATCCACCATTTTGCAAAGAGATTCTGAACAGTGTGACTAGAAAATAAATTTAGAAATCCTGTCCAGAATCCAGAATCCTGTCTGAGATCCATATTGTAAATTATGTCTCTTTTCACAGCATTTTAAGAGTGAAAGTTTAATCATGAGGCCGCCATGATATTTGAAACAAATTTAAGATATGTTTTTGTCAAATTTTCACTCAGAACCTCATGAAGGGGAAAGGGAATAGATCCCTGAAATGTCGGGGCGGCCAGTTATGGATGAATAGGAATGTAATGGGAACCCTTGAATAGATAGATTAAGGATGAATGTAATTTTGTGAGTCTTGTCATATGTTTACCAGGTTTTTATTGATCGAAAGACCTAATGAAACAGTGCTTTTTTTCATCTTTTACCTTCTTTACATGTCTTTGTGTAACATGCAGGGTCTTTTGTACTTGTCAAAGCAAGTACGAGATTATCCCACACAATTACAAGAAAAGGACCTTAAAAGAAATGGTAAGCAAGCAAGCAAATTAGAGGATATTTAAGACTACTGGTCCTTAGCAATCATATATTTTATTCATGTTTGCATATGTATCAATTATTTCTAGAAAAGAGATGGTGGAATGCACCAGCACATCCTGCTGTAATAAGGGCTGTGCTATGCAGATTTCCTAGTCAGTTGAAAAGTGGTGTTTCAAATCTAAGAATGAGACTGAATACAGATGATAAAACTATAATTCCTCTATTTTACTAACATACACATATACTGCTACAACTTAACTATCCCTATGCAATTCTTTACTTACTACCCCTGTATAATCTGTTTATGATTCAGCACGTTGAGAAACAAAATGAACATTTCAAAACTTCTTTTTTATCTCTTTGTTTCCTGCTATAAGCATCAGTAGTGATTTATAATAATTCTGTCTGTTCTTTTCCAGTGAATATAACAGGTTTTATTATAAATCACTGTGTTCATGTTCAGCAATACAGTATATTCACAACTGCAGTAGAACATCATGACCATATGTCCAGCACTGCAGGGAAGGTCTTTCAGGGGGTTGAGGTAAGATGGAATATAAAGTAAATTATTCTCAATATTATTAAATAACAAAATTTGGATACTTTGACAAAGAATAAACAAAAGTTCATGTTAATTGATTAAAGGATTTAAGAGGTGAGCCATGCTCTCAGAATATTCAAGATGGCATAGAACATTTAGACACTAAAATAGTACCAAGAAATGGTGTTATTTTTTCCCTGCTCCTCATTTTTTTTTTCTTTTTTTCCTAACTATTGAATTATAATCAATTATAAACACAAGCAGTGCAAACCATAAATATGAGTGGAGGGTTGTACCTTTTGAAAGCTGAATTTATAAGCTGAAGAGAATTTAACAGATGAAACTCAGTTGAATTTGCTACTCTATTGACAAAGATATAAATTCTTCATCAAATTTTATTACCAAATTGACAATATAATTTAAGAGTAACACTTAAACAGTAATTAAACTATCAAAAATTCACACTTGGTAGCTCTGTGCTTTTATTATTATTTGTTGTGGTTATGTTTTCTGTTACTGTGGAATGTGTTGCATGGGGAGATTATTGCTTCTTCTGAATAGTAATAGAACACCCTAAAATGAATCTTTTTTCTCCCTGTGTCTCTTTCTCTTTTAACTTACTTGCTATATTGCTGGCCAACAAGCATTATAATTTATTTTGCTTCTAAAATTCATACTATTCTTTGTAGTATTCTTAGTTTTAATCTTAAAAACATATCTTTAATCTTAAAAACATTAAAAAAATGGTACATATTGGTAAATATATCTACATATACTGACCTATATAAATTTTTACACATAAATGTGGATGTCCTAAGTCAAAAACTTAATAATGGAAAAATTAACTAGCTATACCTACCTCTGCTATGGGAGTCTCATAGATGAAAAGATTACCCAATCAGAATTAATATAGTGAGGAAATTCTTCTGATGTCAACGTGTTCTAGTTAAATGATTAAAAATGGTAAGAAAAATAACAAAGATACTATGATAGTTTTTCCATTGTAAGTCAAACAGCACATTGTTGGAGAGAGTGTAGTCCTTTTATTTTCTAGTCCTATTCACTTCTCAGTTTTAAATACTGTGCATTAAGCTCCTTTTTACTGAAACCTTAAGAGAGCAAGTTCAAAATCTAGTATTTTGTTGACACCTATACTGCAGGGGAAAAAGTGTTTAGAAAAAAAAAAAAAAAGTCGAGGAGTGCTGAACTGTCATAATTAGAAGGCACTTTGAAACACCATTACCTCCTTTCTCCTGCTGTTTTCTCAGGGCCAGCCAGTAAGATCCTGAAGTGTGTACGGTTTTATATTGTTGTTGCAAAGTGATGTGTTTTCCTTGATGCAAATCAGCTGATGATACATCCCTAAAAGAATGCTGTTCATTTCTAGATCTATAAAAAAATAGCAAAAACACAATAATTCAGTATTAGCTCAAAAGTGGTTTATTAATTAATGCTAAATACAGTTAGCAAATATCATTATATTTTCAATGTGTTTATTAGAGTATTAGATGTTTTGTGTTTGCTCTGTTTTTGTTTGTAAAAGCATTCGTGAAGAAGGGAGAGTGAAAAAGAAAGCTTTATTTGCATGGTGGCTGGATGCAAACAGATGACCTTCTGCAAACTTTCTTAACTTGTAAAAGTCACTTTAGGATACAATTCAAGGAGATAAGTTGAGCTGATTCTTATAGTTCATTGCTGCTGAAAGAGCTATTCTTGCAACTTGATCATGCTTCTGGCTTCCTCCCTTGCACCTCTCTGATCCCCAATGAGCTGATTCCACTCACTAAAACAGCAGAAAAATAAGGCAGCAAAAATGAAAAATAGTAGTTTATCATTAACTTAATGAGTTGGAACCGTTCCCCCAGAGGTCAAATGAGTGCTAGAGCATGCGCCATGAAATGAGGCATAGCTTTCACTGCCAGAGGAAGAGGAGGAAGAAAAGGATGTAGGACTGCTATTTTGATGGCATGATGGATCAGTTCAGTGCCTATCTGGTTGCTTGTAGAATTTGCATCTAGCAAGGAAAATATTTTCTTAGAGGATCGTGCTAAGTTTAGTCAACTCTTCTGCAAACTGTCTAGGGAAACTATTCTTTGTAATTGGTTTCTTTCATTCCTATTTAGGAGATAATCTTCCTATATGTTGTATTTAGAGTTTTTCTTCCTCGAAAATGTCTTTTTTAATAAACAAGGTACTTTATTGACTCATTTAACAACTTCTTAGTTCAAGAAGGAATACACTTATTCAATTTGTGCTTTTAAAATTCTAAATGATGCCTTCTCTAGATTAGGACATAATCTAGCAATTCACCTCCATCAGAAAGATGCTTTTTCTCCATCTTTAAGCTTCTTTTCCATTTATGACAATGTATTTTGAATTTATTTATTTTTTTATTCACATTCTTTGGACTTTTTCCTGAGATCATTTTACTCAGGTCCCGAGCATAAATTTAACCCAGGGGAGAAAACAAATAAGCAAAAAAACAAACCCAGAGATGGTTTTCTTTTGGATTAATGTCTTGCATTAATTCAGAAAAGGGACTGAGGGAACTAGAACAAGGTAAAGAAAACAGCAAAATCTAGTATGTTACCAGGGAAGCAGTCCTTGTAGGAAGGTGAGGGAAATAATGCAAAATATAGAATTTCATTTTCTTATTTCTGGTGGTAGTGAGCTATTAGATTAATTTATTGTAAGCAAAATCACAGCATCAGTTGTCATGTCTCTGTTGGAAGTGTTTCCAGTGCTGAGCTTTATGCCTTATTCAAGTATAGATGATGCATATGTATCAGATAAAACCACACAGCTTCTTTCGAGCTGTTTTCTGGGAGAAAACAGAATGATAATGAGCCATTAGGTGTGACAGTGGACTACAGAGAGTGATCCAGCTGACACTCAGCATCTTTCTTCTAAGGTACTCGTTTTGTTGTTTTGTTTATTTGTTCCCCCCTACCTGAATATAAGTAGTGTATTGGTTACAAAATACTTTTTTTCTGCTGGTGACTTATGGACACTAAAGAACATGAGCCAACAGTGTGCACTCATGGCAAATAAAGAAAATGACATTTGGGAAGGTTAGGAAAAGCTTAATCACTTGAAAGTTCTCTGACTGTTCTTTCCCTTCTTGCATTTTTGTTTACAATATTACTGCATCACCAGTAATGAGTATTGGGAAGGTTGACTTCAAGTCTGTATATACCATGTTATGAAGGAGGTTTCTAAATGTTTGGTTTTAATATAGTCTTATTACTCGTGGAGCTCTGAATTTATATGAATAAAATGATTGAATAAATTCACTCTTTTGAATTATTAAATAAATAAATAGCTTCCCTCTATATTTTTGGCCAATGGTCAAGGACTTGCTTAAGAAGTTGACTAAACTAAGTAGAAGACAGCATCTGCAATCTTTGGTGAGATCATGCAGGCTCATATCATTCATCTGAGAACTTGCAGCTTTTTAGAACTCAGCCGAGAAAACTCCTCAGCATTAAAACTTAATTTAAATTAATTTCAGAACTGACTCAGCTGCCTTTTTCATGTTTCCCTTACCAATCTCACTCCTTCTCAGCAAGGAGTCAAGAAGCCTGTGTACAGTGAGTTCTGATGAGATTTAATTTGTACTCAGCATTATAAGCACTGACATTTCCTGAACAAAGATTTGTACTTCAACAACTGTTCTGCACCTATTTATTTATTTATTTATTTGCAACTTTTGTGGTGCTAAGGTAGGGAGAAAGTTTGAAGACAAGGCAAGAAATATATAAATTAGATAATTTTAAGTAATTTATAAATATAAATTGTCTTTGCTTGCTTAAATAATACTTTTTTGGTATTATACTTTTTTTGGCAATTACTGAAAACATGTAACACCACTGACATGTTTTAAAAATCAGTGAAACAAAACCAGTCAAGTTTTGTGGAGAAATTTTTAGTAAATTTCCTTGCCAGAAGCTTAAAGTTTTCATGTTATAAAACCTTGTCTAGTTATGCTTGAGGCCAGTAGTGCCCAAAAGTCATTATTATTTGCTGGCTATTGATGTTTGTAAAGTGTATTGCTGAGCTAATTCCAGCATTAGAGTACAGATATCTACAAAATAATTCACCTTGGCAAATAGACTCAGCAAGAATGTGAGTGATCCTTTAGTTCAGGTATACTTCCAGCTGCGTCTTCTTCTGTCGGACTCAAACATAGGTCTCATTTACAGAACAATGTCATAACCTAGAAATTATCTCTCTGAATTCAGATATTCAGAGAAGAAGGAAAAAAAGAAAAAGAAAATTTAGCTCTGCTTATTAGCAAATGTATTCTAATAATTCATACTAATTTCTAACCATCTCAGTTGGCATTTTTTGAGAATTTTGCTGTTTGTGTTCCAATGGATTAATTTGGTTTAAGTACTAGCCAGATAGATTATATATTTCTGGTTTTTTTTGCACTTTGTCTTCTAGCTTAATATACAAATCTAATAACTCAAAACACATGTGGAATTTAACGTCGTGGTCAACTAAGTATTTGTTGAGCTCACTTACAGACCTAAACTTTTTTTTTTGTGTATGTGCCTCAGTCTAAAAGAGTTGTCGTCTTTGGGAAAATGTACAAATTGCTCCCATGCAGCTTAACTAAATGCTGACTTAGAAATGACTATTCTTATCCGTAATTTCTTCTCTTTGGAAGGTATTCAGTACACTGTTCTGCTGTTCAGATGGAAAACAACATCTGCTCAAATGGAAAAGTCAGAAATAGAAGCATTAAAACAGTCTATCAAGAGGATTTGGTAAGATTAGAAAATAGCAATACTTTCTAAGAGCTTTCAGTGCTGCACAGTGTTTTCATAGTGCTATATATAACAAGTGGAATTTTATAGAACTTTCTAACATGGATTTTTAAGAAAAATTTTTAGAGCTTATCTATATCATTGTTAGTATTAAACAGTAAAATACTTGATTTTTATTTAGATAATTTGAGGAATTTTTTAACCAAAATTTGCTTCCAAACTGAGTAATTTAATTTCATGCTACAATAGGAAGGAGTATGTTTTTCATCTGCACCTCCAATCTATTTGACGGGTAGATTATTGATAGGTAAAAGCTGCAACAATAGATATAAAATTAAAATGCAATATGGTGGGTTTATCTACTTTCATATCCACCTTTAGAGCAGTAGTAAGGAAAAAATCAAAATGCTTCTCGATTGAAAGTATTATTTTCCAAGTCTTAAAGGCAAAATACTGGAAATGAAATGATGCTGAAAAGGTGGTAGGGTTCATACTCTTTTACGGGTTAGAGTGAGAAAGAAATACAACAATTGCAATAATAGGGAAGAAACAGAGTACATTTATCAGCTCTATTCTGGATAATCATTTATAAAACTTCAAGGATTAACAGCCTCCCTTAAGATTTCTTGAAATATTTGTATTCTATTGACAGCAGAGATATAGGACAAGAATGAAACCTTGAGAGGTGTGTTATGCTTCAGATTTATCTAAGTCACCTTTTACTACCTCAGAGTCCTGTGTAATTGTATCCCGGGTGTAATATATGTCCTACCTTTTCCTGGAGGTACTACCTTTCCAGGAAAGAAAACAGTTGCATGATCTCTTCCTTCCCCCACTCTTGAGAGCCTTACTATATCTTGACAGAGTTTCTGTTTTGATTTAACGTTAACACTTTCATGGAAGATTTTGAGATCCTCAAGCCATTCTGGATGCAAAAAAAACTATGAATGCTTCTCTTTTGTGTGTATGGTTATTTTTCTTTTATATTGTGGAGCTTCAGATCAAATTAGCCATTATTTGTGGTAAACTCTTATTGGGTTAAAATTTAACAAACAATGAACAAGTAACAAAAATTACTGTCTTTATAAATGAGTAGTGTTTCATCCAATTGAAGATCTAGTGGAGCAATAACCAACCAATAACAAGCCAATATGACTGGCATTAAATTTTGTTAAAAATATTTTAAAGGTATGGGAATCATTCAAATGTGTTGCTTAAATAACTAAAGTTTGTTCAGTAAAATTTGACTAATGCTAGTTGTATAGCAATCAAAATATTCAAACCTACTCAGTTCATCTATAGTGTTAATTTCTCAGATCTCTGTGTATCATATGAAAAGGCTATCACATTTAACCCAGCAATTACTCCATAACTGAGCAGTCTTCCTTATTCTATGCATGTATAAAATGTTATAACCACCTCTGTTTAAGTTTCTTCTGGGAGCAAAGGCTATCCAAATATATATAAAAAAGAGCACAAATGGATATCCAGTGCCAGAATAAAGGAGTATATCGTAAAACGCAGAAGACATCAAACAGAGAAAATAAAGGATGAACACAACATGAGAGAGAGTTTGAGGTTTAGAAGAAACCAAGCAAAGGACATCAGACACATTAATATGCAAGATGTGCAATTCTCTAGCCATTTTTCTTAGCAATTCATTTTCTGCCTTTCTGAAATTACCATGACTTGAAGGCAAACAGCAATAGATGATAATCTGTGTCTTCCATGCTTCTCCATTTTGAGGCACTACGTATATTTTCCTCTTGAGGCTACAAGTCAGCCCTATAACATTAATACTGTTGCATTTTGTGTGTGTTTTTATTTTTAAATATACATTTTGTTCTCAATATGTTCATATTGTATAATGTTATGAGGTGTTTACTGCCCACCATAAAGTGACTTTGTAAAATGGTCATGGTTTTTAGTCATTTGCTACAGAAATGCAAATTCTCATTAATTCATTAAAACAGCTGCAGCTTTTTTGTGTTTATTTTTTTAGGCCACATATTTGATGCCCTCTAGTGACAAATTATTTGGTTTAATACTTTGGAAAGTTACAGAGACAGTGGAAGGTGATACAGCTGTGAGTAGATGTTACATACCAAAATGGCATTTTCTTGACTCTGATATGCATTATGAAAGCTTTTTCTACTGATTAACATGATTCTAAACTTAATCTTGTTTCTCCATTAAACTTAATATAAGATGGAACACATTGCCTATTTAAAATATGATAGAAGGATGCTGAAAATACTGACTTGAGGTTTTTGTTTTTATTTATTTATTTTAATCAAATTAAAGCTATTTCTTCCTCAAAGGTTGAAAGAACTGACATATGCTTACTGTCATGCTAACAAACTCTGCAGACGATGAAAGTGCACCGCAGCTACCATATGTTAGAAGGCATATTATAACTGAGTATAAAAGCTGACAATTCTCCATGCATTCTGTTGTCCTTTATTTTTCTTTTCCAATACACAGTAGTGTAAGGTACAGGTCTGGTGTATTAAACTTTCATCTCTTACATTAAGAGGTTACATGGCATCTTTCAGATGATTGAGCTTGGTATCTGAAGTAATCTTTACAAAATGAGAGAGATTCTTTTTATAATGTAATGTTTCATATATTTTTTCCCAGATTTAACATAGATATTCTTCATACATTTAGTTGTATCATAAAATTATTTAGACTATAAATGTATCTTCCTTTTCTAACAGAAATCTTTTTTTTTTTTTTTTTTTTTTTTCAAAGGTTGAGGAGGTAAAATCACACTTTAATTGCTACAAAACTTGGTAGAGATCTATAAGTTTTAAAGAGAAAGTCAGTGTTGACTTCTTAGCAGCATAACGTAACAGATGTTCTTATGATGCTGGAGATGTAACAAACTATCTGTAAATAATTTGGATAACTGGTGAAGCAAGTTATATCTGACAACATCAGGAAGTTATGAACAAGAGAAGAGCCATACTGTGATCCCTGTGGCTAAGTAGAAAGGAAGGTGGGAAATTCTATTGCTCTTTTAGGTGGGAAATTCTATTGCTCTTTTTTTTCTACTTAAAGCCTGATATGTATTTTAAAGTTTATAGAATATGCACTTGCATATATTTTAAGAAAAGAATATATTTATTTAAAAAGAGAATTTTATGATTTTGTAATTGTTGATGAGAGTATTTATAATCAAAAAGCCTTTAAGGAATGTAAATCAAAAAGCCTCTAAGGAATGTAAATCAAAAATCTATACAACCAAGCCAATCATTGGTCAGTTTTAAGCACATTCTTATAATTTATTCAGACCTGATACTAAGTATTGATAAAAAAAGGATGTCAGATTTTAGAAATATGGCCTCTGTTGTATATCATTGCAGGAGCTTGAAATGTTACTATCCCAGAGCAGTTTGTTGAGGTTAAACTGCTGTAGTGAGCCTATCCAGAGCTCAGCTTCTAGAGGTTCTAGCCATGTAAATCCATTTGTGTTCCTCATAGTAGTATTTCAGAATAGAAATATTATCCATGTAATTTTCATTGTCTCATATTTCTATCTATTTAATAGAGAAAATATTTGGGAACATTTAGAAATCAAAATGAAATGTCCATATATTTCTGGATTCCTTCTTACTCTGATACAAAGACAGAACACTGATACAAAGACAGAACACTACTCACCCTTTTCTGTTAAAAGACTAGAAGTCAGAATACGATTTCTCAAAGATCTGTGCAGTAGAGAGATTTCTGCCACAGTAGGCAGGAACAGAGCAGTTTTAAGCAAAGCAATGTTGTCAGTTGCTTAAGGCAGCAGTCGTCAGAAGACGGCAAAGTCAAGTATTGTGTTCAGAGACCTGGATTTTAGTAAAACAAAAAGCAGCAATAGTGCTTAGAAGGTTCCTGGTATTTTATTTTGGCATATCATGAATAAATAAAGGAAAGAGAGGAAAGAAATGGAACAAGGCAATGCCTCCCCTTCATCCCTGTAGAGGTTGTTGTTATATTGTGTTTTCTTGTATAATGTCTTGCACTTTGATCCCTATCTGTTGTCAGATTGTAGAGGTAACCTCTTATTTCACATCTCAGTAGAATATTCAAATATTCAGGGGAAAAAGCATATTTTAATTTGTTATCTAGAACTAAAAAAAAAAAAAAAACTCAAAAACTTCTTCCTTATTTTCATCTTCACTTTGTTTTTTTGCCTGTGCTTTGTTAAAGAATAAAGTGTATTCATACGATCAGTTCTGTGATTTAGAATGTCCTTGTATTTTTTAATATGCTACTGTCTTTACGCTTTACTTCAGGCATGCCTACTTGTAAATAACAGTAGAGCTCTTGGAGGTGTAACTGCAGAAAAAAAGTAAGGTAATATTAACCATTTCTACACCAGTGTGTAATAACTAAATAACTGCACAAAAAAAAATATTAAAAAACCTTTCTCTTCTAACTACCACTCCCATGTTGTCAATACCTTTACTTTTTCTGTTCCTTGGTGAGTATATCTTTCAAAAAAACTCTTTATTAGAACACTTTCATATCACTGAAAATCTGGTGAGAAAGCTGAATCTTTCCTTCCCTAAAGAGATCAGCATCTGATAGTTCAAGTCCTATTCCCGATCTGTAAGTGGTTATTTGAAGGTTCCAGATCAGATTTTCGGCTCTAAAGCTTCAACATCATTTACCGGAAGTAATAAACTTATCCAGTATTTTTTTTTTTTTTTTTTTTTTTTTTTTTTTTTTTTTTTTTTTTTGTACAGTACCTTGGGAGGATGAAAATTAATCATCTTTTGCATCTTTTATTCTCTTTGGATTGGTCTTCCATAAGCGGAAAAGTTCTCCTGTTACTAGAATGAAAGAATGAGGAATAAATGTACAGCATAGCATTAACATTACTGCTGAGGTTAATTACATTCATTCCACCTTTGATGTGGAAGGATATCTAATGTCATCCTTCTACATGTAAATGTGTGGTCCAGGAAGAATAAAAAATATATTACATGTGACAATAATGCATTTTGGTCAAGAATAGAATCTGTTAAACAATATCCAACATGTCTTTACCAGAGGGAAAAAAAAAAAAAAAAACTTCAATGGAAATTCCGTGAGGATTGCATGATACATCTATACACAAGGAATTTTAGACTGTCCTCAACTAAAAGCACAGTTCTGCTTTACAATAGGCTGTCTCTTTTTTACATTATATTAATTATAAATAAATATGGTCCTTCCCTATAAAATATGCACTAGCAGACTTACAGATGTTACAGTCTCGTTATTCATTTTAAATTTACATTTTATCTCTAAGGCATACAATATTTCTAAAGGTACTTTTTTTTTGTCCAGTATAGTGCCTTGAGCGCTGTATTATTGAATTCTTAATTTTCTTAAGGCAATTAGGGAAGAAAAAAAAATGAAATAGTGACACAGTAGGGATTAATTCATAGCAAAAGTCTGTGAAGTGCTATACCCATCCATCAAATCTGTACCATCCAATAATTCTGTAGAAATTACTCGTGTACCTCAAAAATAAAAAGTGATTTTTGTTAACCTTCTTTTCAGTGTATTTTCAGCTCCATTTGATAAATATCTTCTGATTTGAAATGTTTAGCTTGAAAATTTTAGAATATATGATTTCCCAGAACAACACTTACTGTTAAGTAAGCACATAAGGTTTTCAAAGCAGAGCCACAGCTGATTTTTTTTTTTTTTTTAATTTGTGGTTCCAGTGTGGCATTTATAAAATGAGGAATATGTACTAATAGCTCTCTTTCAAAAGTTTTAATTAAAGGTAGACTCAGTAAAGGATTTGAATGCCTAAAATAGGATATGAATGAAAAGGTCGAAGTCAAGTTTACTAAGAGCAAAAGCAAACGAAAGAAAAAGAGGTTTACATGAACATGATCAAATAAAAGATCAAGTCACAATCAGTGGTATGTAATCCTCTAACTTCTCAGTTTAGTGAATGAATCTTGAGTGAATGCCTAATCTTGAGCAGATATAGGATAGAGTTTTATGGATATTGCCTTAGATTAAATAGCTAATATCTACCTCTCATTTATGCATTAGTGAATGTCAGAATTAGGAATTCTTTTCTTCTAAATCTTCTGAAATGCTAAATTTACTATCTTAAACTACCTGCTTTCATAGAACTAAATCTTCCTGTTTTTACTCTTGAATAGCAGTAATAGCAAATTTTACAACCTTACCAAAGAGGAAAGTTCTATCTTGCTTTTGAATAAAGCTTGGCAGAAATTTGATATCTTTCCTGAATAAATGAGACAACATAATTGAATCTTTTCTTCTCTAAGAAGTTTCAAATCCTAATTTCACATCTCCTCAAAGGTCTGAGGCTCTTTTGGTCAAAAATCAATTAAGAGAAGCAGTATGGGATGTGCTCTGTTCTTATGCTACTGAAACAAAGTAACACACAGAAGAGTTAATTTAGGTTAATTGAATTTAAAAGGAGAAAATGACAAGAAAAGATACTCTAGACTGTTCATCTATTTCATTCTGTTCTGCTTTTGTTGCCATAGTAGAATTCATGTTTCCTGTGCTTTGAAAAAAATGTCACTGCAGCCAGAGATCCATCTTCTTAATGGAGTCTTTCGGAAGAGTTCAGCCCTGTTAATTTACGTGCTCCTCCTTTTGACTTCTTCTCTGGACCATCAAGTCTTAAATTCTTTCTTAACCTTCTTCACTATGCTAGTGACTATGGCACTTGCAAAAAGAACAGAAGGAGTTCCACTAGCTAAGAGACTCAGTCTCTGTTTTGTATTCCTCACTGTTTAAGTTTTTTATTCTGTTACAGATTCTTGTACTCTTTAGGGTTTTACTGAGCCCTTTCTAGGTCAGAAAGTTAGTGATAGGAACATGAATAAAATGGAGCTGAGATAATCACTTGCAAAAAAACCCAACAGTCCTTTCTGTCAACTGAGGCTAGGGCTGTTGTGCCACTGTAGCTGGGCACCAATGAGAAGTAAACAAAGCTAAACATAAATTCTGCCTTACTTTGATAATTTGGACTTTCAGACTGACTAAAAAAAAGTTAATTGGACTAGTAATAACTTCTTAATTCCTTACATATTATTCTGCTTTTGCACATATCAAAATTTTAACAGTTCAAGATATGTCTTTATTTAGATGCTCAGAATATATGCAGCAATTCTATTTTTTCTGTGTATAAAAATGTAAATGAAACTCTGTAAAATGCAAGAATTTCAGGAGCATGGAATAATCAATAGGTTGGTGTGGGAAAGATGTTTGTGAATTGGAACTGAAATGCTATATGCTAATGGACCTGACTTTATTAGGAACAAGCAGTATTGTCAGTGGTATTATAAATCTTCACAGTAGTGGTTTTGTATGAATCTTAATATGTGCTTTAGGGGATCTCTGGTCGTAGACTCTATGTCCAGTAAAAAATAAAAGCCTGTTTCTAGCTAGAAAACAAATGAAGAATTTATTTGGTAATCTTCTTACTCCAGAAGAGAAGAAATATGGTTTACTGTGTCCTCCAACAAAATCCAGCATCTTAGAAACGTTGTGACTCTTAACATTTACAGTCTTAACTCAGTGTGAATTTATTAAAGCTGTGTTGTCAGCTTAAGCTTTTATTTGATATTGACATAGTACTACAGATGATTGAATGTAAAGATAGAATGGAGGGAATGTAAAGATAGAACGAGCAAGATGTGCTTACTGAAGATTTTGAAAAATGTTCTATTCTTAAATAATTTTAAATTGTTCTTGTGGAAAAAAAAGTTGAACTTTAAACAGGTACAGCAGATAGCTTGAAACTTTCTGGTATATACTGTCAGTTCTTGGGAAATTTGTCAGCAATTATTTATATGTGCAAATAATGGGTTTAGTATTAAATTCTCTTTGTGCTTTATTTTTCATCTTTTCCATGAAAATAATAATTATTAATGTATTAAATGCAGCATCAGAATACTTCCAATATTAATACTATACTATAAACATCTACTAGAAATAAACACTGGGTAAATAAATGCTTGCAAATATAAGAGAGAATTCTAGAGCAAGTTTCATTTTTTGTTAGTTTCTGTTTTCCCTGCATGTGATCTAAAGAGGAGCAGCTCACATTAGACTTTGGGATAATGTGCCATTAGTATGCTTTTAAGGTCCCTGAGGCACTGACTCTTCTGGGCACCCAGTGAATGAAAAGCAGTCACATTTATAGCAGTGGGTAACAAAGTTTCCACACTTCTTTAAGCAGACAGTATGTTGAATATTTTTTACCCAACTAGGAGTACTTCACTGTTCAGAGCAGGTAAAACAGAAGGTGAGTCAGTCTGTCTCTGCTACTGTCTTCCTTTGCTTTATTTTAAAAGTTATATTATCTGCATGTGTCTCTTTAAGTATACATGATAATAATTAGTAACATGTAGGAATTTAATTCATTTTAACGGAGCAGTTTGGAGGAAAATATGTAATGGTAGACCTACTTTTTGTTATCTTCTACTCTTTTTAAAAATTTAGAAAAAAGATAAAGTACACTAATAATGAAAATAGGTCTAGAAAATAGAAGCTGCTGCTACAGATAAAGGTTTTATTCTAAACTCTATAAAAAAGCATAATAAAATAAATAAATAAATAAATACTGTTTTATTTACTGAAGATCAGGGTTAAGAGTTTCCAATCTCTTGAGAACAAACTTCACTGTCCTCACATTCTCTTCTGTCTCTCTTTGACCTTTCTATTTTTATCCATTTTCCTCTGGACTTCTGATTTTACTTGCTCATTCTTTAGTTCCCAGTGTTACAATGTGCTTTCTGGGCCGTCCATAAATGGGTAAAAAGTCTGAGATACTCTTCTATACCAAAGAGGATTCTGCTCTGAGTGTCTGTAGTAACTGCGGTTACGGGAACCTGGAATGAATGTACTGAGAGTGAAAGAGGGGAGAACTGTTTCTGTGGGGTGGAAAGTTTTGAGGCTGTTACCATGAGGCTGAGGTGAATGCCTGAAGGCACTAGAGTTCATACAACATGTGGAGCAGAGAAAAACAAAACATTCTTGGGTGGAGGAGTTGAGCAGAGTCTGCTCCCTGTCTGGGAAGATAAGAACTTACAATACAGGACTGATTATGGACAGATTGGTGCTGCTGTTCTTAGCCTCACTGCTAAGAACTGTTCAGGTTCCCCTCCTTGCCAGAGGACCAACAGCAAAGCTGGATATGATGAATAAAACTAGGCTAGGGTGGAAAGGAGGCACATGAGCACAGGCTCAGGCACGTAGTCATGAAGTATCTGTAACTTCTGCGCAAAAAGAGAGCTTGACATGAGCTTCTGTCCCTGCTTTCTTCAGTGTGAGAAGCTGGCAAAGGTGAAGTGGAACTTGCTACTGAAATGAGAAGATCAGTAGCTTGCAACAAACAGTCTAAGCTTTTTTGTTGTGTGGGGCACTCAACTTCAAAAAAGAAGTGGCTTTTACTTAAGCTGTCAAAATGTTAAAGTGAGTGAAGGAAAAGTGTAAAATTACCTATTAGTTCTAAGGGGAGGCAGGAGAAGGGGGTGCAGTGAGAGAAGAAATAAAAAGAAAATAAAAAAGAATATATGCTTTATTCCAAGAGCACTGTTGCAATTACGGAGATTTTCTACATGTCTAGCCCAATTTTGCCTTTTATCTCACTTATTTTATATGATGTTTGAGCTCTGATATGAATGCATTGTTTTCTTCTTGGCCCGTTCTTGACTTGTCTTTCATCTTAATTCCTAAAGGATCCTTCTACTTAATGCAATCAAATCTACTTATTCTTTAATAATAATAATAATAAATAAATAATAAAAAATCCTCTGAAAATCTCTCATATAGTGTTGCATTTCAGTTATAAAAATCACATGCTATTGTATGATTGGTGTGTATTATACTTACAGAAAAAAAAAACCAGTTCTTCAGAGAAGGGAGTTTGTATTTCACAGGAGCAAAAATCAATTAGTTAATTCATGCATGTTATTAGAAAAGTCATTTATTTTTATTACATTTATATGACAACCTTCAAAAAGTGATTACAGTTTTAAAAGCACTGAATATCTTAAATAGTGTTGGCAGCCCTAGTTTCTAAGAATGAAAAGGAGAGATTCAGTTCGCCTGAAGTTAGCTATTCGAAAGCCAAACTTCTAGTTAGTGGAGAGGAAGATGAGAGAGAGAGAGTGGGAGAGAGAAAAAGAATAATTTTTGGAAGTCATTCCATCCTAAGAATAATGTCTTAAGTAGATATCAATGTCAAACAAGTCCAGGAAGCCTAGGTGACTAATTAAACCTTATAGGTTGATGAGATGAACCTCAGACAATGCTAAATATGCATTATGCAAAATGCAAACATTTTTGCAGAATGCAAAAATGTATATAGAGGGATGCATGTTCTTGGATATTTCATGAGAGTAGAAGTATATACTGACTGTCACTGACAAGTGATACTGTTTAAGGAAAACAGTAAATCAGTGCAGAGATCTGCTCTATTTTAATCTATTTTTTAAACTACTTTGGTCATATGTGTGTAGAGAACAATAAAATACCTATATGATCTATTCTTTTATGTCCATTGATTTTATTGTAAGTTGTCAACCTGTTGATTACATTTAAAAATCCCAAAGCATCTTTCATCCACTACAGTCTGAACTGTTTGCACTCAATTTGACACTCAATATCAAAATCCTGTCTTTCCTGTCTTCAGAATATTGCTGAGATATAAAAAGACATTTGTCTGAACAGTTATTTTGACTAAATAGTACTTGACTCAAACATTTTCATGGATGTAGCCTAACCAAAAGCATTACACAGATGAATACACCTTGACTGTGTCCTGTACAACTCTAATTAGATGATTCTGTTGTGGGCTGTGAAAGGAAACAAAGCACAGATAAAACTGATGAGGGAGCCTTGCCTGAAAGCTCAGGGCTACACCTGTCCTCTGTAATGATTCAGGTGCTAATGGAAGAATCACAGATGTGTTTTTACCAACTTTGTAAATTTTTAACCCATTTGGGGAAGGATCCAGATTCTCAGTGGCTTTAAATAAGAAAGAATTTAAAGAGATTGGTCTGTATTATGTAAGACTGTTGGCTTTTGTCCTTTATATCCATCCTCCTTAGGAAACACATTCTAGATTTTTTGACACTGTTGCAGGTCTTGTAACTACTGCAACCCTAAATTCCCCTTTAACAAACCTTTATCAGTAACGTACATAGCTGTTGAAATTGTTTAAAGATGATCTTGAATCTCATGATCTCAAATGGATGGACCTAATCAAATATTCTTTTCCTCAAAAATCTTTATAAAATTCAGCTTAATTAATGCTGTACTACTATTTTGAGACAAAAGTGCCAGAGAATGAGGCCATACTTTCTTTTCAGGCTGATTGAAGCTGCACCTTGAGGTAGCTATAAGGACATGTAACTTCTTGTGTTAGACTAGAAGTCAAACACTTCCAAAGGTTAGCAAACACTTAACTATTTAAGCTATGCATCTCTTTTTGCACTAAATCTCAGAAGATTTTGAAGGAATAATAATTTCTATTTGGAAAGGAAAAAAAAAAAACAATAAATGATTAACAGCTGGGGGAATGATAGCCTCTACGGTTTCAAGAAGGAAAACACATTATGAGTATGCACTCCATATATAAATATTTAGTTCCACATTTAAATAATGTCTGTCATCCTAGAGTTCAGTATAAGAAAAAGAAGTTATTGTCCGCATTTATCATCAGGGTATTAAAACACATAAAAATAAGTCATTCATTATAAAGCAATTCTCCAGAACAAATACTGAAAACTACATAGAAGATAAATAAAATGAAATATAAATATGAAGATGATGGTCTTGAAGTCAGATTATCAATAAGAAAACAAAATGCTAACCCTCAACTTAAATTTTATGCATGTATTTTACAAAAGAAAAAAGAGGAGAACAAAAGTTAGAAGTGTTCCTTTCCAGAAATAAATTTATAACATTTTGAAGAGTAGTGCTGTTACCTGTTCCAAACACCATTTCAAACAAAAACAAAAAGAAAGTTGGGTAAAGGGAGATATAATTTAAAAATAATTAATTATTTTCAATAATTGTGTGTGGGGAAGAATGGTTCTTTCATATGTTGACATGAACAGAAAGAAGTCTGAGCTGGAAAGTAAACTTGGCTAAGAGCACAGGTTGCAGGACAGCACATACAGAATTATCCTTATGTAATATGTTATAATATATATAATATGTGTATAATTTTTTTTTCTTACTGCTTCCTATCATAATTTATTGTAATTCTTTAGAGATACAGCAAGCAACTTGTTCAGGACAAGCTGAACAGGAGAGAGTAACCTTGCATATTAAAATATGAACATTAATTTTTCAGGGCTTAGTGTGAGCACTTAGATGCTTACTAAACTATGTAAGACGCATTGGTGTTGATCTGAAAATATCATAAAAATATCCAGAATAAAAGCTTGTCAAATTCTTCCCATTCCTTACCCATGGCATAAGCCTACCATTATGTTGCACAAATTATTTTTTCTCACTGCTAGATGAGACCAAGAATTTTCAGTGCTGGCTTTTTTGGTCAGAAAACATGATTTTACTAAAACATTATTCCTCAAAAGAATGCATTTGGTAAATCTTTCACCAGGAAAGACACCTCAGGTACTAGATTGAATCTCCCATGGAACAGTCTTATAACAGGATAAATAGAGAGCTGGACATCTCCCAGCTTTTCTTGATTCTTCTTAATCAAGAAAAACAAAGCTTTTACTAAAATTTAATGTGACATGCAGTATTTTGGTTAAATTTTATGAGATAGAAAAAGACAGCTTTACCATTTACTAAAGTGCTGCAGAGGTAGCCTGAGATGATCTGTATGTGTTTTCTATAACTGTTTGTAGTAGCACCAACACCTGCTGCTGTGTCTGTGGTATCAGCAGGGGATCAAGCTGTAGAGCATCTGTTTCTTAGCTCTACCTTCTTTTCCTCCATCTGCCTCTTAATCCAGTGGAGAAATGACCCAGCGAAACCCAGTTGGAGACACTTTCAGTGAGTCCCAAGGAATGTGAGAGCATGCTATTAATCGACTGATCTCTTCCTTTTCTGCACATTTTAACAGTTCTGGCAGGTTTGGCTACCCTCAGTTTACAGATCCAGGAGGAGGAATATAGCCTTTGGCTATGTTCTCTTTTTCTTCTTCTTCTTTTTTTTTTTTTTTTAATGTTGTCTCAAACTGGAATGAAAAATATTTCTAACAGTTGGAGACGTAGCAACAAGTGTTGCTCCAGGCGTGCCTCGATAGTTTGAGGTTTTGTTCATTACAGGTAAAGTTAGTTTGGTTCTGTGTTGGGTTCATATTGGTATAAAAATATCTAAAATAAAGTACATGTTAAAAGCTTGACTTTTGTGGTGAAGAGATGACTGGCAGCAGAGTACATGGTCAAGCAAAACAGTGACATTTTAAAAGTTGACAGTTTAAAGTCACAGCACCTTTGGAGAAAGCATTTTTGATGTGTCATGATGATATCAGAAACTATCTACTTTCAGGATTGATTAACGAACTATCCTTAAAGCTTCCCTGTATGTTACATACTCGACAGACAGGTGTTTATATTCTATCCACTACCTTTTGTAATTTTAATGAGGTACTATGTATTTCTTCTAGAGAAAATAATTAGCTTCCTCTTAGGCAGAAATGAATCCAAAAGAGCTGAAACTGTTTAACTGGAGTTCTAGTGCTGAAATTTAATCATGGCTTCATGCAAAAGTTCTGTCACTGAGGCTTTCCTACCGTCTCTATAACATTTAGGTGAATGTTACTTGGAATGTTGTGATTAACTGTAATAGTTGTCTATGATAAGTTGCATAGTTAACAAGAACACAAGTACATGAATAAGCACAATACAGACAGAAAGGTACCAAAAATCAGCATGCTGTATGAACCTCTTTCTGCCTGTTTTCTTCATCTTATTCTCTGCATGCTAACTTATTTAGCTTTTCTCATTTGCATGCATTCTGTAGACTTTTAAATCCATATTTTCATACCATTAAGAGATGTTTACACATTTCTGATAAAAATTGTTCCAAGCAAACTGATTATAAAATGAAATATGTTTAAAAAAAACCTTGTAAATCTTCAAAGAGTGTGGTTCAGGTAATGAAGACAGACACATTCAAACATACATATTTAAACACACTGTTCATTTTATCTTGGTAGGTAAGTTTAATTAGTTTTAACCATACTGAGGCTTCAGTGAGTTGAAATGTAGTGACTGTGATTTAGAAGTGCTATCGGATTAAGAGAAAGAGAAATTTGCTCTGATTTTAAAGACATTGTAGTGAGGTAGGGTTCTATCTCTTCTCCAAAATAACTACTGATCCAAATTGTACAAGAAGAAATGGTCTCAAGTTTCACGAGGGGAGGTTCAGGTTAGACATTAGTAAGAATTCCTACTTGGAAAGAGTGGTGAAGAATTGGAACAGGCTGCCCAGGGAAGTGGTGGAGTTGCTGTCCCTGGCAGTGTTTAAGAAACGTGGAGATGAGGCACTTAGGTACATAGTTTAGTAGGCTTGGTGTTGAAGGGTTTATGATTGGACTCGATGATTTAAAAGGTCTTTTCCAACCATAATATTTCCATGATTCTATATGACAGCTTTTAAGTATTTTTTTTGTTTTTTGATAATGGTAACACCAAACATATATATCTGTTGCTTGGCTGAAACATTAGTATATGTATTTTTAAAAAACGTGGAGCAAAACTATTTGGAGCACCAAGTAGGAAACAGGCAAGGGAATGACCTCCCTAAATACCCCAATTTGGCAGGAATCAATGCCAGTCCATGAAACACAAAAGGGATTTTTATCTAAATGTATTATTTGACATTGGTACGGGAAAAGAGCTGCCTAGCTACAGTTGTGGTTCACCTGTATGCTTAAATGTGTCTGTTTATGTGAGTTATCCAATAAAGTCAGTAAAATAATATATATAGTTAGAAATGTGTATCTGACATAAATACATTTGTGGTGCTGTATTTTAATTTAAAAGAAACTAAATTAATGGAGCAAATTAATTGTGAAAGAACTGTTGTTTCTTTGTAGGGGAAAATGTTTTGTAATATCTAATAGTCTGATAAGAAAGCAAGAAGAGAGGATGACATGCACATTCTTGTTCAGTTGTTTAGTACATTTTTTTCTGTCAGCTTTACTCTTCCATGTCTGATTCTGCACCTTGCAGAATATAAATGTTATGATTTAGTTTCCTGATTTTTTCACACTTTTCCTGGAGGTGCAGGAAAAGCAGAAGTCTGGAGGATGAAACAATGTTTGCATTAGGAAGAATCTCTTCCCTTTTTCTGAATGAAATCTCTGATTTCCTGAAATATCAACACAAGACCAAGAGCTGGCTCCTCTTGTTGCTTTTTATGTAGACTTGAGATATAAACAATACAGATGTGAAAGTTCAAATTTTGATTCTTTTCCAGATTGTCACTTGCAGGATATTCCCAGCAGGTAACCCATATTTTTATTTTCTTCAAGTCTTTCCTTAGTTGTAGACCCTTTTGATGAAATAAGTAGATATCAGCATTTAGGACTATTTCTCTCATGAAGTTAGAGGACAGTGTACAGCCTTCTTAATGAGTAACAGTTGCAACAGAGTTCAGCTACAAATCTGAATCCAAATTAACCACATTCATATGGTTTTGCAAGTTTGCATGCCAGTCTTCTTATTTGATTGCATTTTAGCTAAGTATACAGTCACCGCTTGTGACCCGAATGGTGAAAGTTAGAACAGGCCATTTGCTTATCTTTTGATATAGTGTCTCTTGAGCTGAAAAAAAAAAAATAATAATAAAAGGTCTACTGGCAGGCTTCAGTAGTCTTCAGTAGTAGTTACCAGTCACCACTGATGTTGTGAAATGGTTGTATCATGAAGTTACTACACTCATCTACCTTCAGGACTTCTTCTCTGCTTAAGGAAGTTAAATATCAGGCGAACAACCCTTAATCATCCCTTCCTAAGTAGTTTCGTATGTTAAATGCCTTTGGAGAGATCATCTCTTGACCTTGAAAGCCTCCTCCTTTCTTCAGTAATGTGGGCTTTTCTATAACAGCTCCTGGGCAGTGTTAGAGCACTGGCATTTCTCCTTCCTACTTGGTAGAAGACAGGCTTTGCTACCTAGGTTCAGCCAGTCCCCTTCACCTACTGGGGCAACATGTTTGCGATACTCTTGATCTGCAATCATTAGAGCTGCTGAAAAGAGGATTATTTTTTTCCAGACATAGGCAGGAGACCTAAATCCTTTAACTCCTACCTGTACCTCAACAGGCAACAGAAGTCCTGGAGATTTAGCTCCAAGTCTGAACAGAAAATTCTTAACTCTTTTTATCCCCTGTCATGATTGTGAGACTGTCTTATTGCTAACAAAAATAATAATATTTTTTCCTAAGTGAAGAAAAAAAAAGAATTATCAGACCTACTTGAAAACTGTAGATTTGCTAATACATTGTTTTCTAAATACATCATAAAACATTGAATACAGTAGTTTTCTTATTTAATTGTGAGCAAAAACATACAAAAAATAGACTTAAAACAGAGAATTCCTAGCAGATGAGGAATTCACCTGTGCAGTACCAACTGGTTGTCAGTGAACTGCTTAGATGGAATTAAATGGAGATATATAAGTTATTGTGTACAATGTGTGTTGTATAGGCTACATGCAAGTGGAAATTACTTTTTTTTTTTTTTTTTTTTGTTTTGTTTTGTTTTGTTTTGAATAGGTTTTGGTGAAAAAAAAATAAAATGTCTGTATAGTATTGAATCATTATTTGGGAACATGTAGATTGTGTCAAAAAACTGATGGAAATCAGAAAGCTTGACCAAGCAGCCAGCTGCTAGGTTATCTGATTTCCTGCCAGCCTGCTCACCAGCTATCTTGCCAATAGGACCCGGGGCAGTTGAGCTGGCTAGAAACCAGATGGCCTGGTTGGCTTCCCAACTTGCCCAGCTGTCCTGCTTGGCCGGTGTGAAAGCTGGCTAGCTCCTGAAGTTACCACCTGCCCAGCTGGCATTTCTGAGAAGTCCAAAGAGTTCCTTAAGTTATCTAGCTAGCTACCAGCCTTATCATCCACCTATATCACTTAGTAACTGTGTACTTAGTTCTCATCTACCTGACAAGCATCTCAACTCTTTCACAAGCTGAGAAGTGGTTCAGATGTCTGATTTCGTATCTGGCTTTTCAGTGTATCTTAACCCTTCATGTATCTTAGTGAGGAAGTGTTGGGCTTATTTAATATTATTTAAGTGAAGCAGATGGTTCTACTTTGCCAGCAATCCTGGCAATATCAATAAAATGTAATCATTTGAAGTCTAAAAATTTTGTGCAACCTGAATTCCTTTATTTTTAAATAAAGGAAGGGTCAACTTTAATTATAAGCTCTTTAGAATGATATATTAAGGACTATGTATCAAAATAAAAAAAAAATCTTCAGTTGAATCAGCAAAGATCTGCAAAGTGTGCTGATGTTCTCCAGTAGGTGATATTGTGGCAGACTGAAGTATAAACTGTTTATTGAGATCATACATTATTAAAAAATAGTATATTATTAACTTTGGAAATAATTTTTTTTTCTATTAATAAGGAAGTAAACATGTAACATAAATGTGCTTCCTCTGTTTGGATAGAGGAAGCATTGAGGAGTCTCCAGTGCTTGAAGATCTGTCCATGGGAGCTTTCATTTTCTCTTTCGTTTTCTTTCAGTTTGCCTATAAAACTAATTTTTGGAGTCAATGTTAGTACAGAAAAGCAAACTCCATAGAACAATAGCATAGCTTTTGAAAAAGGTTCTTTCAAAACAAGATGTTTTGAAATCAGCAGAATTAGTTTTTCAAAAACTTTGCAAATTAATGACCTAGAGAATTAAACACAGAAATTGTCATAATCCAAAAAAATAAAAAAGCACAGAATCCAACCACTTGTACAAAAACAGAAAATTAAGAAAAGTTTTTTCTTCCCTGTTTTTCCAAGTATCAGTAACATTCTGAAGAAAATGTGATTTTTCCAGGGGATCCATTGCTTTATCCACACACTACTGTCAAAAAGCTTTAAGGTACTTCAGTGAATTTAAATTTGGGATATTTGTTCCTAAACTATAAGAGCTGTTACTGATAAATGACATTCCTAGGGAAATTTGCATAACATTAAATTAAAAATACCTGGCTGGTGTTAATGAATGCTGTAGAATTTGATTTGGTAGATGACACTTGCTAATTCCTAGCAGCAGGTATTTTACACTAGTGCCTTACAGTGTCACTCACTTATGCTCTTGAAACTAGTAATTCATGTCTAAGTCAGTTTTCCAGCATTTAATTGCTATTGAGTTAGAGAGAATCAAGATGGAAAAGAAAAAATAACTACATGAAAAGTGAAATAACTACATGAAAAGTAAAATAACATTCATCAAAAAAATGGAATAACAATATTTTAACTTGCACACTAAAAGAAGAAATATTAATTGAGCTCTTGATTATATATCAGGATAATTCAAGAGCAAACGTAAGATACCTGCTGCCTCCACCATCTCCACCACTAGCAGTGGAGAAGATTTCTATGTTTTGGGTTTTGTGTACACCTGAAGCTGCAACTGAAATGTTTTTAGAACTTGTACTTTTAGATGCCAGGAAGAATGGCAATCTGAGATATAATCCTTTCCTGTGTAATGCAACCCAAACCAATTTACTTTCTAAAAGTAGTTTGATTTTCTCCTCAGTGTAGTGCTATCTGATAGCAGCATGCTCTCTCGGGACTCCATTCATGCTGAGATTGCACGAAACAGTGATTGCATTGCTGAATCGGTCTGTAATCAATCTTACATCCTACAGATCTCCTTCAGTATTTTTTCTTTGATCACTGTCTAATGGGAAACATAGCACGTTAAAGAATAATGAAGTTTCAGTCTAATTGCATCTATGCTGAAGAGCCTCCAGGCACCCTTTTGTAGCCTCTAATGAAATGATTCATAAGACTCCATGTTTACACACACAGTCTAGAGAAAAACTATACAGTTAATAAGATTTCTGTTTACTGTAAGCATATTCAATACTTACTTAACACCCTTTTCAGTCTTTGTGAACTTATATCTCTGGTGTTCACTATATATACAGTTTTTAATTACATTTGTTTTGTTTTACTTTGTAATATCTTATATGAGTGGAACTTGTAGTACCTCCATTAGTACTGTTCAGTACTGACGTATTTACACACTTTGCTTTCAGAGTATATACATTACATAGTACAAGTAAAATATGATTCTAAAAATACTTACATATTTCTAAGCCAAAATATCTTTCAATTAATAATTTATATTATAATTCCTATCATTCATTATTTTTATATATTTTTTGCTTTGGCAAAATATTAAGTTACTGAAATCAGGAATGAGAAACCAGATACTGTTTAGCAATGGATCCATGATATTACTGATTCCGGACAAATAAATAGAAACATTTATAAGATGCTGCTAAAAGGGAGAGATTTTAGTTGAAAGTACAGGTTAGTTACATTTAAATTAGAGAGTACAGTTTGGAGTTATTTTAAACTCATTTGGATCTTTTGGTTTGTGATTTGTTGTTTTTGTTGCAATGTGTTTTTTATGGTAGGGCCTAGTACGGATATGGTGCATATGTTTTCCATTGTTAGTTAGCTCCTTCTTGTTGATACTGCCCATTGAAAAACTCGTATATTGTTTTCTTGGATGACTCACAAAGGATGCATTTTAGATAAGAAGAACTCAGCAAAGATATCTGTGTTTGTAACTTTGATGGTAAATGCAGGAAGAAAAAATTACTGAGTGGAAATGCAAATTCCCCTATTCATGTTAGTCATTAGCAGTGGCAAGGAAATTTTTTTCCCTTCAATGCTAACTTTTCCAATGAAATTTTGAGATATCTAATTCTTTTGTTCTGCCTGCAGTTTTTTTGTGGTTTTGTTTGTTTTTAGTTTGTTTTGTTTTGTGGCTTAGTTTTCATGTGTACAAATCTTCAGAGCTAATATATCTAAATACGAATGTATGCTTGAGGAAAATTCAGATGTGAAAAATCGCAGGCACAGTATTAGAAGTACTGAACTCTCACTGCTCTAAACCAAAATAACTCTTTGTTTCAAAAGCAATATTGTCTATGGAGCTCTTTTTTTTTTTTTACAAGCAAAACATCTCAGAATAAATTGGTGGAATGCTTAGTAAAAGTAGTATTTCTCATGTTTCAGACTTTGAAGAAATACCAGCTACATCACCAAATATTTTTCATGAGATTTTATCAATCTTCATTATTCCTTCCTGAGATAGCACTTTAAACATTCTGACAAAACATATCCTAAAATTAGATAATATAGGAACTGTGTGTTTTTATTTTAAGCACATTAAAATATTTAAATTTTGGATTATTACCTTTGGATTATTACTTTGACTTCGGCAAGGCTTTTGACACCGTCTCCCATAATATCCTCATACGGAAGCTCCGGGAGAGTGGACTAGATGAGTGCACGGTGTGGAGGATCGAGGGCTGGCTGGATGGCAGAGCTCAGAGGGTGGTSATAAATGGGGCCGAGTCCAGTTGGAGGCCTGTGGCCAGTGGTGTCCCCCAGGGGTCAGTACTGGGCCCGGTGCTGTCCAATTTGTTCATCAATGATCTGGATGAGGGCACGGAATGCACCCTCAGCAAGTTTGCAGATGACACCAAGCTGGGTGGAGTGGCCGACACTCCGGAGGGCTGTGCTGCCATCCAGAGGGACCTGGACAGGCTGGTGAGTTGGGCAGAAAGGAACCTCATGAGGTTCAACAAGGTCAATTGCAGGGTCCTGCACTTGGGGAGAAGTAACCCCAGGCACCAGTACAGATTAGGGGGTCGACCTGCTGGAGAGCGCCTCCATGGAGAGGGACCTGGGAGTCCTGGTTGACACTAAGTTATCCATGAGTCAGCAGTGTGCCCTCGTGGCCAAGAAGGCCAATGGGATCCTGGCCTGCATCAGGAGGAGTGTTGCCAGCAGGTCAAGGGAGGTGATTCTGTCCCTCTATTCAGCTCTGGTGAGGCCGCACCTGGAGTACTGTGTGCAGTTCTGGGCTCCCCAGTATAAGAGGGACGTGGAGCTTCTCGAGAGGGTCCAGAGAAGAGCAACTAAGATGATTAAAGGAATGGAACATCTCTCGTACGAGGAGAGGCTGAGTGAGCTGGGCCTGTTTTCTCTGGAGAAGAGAAGGCTGAGAGGGGATATGATTAACATGTATAAGCTCAAGAAGGGAGAATGCAGGGAAGAAGGGGACAAGCTGTTTTCATTGGTGGCCAGCGATAGGACGAGGGGTAATGGCCATAAGCTGGAGCACAGGAAGTTCTGTCTCCAGGTGAGGAGGAACTTCTTGACTGTTAGGGTGACAGATCAGTGGAACAGGCTGCCCAGGGGGGTTGTGGAGTCTCCTTCTCTGGAGGTCTTCAAAACCCACCTGGATGGATGCCGCCCTGTGCCACATGCTCTAGGTGTGCCTGCTTGAGCAGGAAGGTTGGACTAGATGATCTCTAGAGGTCCCTTCCAACCTTGAATATTCAGTGATTCTGTGATTCTGTGATTATCAGTGTGTAGAAACACAAATTTATGTAATCACAAATATGTGAACATGTTATACACATGTATATTTATGGATGTTTTCCCCCTGTCTTTTTTGATAAATACACTTGTTCTTTTTTAGCTATTCTTCATCTCAAACCTTACAGATGTTGTTGATACTTCTGTCTTTTAATATCTTTATCTTCTTCCTTCTACCATTTATTAATGAATGTCTTTTCTGTAATCTTGTAGAAAAGAATTATGTAGAACCTGGGCAGTCATTTGTGCCTTCTATAGACAAGTCTGATTAGCTATATGCTTTTTGAGTAACTTCCATATAGCTATGATTTCAGGAAATAGGAGCTGTTTGCAGGATAAAAACATGTAGAACTGTATGCTCCGAATCAAGATTGAAATGTCTATTGAGATATTCCAGTTATACCAGTCAGTAGATAGTTTGAGAAGAATTCAGTGCTACTTGCTACCCAAAATCTAAAATAGATATAAATGTTCTATGTATTGCATGAACATTATTATTTTAAAGATATGAGTCATCACTTTGAGTTCAGAGATTTTATTCAATTCCTTCACTAGCTAAAGAAATGAAATGTTATAATACACTTCAGTAATATCCTTTCATCTTCCTCTCCCAATCTTATTGGAAAGTCTGTACTGATAAAAGATACAGAGTTTTCTCTGTTGAAGTTGTGGAGCAAGAATGTCCCTCCATAAGGGCATTCTTTCTTTCTAAAAGCTTTTCATATGTTTTGTACTGCTGAAATAAGGGATTAAAGATTTTTTTACTGCATTAGTAAAAAGTTCTTGTGTATATAGTGATGTGTGTTTGGGGAGAAAAAAAAAATTGAAATGAATCAGCTGAGAGTCAGTTACTCTGTTTCTTTTAAAATTAAAATGGTATTGCAGTTTGCCTGCAATATTGTTCCAATATTGTAAGTATGCTATAATGCATCCTGTTCTTGCTCTTACCATACTATGCATTCCTTAAAACAATTTGCCTAACTTCTAGGTGTCTATACTTCTTCCACAGAATTTTATTAAGTTATTAGTTATTACTATTTATTTATTTATTTATTTATAAGTTATTACTATTTATTATATTCTCATATTCTGAACTCTATAAAGAGCTATACCCTCTGCTCCTAAAAAAAGGGAAAATAGAGGCCAAATTTCCTTTGCAGCTTCTAGAAGTTAATGCCCATGAAAATCAACTTTTTATCTTTATATCCTTCAGTGCATATCAGAGCCTCTGTTTAATTGTTTGAAACACGTTTTGGACGCACTGACTTACAATTCCATCTGAAATGCTATCATTAAATGCTACAAAAGATTGCACTCTGATGAAATTATTTCACTTTTCATTGGGTCACATACCGTATTTCAGTGCAAGTGTGATATTTCATTTCCCTGATTTTTTTTTTGACTCTGATCTTTGAAAGCTTTTTCTTTTCACTGCTTTTAATAAAGCTGTGTAAGAAAGAGTTTAAGTTCTGTGAGACAGCAAGAGACGTTTATCATTATCTACTTATGTTTAAAACCTGGAATAATTTCAATGAGAAAGAAAAATACAGCCACCTGACTCTATTCTCTGGATAAATCCAAAATATAACCAAGCACGCATAGATTCCTCACTGTTTTAGTCTACCATAACATTTTCATGAAGAGGTTAGTGTTATTCACAGACTAAATCATTTTCAGTGTAGTCTCAATTTTTGAATTTGACAAAATATCTTAGATAGAACCAAGAACCAAAAAATTCATCTGGTTACAACAACTTTAATTATTTCATTCTTTTTCTTCATAACCCTTGCTTCAATTTGTGGTATGGTATGAGAGTCAATTGTGACAGAGCTATAAGACACCTAGAGATATTTTAAATTGCATATAGCAAGAAGTATATTAGGAAGTCCCCTGGAACACCATTATTTAATTACATTAGGTTTTATGTTGAAGAAAAAAAATGTTACTGGATTTTGTATCTTTGAAATTAATTTCTAAAGACTAAAATTCCATTTCTTCTACCAGTGGGAAGTCTGGTTTTGGCTGGAGTTCTCTGCTTTAGTCTTCAGTCTTTACGGCTAAGACCAGGAATCCCAGAACCTTGAGACCGTGGAGCAAGTGTAGAGAAGGGAAGGCTTTCCTTTAGTGGAGGAGGAGAAGAGTAGAGATCACATAGGAAAACTTGACAGCCACAATTCCATGAACCCTGACAGGTCTGAGGGAGCTGCTGAAGGAGCTGCTGTATGTCATTGCTAAGCCATTCTCAATCACATCTGAAAGGATACGGAGAACGAGAGAGGTGCCTGAGCCTAGCTGGAGAGCTGTAGTTAGCAGTGTCCCTCAGGGGTCAACACCGGCTCCAGTATTATTCAATTTATTTATCAGTGACTTGGATGATGGAACAGAGTGTACCCTCAGCTAGTTTGCTGATACTACAAAATCGTGAGTAGTGGCTCACACACCAGAGGGCTGTGCTGCCACTCAAAGTGACTTGGACAGGCAGGAGAGAATGGGAGAGAAGGGACTTCATTAAGTCCAACAAAGACAATTGCAGGATCTTGTACCTAGGAGGAATAACCCCATGTACCAGAACAAGCTAGGGGATGACTGGGAAAGCAGCTCTGTGGAGAAGGAGTAGAGTTCTGGTGGACAAGTTTACCATGAGCCGCCAATGTGCTCTCGTGGCTAAGAAGGCCAAGGGCATCCTTGGTTGCTTTAGGAAGAGCACTACTGGCAGGTCAAGGGAGGTGGTCCTCCTTCTGTACACACCTCAGGGGAGGAGGCCCCTTTTGGAATACTGGGTCCTATTCTGGGCTCCTCAAGAGGTGTGAAGATACTCGAGGGAGTCCAGTATCTGCTGGAGGGTAGAGGATCTTGAGCCTGCTCAGAGCCTGCTCTGGGTGATCCGGCTTGAGCAGCAGTGTTGCTCTAGCTTCTACGGAAGATCTTTCCGGTCTTGATAATTCTGAAACTGTATGATTCTTTAGCCTCCATAATACAAGGAATGGGATGAGAATATCCTAATAATATTTTTATGTTTTAAAATCCATTCAATCAGCAAAACAAGGATGCATGTATTACAGTAGATAAAGGACATATGTATTACAGTAGATATCAGGCTTGTTTCTTTTTTTAATTACTTTTTGTTTGTTTGTTTTGTTTCTTTTTTCCTAATGTTCTTGTACAATCACAACCTTAATTTAAAAATGCATAATAAATAAAATATTTAGAAACTAGGTAGAGAGGTGCCAATATATCTGTACCTGGATTAGTTTTGTTTCCTTATTTTTTCCTTTCAACATTTGTTCTGAAGACATCTATCATGAATCATTTCTTTCTTTGCCTCTATTTTTATGTTTATGACTAATTTCAACCTGATATCTTCTCAGACTGTTTTAATACATGTTTTTCCATAAATCATTACAGAAAAAACACAAACCAAATATTAATGACACGTGAGTCCAAATTTCAATTCAGTAGTTTCAGCAGATTCATGTGTAAACTTGGGTCAAACAACACAGTTTATTTTCCTGTCTGAGCTAGTCTCCAGGCATAAGCACTTGGCAAACTCATAATACACACTGGTAATTTTTATTCTCATTTTATGTGGCTTGTTCTTGCCTATTGTAATAAAAAGTGGTATGTAAGAAAAGGAGAGTGCCCCAGACATTCTTTTGGACTGAACTAAATGCTTGCTTTATTGCATGGATACAAAGCATTCACTTTGAAAACTGGAAGTGGTTTTTTTCACAGTGGCACTTCATCTCATAAAATTAATTGCTCAAACATGTCCTGTAGTACACTAAACAAATCTTTCATGGCTTCTAGAGACTTTACAATAGCTTAGGAAATGTCACTCTCTGCTATAGTCTATCAGTACAGTATTATAAAAGAGGCTTCTGTAGCAATAGTACTACAGCTGTAGTCATTATAAAAAATCTGCAGTAACATTGTGGAAATGTCATCTTTGTCCCCAAGAATAGTTGTGGAGTGCTGTTCTACAAAGGACCACGTGGACACATCTGAAATGACTCCTGTAAGAGATGACTACTATCAAGCATAAAAGCCAAAGAAGCTAGATGTAGTGTCAAGGACTTCGAGAATCCATTTCCTTCTGATTTCTATAGTCTTTACAAAATGAAAATGGTTCAATGGTAACATTGTTTAAAGAAAGAGTTAACAAAGGCATAGCACTAAGAAGCTAAGCCCTGGAAAATATAATTTTAACAAATGCCCACACAGTCTGATAATTAAAACATTCTCAAAACCAATACCCATTCTAGCATGTGAGTTTAATTAATTGTCAGATTTTAAAATTATAATGCTTAAAGAGCATGTGACCTTTTTTTTTACTTTTTTTTAGATATATTCAGATACACAATACCATGCCAAAACCTGGCTAAAGAACAAATATGAAAACTTCATAGTATGTGTACAGAGAGATATTTATTCTTGTTCATATGACAGTGCTTATTTTAGTATTAAAATTATTTTATCCTTCTTTCATTAATGATTTAGATGATGAAAAACAGGACATCTGCAAAATCTGTGGATGAAACAATTGAAAAAGATTGCAAGTAATTTGAAAGAGACGATCAAAGCACAGTGTTGCTTAGATTTCCTATTAGATTTAACTTGGAGAAAGAATCCCAAAACAATAATGGGAAAGTTAATGGAAATTGTAGATAACTATGGAGTAAATATGAATAAACAAAGTGATAAATCTGTCTTTTGAGGGTTGCATTAAGAGAAATAGAGTATGTAAAGCTACTACTGTTATCAATATTCATAATGTTATATTATCCTGCTTTGTGTGGATTAGCATGATTGCCAAGTCTAGTTTACCAAAATATTTTATTGTTAAATTTTAAGAGATCAAAGGATCAGAAGACATAACTGATTTGGAAAAGTTTACAGGTTTTTTCTTCTTCTCTGGAAATAAGAGAATATAAAGGTTTCATAATTACTTTTCATTCCAGGAAATAGTTGCAAACACAATGCTAATTATTTTTGGTCCACATCCATTGTATAAAGAACATGTTTAAGAGTTTATTTTTCATATGCAAAATGCTAAATTTATTATTATTAGCATAGTCATTGTATAGTAGAAGTCATTAGTTCTAAATATCCAAGAGATTTTTTTCAAGAATAATTTAGAGAAAAATCTGTCAAAAATAGTTTAGGAATACCTGCTTCAGTGCAGAAGACACTTCCAGGCAATTTATGGCTTTTTCTTCTAAACCTGCATTTTTTGCACCTGCAATTTTTTTAGGTAAATGATAGGTAAATGATTCCTGATCCTATGACAGACAGTGAGATGAGATTCACAAGGCTGCTTAGGCATGAAGATAACCACTCTCTCCATGATGGGTTTTCCACCTGGTTTTCCCATGCAAATCCCAAAATCACATGACCCATGGGCTTCCAAATGCCAAAGAAATATTACTTTTTTTTTTTTTTTTTTTTTTTTTTCCCTTACCTAGTGGAACAACTTCAACAAGTGACTCTTGTCTTGCCTGCATGTGTTTAGCTCCTCTTTTAGGAGATGTTTAAGAGATATCAAGGCTGAGGTGGCCCCTTCCTGTTGGCTTTGGGGAGACTGCGTCTGAGGTCCAGCGCTGCCCGGGAGCTGCTGCCTGCCGAGGCAGCAGCACTTGGCTGTGCAGAGCCTGGTCCACGGCAGTACCAGGCGTCAGAGACAAGGGCGCCCCGCTCCCTGTTGGGGCAGTTGGACAGGCCATGGCGAGCAGGTCCAGCCCTGCCCCAAGGGAGCTCTATCCTGCACAGGCCATGTCTCAGGAGCTGAGGACCCCACCGTACCCTGACAGTTGTTTGTACCATCTTTTCCCATAAATCCTGGTTTAAGAGCTTTTTTCAAGGGATCAGTGGTAGCCATTCCTCATTCTGTGCTTTCATTTAGGTAAATATTTATTTTATAACTTGGATCTGTGTTTCTGAAACGCCCTTCTGAAGGTTATGGTGGCTCTACAAAGCCTCTCTAGGTTTAGATCCAAAACCTGGGATTATCTCAGTCTTAATTGAGGCTGTGGATTAATGAACATAATTTAAAGCTCTTCTTTTAATTGCAACATTCTGGCATCTGCTCTCTTTGAATTTAGATTTACTACTTAAATTTAAATGTGACCATGTATGTATTTGTAAACTTAAAAAATCCTAAACTCTTTGTATTAGCAATTACATTATTGAAATCCTCCCATCCAGGTATAGAATAAACAAACGACAGTCTTTCCTTTTGTTGTTATCATTTGCATCATCTTTCTAATATTGTTTTAATTCATCAAATGCACTGATGTTTTTAATATAACAAAATTACTAATTTCAGATTTCTGTTCATCTCAGGAAAATAACTTCATTGTAAGTGAAATTTCAGTTACAATTTATTCAGCAATTTAGATGCTTTCTTGAAGCCTGAATCCCCCTAGAAATATATGTGAAATTTATCTTAACAATCCTTGCCAAGAATTCTAACATGTTCTTGTAATGATATCCTAGTATACTAGAGGAACTTTTCGGGGCTAAAATGCTTTAGCAGCAATGTTACCATAATTGGGACTGCTCTATAAATAATGGAAAAGAAAAAAAGAAAAAAAAATAAAGCAATAAACTTTCATATATATCACTTTCATTGTAAGAATTTCTGGACCCAGTCTGTTAATAGGTAAATGTGGCCTATTATTTTGCAGAACAAATAGTATTATTCATATAGTAAAGGTCGTCACTTCTATCAGATAACTGCAACATATAACAGAAATTCCTAGAAAAAAATCTCTACTTAACTTTTTTTTTCACAGAAAGATACCAAAATATTGCAGCAGAGTGTATCTGTCTATCTCTGTATATGTATACACACAAACATATGCATCATCCTCAAAAACACAGATCTGTATACATATGCATATATGCAAACTCCATTTAGAGAAATAGAGCACAGTGTGATGCATGTGTTTTCAAGACTGAAAGTCAGACCAGTTTCATACTTCAAAACTAGACTTTAGCAGATTGACATTCCTTAACAGCATTCATATCCAAATTTGCACTTACACATCTGCATATTTATGTATAGTTGTGTTATAAAACTTTCCCTGATTATGCTATTAATAGTGTTACAGTACTGCAAAATGCTTATACACTGTTGCTGCTTATAATATTTTCATGTGTTTAAATTGGGCCTTAAGACGAACTCTTGCTTAATCTGCTCCTATTTACGGATGAAATTGGTCTATCGGAATTGTTACTATCTCAGAATCTGTTAGCATCTGCAAAGGAGCTTTAATACATATTTAAGGATAAATAGAGTTGTGCAAACAGCAACATCATAAACTGTCTGCAAACAGTAGGGAGGCAGAATCATGGATTTTTCTTCTATCTCAACGGCTAATGGTCAGAGCCTTGAAATGTGTGAGGGAGCAGGGAACAGAAGCAGGAAACATCATACTGACGTTGTTAGAGATCCACCCTAAATAAGCCATCTGGTCCACACAAGTTTCCTACAAAAAAATAAGAACTCTAGTGTATCAGGGAATGATGCTTGTTATATCTGTTAACTACTTGCAGAATAATATATGTATGTGTGCTGTTGTGAAACACAATAGTCTGATGAATTGTCTCAGAAAGTCCTTATGTGAATGATTATGCAACACTGGGATCTTATCCCTGGGGAAATTATCATTCTTTACATACTTATTTTTTCACACTCCTCCTGGAAGCATTTGTTATTGTCCACTGTTAGCCACTGTTAGCACTGGGTTAAGTAGTCTTTTGAGTACTATTGGTCAAAACATCAGTCTAACATTGCTTTGTCTGAGTTTGTAGCTTTGGAGTGAAAGTGTACAGTTTATTTGTGCTTTGAGCTCTCATGCCTAAATGTCATAATAATTTAAAATGCTAAACGAAGCAAAGTCTGGAACTCATGTTACTCATGCATTCTTTCATGCATGTCTTAATAATCTGATTAGCAATTGGTACTTTTCTGATCAATTAACATGTTGCTATTCCATGAAAAACAGAACTTTTTTAGAGGAGCTGAAGAGGTATATGCAGCTATACAAAAACATACTCATGATATAGGATACCTTTCAGCATTCACTAACAGATAATCAGGATATGTTTGAATCCTTGAGGCAGAGAAAAAGAATGATCTGTGGAGCGTCTTCCTCAAGGAAAAACATGCTTGTGACATATTGGTTAGAAAGTAGACAAAATCTCTTCAGCCTCTCATTCATGACAAAAACTATAAAACTTTGGTATTTACAAAAGACTAGAGAAAGGCCACTAAGTGTTGAAAAGATGTGGTTTTTTATTTAAGATTTCATGTTAAGTAGTTGAAGCAATACTGTTTTTGTACATGAAGTTTTTTGCTGTCTTACACTCTCCCCACATGTCTTAAGGGGGGACAGATTCTTTGAAGCAATGAGTTGCCTAAAAAGGAGAGATTGTGAAGACTGCAGCTTTTAACAACATGTTTTAACTACATGATCTAGCCATGACTGTTTTGAACATAGACACATAAGAAATGTATGCAGTAAGTGCCGTGAAATCATGTAAAGCAATTGCTGTTTGTGGATCAAATAACTGGCACTACAGTAAATGCAACTTAAAGTACTACAGGAAAGACAAGAATAACTTGAAGAGAATAGTATATGGAATAAGAACATTTTTAACTTATAATTCACTGAGATAAATTGATCCAGAGAACAACAACCTGGTTCTGCCTCCCCTCACTCCTTGGGATGGTGATGAAGGTAGTTCTGGATGCCCATTTCCTGGTGTCCTGGTGAACAGCAAGTTGAATATGAGTCACAAATGTGCTCTTGTGGCAAATGACAGGATGTTAACATAATTTTCTAACTTCATTTTAAAGCCTACCTCTTTTTTCAGATACATTTACTAGAACTATAACCTAAAGTTATGCTACAGTTATTTTCATTTGTTTCATTTTTTGATATGTAATTTCCCTTTCACAGGAAAATTATATTTTATTCTTTAATTTATATAAATATTTCAAATATGTATGCATATGTGTTTACATATGTACACAGTGTATATAACAGACCTGTTCACTTAGCTGCAAAGATTTTAATATCTGCAAATCTGGAAAAATGCATCTGTATAATGTTATGACTCTTAAGACATCCACATTTAATTAAATTTTTACTTCCTTTTGATGATATTAGGGTAGAATCCTGTTTCACACTCTGAGACTCGATTAATTTGACTCAAGAACATTAAAAATATTTTTAAAGTCCTTGAGCCAAAGGACTCAAACCAATATCTGGTAAGTTCTCTATTTTGATCTCAGCTGAAGTCCAGTTATCACACAGACTGCTCTAAGAGCACCGTATTTTTGAAAAGAAATGTGATGTTAAACTGTATAATTTCTGTTAACTGTTCTCCCAGTTTTACAGAGATACATGAAATACCTATTTCATTTTAAACACTTCTTTAATATTTCTTTGAAGAAATCCAATGTAAATTCAATGGTAAGTACATGCTTAAATACTTTGTATACGATACAGAAGTCTGTTATCAAAGGTATGACCAAGTTTCTGTAATCTGTCAGTCTGGAGCGGAGAACCTAATGTTTCCTGTAGCTGAATGCATATAGAAAAGTGATTTTGATTTTCAAATTTCCCTTAATTTATTCGCTTTAGATTGCAGATTTCCCTTTCAATTGCTTCTGTTTCTGCATCCTCCAAGGGTGAGAATTCAAGATTTCAGTTATTTGCCCTCAAGCACTGGGAAAGACATCTTATCAGATCTGTCATAACTCTCTTTAGGTACAGCAGAAACATGGTGAGTGAGCATGCAAGAAACTATGGTTCTTGACCCTTTTTTGCCCTTTTTTCATGGTGAAGCTCTATGTAATTGAGCGGCCTCAGAGAGATAAGAAACAAGCAGCTTCTGCTTTTGCCAGGGGCCCCAGAGTCTAGTAGCCCTGCTACTGGCTTTCATGGTATTGTTAAATTAACAGCTAATTAGTTGGGACTAGTCTAGAAAAATCCAGAACTTGTTAGTTACATATTTCATTTGGATCTTTATCGTAGGATTTTTTATTAGCTTTGTTCTAGGAGGTCACAGGCCAATGAGATTTCATTTTAATAGTGGATGATAAAGTATATTCGGTGATCTAAGTTTCATTGTATTAACAGCTATTCAGTGTGCATGATATGTAGATTATGGTCTCCATAGAAACATCGATTACACAACATATCTGTCATTACTTATTTTCCAGAATACAGCATTCATTATGTGCCCAGCAGCACAACAATGATTCAGAATTTGACAGAATTTCCATTATGAAGCTCCATTATAAAAAGAATATTTTTAATGCATTCATAAAATTTCAATCTTGCTGAAATTTACCAGAATGTTTCAGTCTGAATGTGAATATGCATTAACCAATTTAAAAGTTTAAGAATTGCAAATAATTCAGAAATTATTAAATGCAGACTAGCCCTTTTTTGGACACTAATACTGAAAAAGATCGATTTCAAATAAAATAACTTTGTGAAAAAATATAAAAGTTGGATAACTTCAGATTAGTTCAACCACGTGCTTAAAGGCTGTGTTGGATTAAATGACGTTAATTCTGAGTTTGAGTCTGCTTGCTTTCTGATCAAGCAGTCATATCCTTTCCTTTGTAAAAGAGTAAATTTGTAAAAGAGTAAAATCTCTGATTATTGTTAAAACTGCAGCATGCTTTATTTTTTTTTTTTTTTAATGAAAATGTAATAGAGATCTAATTGGTAATTTTTACTGCTGGTATAGTCAGTGATTTTCTTTGAGCATTTTTCTTTTTCCTTGACAGGATGAAGGAAGGTCAACTGCTAGACAGTCAGACAACTAAAGCAAGACAAACAGACAAGCAATAAAAATCCACTTAAAATGGCAAATCCTCCTACTTTTGTTTTTTTCTTTTTTAATAGAGGATTTTAAGGACACAATCGGAAGTTTTTTTTTTTTTAAAAGGATAGCAGGAATATTGGAATGGTTTAAGTGTTCGGCATGATTTGGGATTATGAGACCAAAAGGTGATAGAAAGACCTTTATGTTGTGAAAGGACAAAGCTGAAGTAGGGAGATGGTGCATTTATTTCAACATTAAGAATGCATACCATTAGTCCTAAAGTTTGTGAAACCAGTTTCTTCTAAATCTCTCAGGGATAATTCACCTAAATTAGCATTAGCTTTAGGAGGGAGCTGTGATCTGAATGCTGCTCTCTTCGTTTACTCCAACAGGAAAATCTAAATTTAATTTATTTACTGACCTTTGTAGATTTCAGACTTGAATGATTTTCTTTCATTTCAGTCTTTGGTAGACTCTAGGCAGGAACTTCCACTTGTAAATTGTGATTGCCTTATTCACAGCAATACATCTAGAGCTTTGGGGCTGTTTCACATTCCTCTTACAGTGCAAATGTAAAGATAAGATGAAATGCTTAAAAAGACAGCATTATTGAAAAACAATGATCAGGCTTACTATAGTTGAACTGAGACTCTTTTTGAAAAAGCACTAAAATTGAGGGAAGTTGGAAACATATTTGCATTGTGATAAATTCAAAATTATAATCTCCCCAATTTCCCATTTGCTTAATAACTTTAGGAGCTCCTGTATTATGTAATATGACCTTATTAAAAAAGACCCTGTACACTGATTATTCTGCTTCTGAACAAACACAGAACATTCATCCACAACTTACTGTCTTATTCATGCCATATATTCACTGGATTGTTGAAATAGATATTCCTCTGGCTTATCTTTTCTCAAATGTGTGATATGATGAGTATTCTCCAAGCAGCCTTTTTGGGTTAGACCTGATGAAAAATGCAAAAGCAACTGTCACTTTCTTTTAAAATGACTCTAGGAGAAAAGATAACAATGATGTTTCCAGTTCTGAAGTCCTATATTCAATTAATCCTTTTGTGGTTTCAAATAGAATGCAGAAATAGTCTTTGGACTAGAATCCCATTGTCCTCATGCCACACACTAAAGACTCAGAGATTAAGCCTGGAGGTTGTATTTGATGTTAAGCTTACTTTTCTTGATAAATTATTCATGAGGTCTTTTTATGCAAAATATGCACCTTAGAGGTGTGTGAAGTGGTGGATGGAATCTCTTTAGAAACAAGAGGAAACTGAGTATGTCTCTCTGTATTCCCTCTTTGTTTATCAAGAATGAAGGACAAAGTCTTTTTTTTTTCCTGTCAACCAGGTTAAAACTACGGAAGAAGAAGAAACTGAAAACACAGTACTCTACACCATTTTATGTAGTGTATATAGTGTACTATAAAGTAATACACTATTTATATAAAGACTTATAGGCTTGCTTGCTTCTTAGTGGTGTTTTGTTGGTGGTGAATTTGTAATACCACTAGATGTTAATGCATTTTGTAAAGTCTCTTTTCAGATCTGTGAAATCTGGTAAAACCTGAAAATTTCAAGGTTTAAAATAGTGGCATAAAAATAACTTTTTTATATCACACTGGCATGATTAGGAAAAAAATTAATAAGAGTTGAGTTGAACTATATCAGCAGGTTTGTATCCCACAAGCTTGGAGACCTGCAAGCAAGGAACAAATGACTCAGAAACCTGAAAGGGCATCCTGTGAGCCCATTTGGTGTTCTTGTATGTTGTAATTGCTGAGTATGTTGTAATTGCTGTATATGTATATGTATACATATACAAATATGTATACATATTTGTAATGAACTGCTACTACTAGAAACAGAATGAAAAACAGGTGTAGAAGAGTGTTTATTCTGAATAACTGCAACGAGATGCAACAACTGTCATGAAACTCCTCATATTTTTAATTGAATTTGAATACACTAACCTAGGAGCAATTAAAGCATTTTTTTAACTCATTTTTGCCTTATTCTAACTGGATCTAAGCTGTAGTATTTGCATAAATTAAATACTAAGTATAGGGTATTTGCATAAATTAAATAGTAAAAAATATAGTAAAACAGAATACCCACAGGTTGTACGTTACGAAACACAAGTAAGAAAAACAACTGCAGTTAACTTAATACTGAACAAAGAACTTTGTGCATTTTTGTCCCTTGCAAACGGCAAACTAAAGATTATCATTTCTTATATCTTGCTTCTTATCTAAGCATGGCATTTTCTAATTTAAATTCTATTAAGTGGTTCAAATCAAATGAATTTATATAATCACAAAAAGTAAGAAGTAACCCACTGGAGGCTATGTTCAGTAAACATTTAAAGCTTCTAATTATCAAAAAGTAGGCAATGAGCTTATTTTCTATTTCCACAAAACTATTTTCCTTTCATTTTTCTTTATTTTAATGAAATAAGAAAAACTTTTTTGTTTTCTTTCGCACTCAAGATAGCTTTTTTTTTTTTTTTCTTAGATTCCTATTGCTAGTTTATTACCAAAACTGTGTGGTTTGTGGATTCTACAGTCTGTTTTGTAGATCTGAACTCAATCTGTGTTCTTTCCTGATTGGCTCTATCTGCAGCATATGGAAAAAAGCCTACTGGCCTGAAGATGAAAATATGAAAATGCAATGTTTCAAGAAAATTGATGATGAACATACTTAATTGCAAAAGTCTTTTTGAAAAGTGTGTATATTTATAAGAGAAAATGATAGTTGTACAGACTGGTTACTGCAGAGTTTTTATTTTTCTTTTATTATTTTCTGTATTATGGAAAGCATTGAGAAAAGATGCAGAAATGCAGAAAACAAGTGAGGAATTTGAATTTCAAAAATCATTTTCAAATTATTAGCATTTACCTGTTTCACACAGTTTTTCTTCAAATGTTTCACAGTGAAAGCAATCAGCTTTAATATTTTTTTTCTTAAGAGTCTTCTCAAAATCATAGCAAAATTTCCCTAGGTCTAACTTTCTTTAGTGCATCATAAGAAACATGCATAGAAGAAATGCAATCAAAGAAAGGAAAGGAAGGCTTGATCCTTCATTGCATTGACAGAATGTGTTCTGCAGAGCTGTGTGAAATTTCACAGTTTTACTTCACAGATGTTGGTGTGAATAATTTCTTTGGGTTTGATCCATGTGGGTTGGCACCTCTAGCCCACCCTTTTTTCAAGGTTCACTCTGAGTTTCTGATTCAAAGAAAAGGAAAAATACAAAATGAAAATCAGTCAAGATCACTGAGTTTCATCTGGTTGCATTACAAAACCATGAAGTCTGCATGATGTTCTCCTGCAACAACATATCATCTCACTTTGTCTCAAAAGTGGAAGTAATACACATGAAACAGAATGGAGTTTTAAGAAATCCTTGAGTAAATCTAGGCTACACTCTAATATGAGGTGTGTTTCTGCATGTTACATCTGCTTTTTTATGGTTTTGTTGTTTTGTTTTGTTTGTAGGGCATTGACAATCTGACTCTACACCAATGAATGAAGCTGCTCTGATGAATTCCTTGAAGATACGCCTCCTCTGATGAGTGGACAGTTTCAATGAATGTTTTACAATTCATGGTTAATTGTAAAAATTCCTGGGAGACCTACTAGGAGATATTATCCTGGCAAATATAATACAATCTATGTCTTTAAAATATGTATTTTTGTGTCAGTAGGTAATATAATTGTTTGTTTCACTAAATCCAAATGTTCAGATTTAAGACAAACAATGCAAAATGTTATTTTTGTTTCTGACAGTGTTTCCTTGTTAAATTGTGCTAATCTCTGCTGCAGTTCCAGTTAACTTCAGATCATATGTACTTAGCTTAAAGAAGGTGCTTATTGTTCTTGTGCCAATGCATATGTGATTTCACTACCTAATTGTTGGAGTAGTTTTCTTTTATGCTGTTACGTAGCATTTTTGTCAAAGCAGCAAGTGACACATGCATTGCACATACCCATGCGTCTCTGCACAGGCAAATACCTGATCTGACAAAAATAGATGCTCTGTACTGAAAATCCTTGAATGTAGAAAAGGCACGTTTTATTAGTGCATAAATATGTAATTTCTTCAAAACAGTATTTGCATTGAATTATTGGACATACAATACAAAGTTTTGTACAATTTTTTGTTTTATTCTAACAGTATAGGTTCATCACTGTATGACCTCCTCCATTGCATGCTTCCAAGATTATGGACTAAAATGAACTGATGCAGCAGTGGGAGAAAATTGATAGAAAATGATGTGCACATACAGGTTACAATTGATTCATTCTTACCTTCAGCTTTTATTTGATTCTTCCCCAATCAACAGAAATGCCTCACAATGGTGTGTGCTGAATATATTTGTGGGTACTTGCTTACTAGAGAAAGCCAGAAGACTTGTTATGATCCACTAATCTGACCTCCTACATGTCACAGGTGATGTTTAGAGTGACTGATGATTACATATAATTAAAATAAAATTGAATTGAAGAAGATATTATTCCTTTTCTGAATACAGATTTTCCAGATGTACACCATTTCTTCACATATAGAACACCTGACATTTACTCTGATGATAAAATTCATACTGCAGTTAGGGCCTCATTCTGAAAGCTTTATTGCAATGGAAACATCTGTGAAGTATTTGCATAGCAGGCAGGTAATCAAAGATTAAGGATTACTAGGAGAGGCAGGGCTGAAGTATATACCAGTCAAAAACAAGTGACCACTGAATATTATGAACTGTCTGTAGATAACTGCTGAAGAACATATTAGATTTGAATATCAAGTGCACGCACATCCATAAATGGTGAAAAGAGCTAATTTTATTCCTATCATACAAAAGCTCACGACAGATACTGCAGATTACAGACTCAATGCTATATATGTGTAAATGGGCTTTAAAAAAAAAAAAAAAAAAAAAGCCATTCCTCATCAAGAAGGATGAATACTTGTCACAACAGCTGTCACCAGAGTCCTGAGATTTTCTGAGTTTTTCTTTACATGCCTATGATTTCTGATGTTCTGTGAATTTTGCTTTGCTGGGTGGAACAAGCTAAGTGCACAGGTGTACACTGTAGACTTTACAAGGAGCTTTAGAATAACAGCCCTTAGGACTCAATTGAAGGCAAGTGATATCAGCATCAATGACAAGACTGCAAAGACATGAAAGATCAAGTGTGTGGTTTCATGAGACAGTTTCTGCGTGGTAAACCACTGAGGTAAAAAGGAATAACTAGTTAACATAGAGAATATAGAAACATACACTGTTCTAAAAAGGTTGTTTATTAGCAAAAGATCTTAAAGTTATCTGGAGCTTACAGTTAAGATTTCATGTATGAAAGGGAAAATGTACAACACTCATGAATTAATAGGTTATTAAAATGCCTAAAAACTGAATCTGAAATAGTTTAAATTATTTCTGATGCTTTAGTAATGATTCCTATGACATTGTCACTACTGATCCTCCTCAGAATTTCCTCATAATTGTCTTTATTCATTTTTTTTCATTCATAAAAATATACTTCAGTTACACTTTTAAAAATTTATTCCACTCTAACAAATAGACTGTGTTATGAATTTCAAATGAAAATATTTTGTTAGCCTTAAATCTTATTTCATGTTAAAACTAAGTGATGTGACAACAAGCTTCTTGTGATAATTCCTATAAATAGAAGAATGAGCCTCTTGCAGAATTTCAAAACATGACAGTACACAAATGGTACTGGGGACAAGCAATATTAAGCAGTTTAACCTACAGGAGTTAAAAATAGAGGAGTTTAATATGTTGGTATCTTTAACAGCAGATATGTATTAGGAAATTATCTGACATGCAGCAAGGTACTACTTTTGACATCACTGGTGCATTGGAAGTATATTTAGCACTAATATATTCAGACTAACTGTGATTCTGCTCTAATACTAGTTTGAGAACACAATCTCTTTTGTGTCCCAAAGACTTAAGCATATGAATTATGGAGAAAAAGTTGTACGTATTTAATTTGCAGGAGCTGATGCCTTCAAACTTTATTTTAAAACTGAAGTACTTTTATACAGTGCTGAATAATTGCTATAGTCATAGTATATACAGTTTGTCAATGAGTTCTTATCATCCAATTCATTTATTTTTCGGTTGTTTTTTTTCTTCTTTTCAACTCAGATGCACTTAACCTTTGTAACTTATTCAATGAGAAACTCCAGTGAACTATATCAGCACACACAATTAATGGTTGAAGAGCCCATAATAAATGAAAATGCCATCACGGCTTAGCAGTTAGTGCATGGATCATCTAGAAACAACAACAAACTTAGACCCTCTTCTGTCTACAGCCTATAACTTTGCTCTGTGATTTAAATTGTATTCACAGTGAATGGCAATATTCAGTTACTATAGTAGTGTATTATGGGAAATTGTCACAATTGTGATTAATAGCCCATATGGAAAACAATTAATATGGTGCCCTGTTGCTAGGTCAACTATAAAAGCTAATTTCCTGGAGGAAAGAAATATGTTTATCAGCTTATCTTTTTCTGATGTTTTAATCTGAAACACTGTGTGCCTCATTTGCTGTAAAAGTTTTCTTGCATATATTAAAAATGCATTTATGATCCAAGAAGTGATAGTGAAGAAAGTTTAATTGGCTGGATCTATGAGGGGGAAAAGAAAGACTAGTATAAAAGAAAGATAGTGCTTTATTGTGGGAAACTTTTCTCACACTAGTCGGTTGACAGCAAGGACAGTGCTAGTGAAACCTGACTGAACTACACAATTCTAGTGATACAAAAGAACAATGTAATACATAGTGTGACATAAACAGTCCATTCACCCTTGCTTTAAAATACGTGAAAAATAAAATATACAATGATAAAAAAACCCATACACATGCAAAAAAAAAGGCAAAAAAAAAACCAAAAACGAAACAAAACAAAAAACACACGCATAAAAACACAAAAGATACATACTTTCCTCTGCAGGCAAGGCCGAAAAGAAAGGGCATTTCACTTGCAAGTTGCAAAACAGGAAGAAGGATGAGTATTAATTATTTTTCTACACCACTGTTTCCTACTACCTCCTAGATGCACTCCTCTTTCTAATCTTTGTTAATATTTTTGAATGATTAAGTGGGTATGTATTTTCTCTGTGTTACAATACTGAGTTTTTATAGAGATTTCTATTACCTAATTAACTCTCTCACCTTTTCTATATTCTGTACTGTTTATAAATCATTTTTTTCTAAAAATATAATGATGCAGTATGACATACTCTCAGGATGGATATTTCCAAGAATATTTATATCACATAATTCTAATCACCCAACTTGTGGCCTAAGGGAGGAGAATGGTTTCCCAGCAAACCCCTTATAATCAAAGGGAGCAGGAACCTAAGATAAGCATTCTTTACTGCCTCTGCATCTCTCTCTCCTTCTCCTCTATAACACTATATGTATAAAAAGTCTAAAAGAAACTACACTCCAAATTATGTCTTTAAAGTTAGCAATATTGATCGTACACATCCTTTCCACATTTTCCTGAATTAATTTCTGTGAGAATTTCTTCTATCTTATTTCCAAATATTATTAACAAATAAAAATAATCATTACATTGTTGCATTGATTTTCAAACTCTATAAGCACAGAATAATCTTTTTTATATATTTGAAAATTCTATTTATAAAATCCTGCATAATTATGTGAATCATGAACTTTCAATTGCTAATACAGTGCATCTCTGAAATAATAGCAATATCTGCCCTGTTATCCTGAACAAAAAGCCAATGGCACTAGGAAAGGGAGGAAAAAAATCTTGTTTGTAAATGTGCTATATTCTAATTGGCATTATTATGCAGCTATTTCAGTGGCAAAGGAATACATATTGTGTTGTCAATTCTGATATATTACAGAACTGCAAAATGTTCAGGAGCACTTTTTTCCAAAAATACTTCAGAGTAGGGTGACACACAATTCAGTGATAGCAGCCTATTTCTCTATGAGAAATACCTCCTCCTACAAAGAAGAATTTTTAATGCTAATCTCAACAATATACTATTGTTAAAACCCAGATAGTACTACTTATATAATTTTGCCGTCTGCAATAGAATGTGAAGTCACATAAAAAAGTGACTTATCTAATATTTTGTGGAATAAACAATGATAAAAGTATTATACTTAAATCTCTATTTATGACATATTAAACAGCATTTTGCTATAAGGATATTAGTGTTCCTTCCTTTTATCATTGACTGTGATAATACTTCCTTAAGAGATTTACTTACAGCAAGATGGATGTTAGAATGTTAATAAGGAGGAAATGTAACTCTCTATACTATTCTAGACTGTCTTTTTTAATGATCACAATCCAAAGACATATCTCAATATCTTTGTAAGAAAAATACTATGCTTGACAATTAAAAGAATGGTTATTTCCTCCTTCTTTTTTAAACAGAATTTATAACACTATCTAGTAGACAATCAGATCAATAAGAGTTGTTGCAATTATGCAATTGGGAATAAAAAGAAAAAAACTGCTAGAGGTGGAGGAACTTATTCTAACTAATTTATCATAAGACTGATTGCAGTAGAGTGCTCTGTCCAGTTTTCGAGTCTGTATTCCAAGGATGTGAGGAAACTCAGACAAAAATAAAATTATACAAAATACAAACACATTTTTATTAAAAGTCATTATTTTATTCTTTATTATTTTGTATTTTTTATTAATTCTTCATTCAAGCATACCGAGAGAGAACTTGATTATGTATTTGATGCTGGTGCAGAGGCTTCTGTGCATTTATAACAAAAGTATATAATCCAATGGTTGGAAAGTAAAATTAAACATTACAGCTTTGATGTTGGATAATGATTTCCAGCCCTAAGGGAAATATAACAACAAAACAGCTTCCTGGGGAGAATGTGAAATTCCCATTGTCAGAAGGCTAAACCACAATTAACTGTGTTTTTAAATATATGACTAAATACAATTTCTAGATAGTGGAAAGAAGGAATGAAAAATTGATTATCAAAGATTTAAGGCTATTAAAGAACACTGCCCCATTTCAAATGATCAGGAAATATGGAGAGCGGGGAAAATAAGTTTTAGAGTCTGGATGAAATTCAGCATCTATGATAACAATGAAGCTCCGATCTGGGATATTCAGAAGGTCAGCCTTGATTTAATGATCTCATTTAGGTTTAGGATGTTTGAAACAATAGAATTGATGTTTCGTTTATCTTCTCTTACATCCACAGGCTATTGTGAATTAGGTTTGCATTCCTTCGGCTTCTTATGACATCTCTCCTTCTAAAAGAAAGATACCAAATCCATTAAAACTTGGTTTGCATGCACACGTCTGACTTCCAGGGAATTAGAGATTACACTAGAATCTAAACAGAACTGCCAAAATAAAACCCACGATACTGAGCATAGCTAAAACATGAGTGATTTAGCAAGAGTACAAGGAATCCAAGGTAGAACAAAACAAATAGCTGTACCCAAAGCCCACTATTTATTAAAGACTAGAATTGATGTCTAAACAGAAACTCAGCACTTGTATAACCACATTCTTGTTCTTTTTCAATTTGACATATTCAGGCTTAATAAAGCAGTCGGACTATAAATATTATGTGATTTCCTTTTCATAAGAACTTGCACACTATGAGTTTGTGCCTTATAAAGTACATAGAACCAAACTACTCAGGTCTACTTTGCTGCTTATGGTGTCAGAATCTTGTTCTAGAATGAAATTACAAATGTTTATCATATTTTAAGGAGATTTTGCTGTCATTGTTATTACTGCTGCAAATACAGAGTGTAGGTTGTTATAATTTTGACGGTGAGTAAGATCAAGTGTTATTTTGCAATTTTTTCTTTAAATATCTTCTGAATCAATAAGAAAATAATACTGGTCACAGCTATAAAATGCGATTTTATGATATCATAGAATTGAATGGCTGAGTAGGGCCTTTGTCCATTCACAGATTACGATGAAAAGAATTAATCTTTTCCAAACTGTCCAGCTGTCATTCAAGGTGTATATATATATATATATATATATATATATATATATATATATTTTTGGTTTTGAGAGTCAGGATGAATCCACTTATAGAAAGCCTTATAGAAACTGCACTATTTTCTAACCAGATTCTGTTCTTTGTTTTTTTTTTTTTCAGAAATAGTGTTTCGACAAAAAAAGAATTTGACATAAGAAATTTTTTCCTTTAATGCTTATTTTAGTGCTTACTTGCTTGAATAAAAGCTGCCATAGTAGACTTTCTTACTATGAATCCCCATTTCCTTAGCATGCTGGGATTTTAATAGAGGAATAACTAGAATTTAGATGTAGCAAATAATTATCATCTTCCTCTATCTCCCAATATATATTTAAAAAAAGAATGAGAAAAGAGAAATCCAAAACTTTTGGTGGGGGTTATGGAAAGACAAAATTATATATATGTTATTCCTTTAAAGTACAGGTGCTGTGATCAAATCTTGTATCCTAAATTATACTAAGTTAGCAGAAAAGAGTGATGAATAATGTATTATTTTTCATGTATAGCAATGTTAGTAAGCCTTAGAAAAATTTAAGCATTATATTATTATTCATTTATGCATACTGTTAATCACAAACTACAAAGGATTGTTAGTTTTGAACCTTTAAGCAAAATTTATGAGGTCAGTTTTTAAGGAATTATTCCTCTGGGCTGTAATTAGTATTTTGTAACATATGCAACCTGGTGGTATTGTAAGAGGCAATTTGAACATCTGTGTGTATTATCTGAAGATTTTAAATCCAAAGATCTTTCTTACTTCATGATGTTAGGGTGCACATTAGACAAAAATTGAGCAAAACAGAAGGACTCATTCCCATTGCTAAGAAATATACAACCATTTTGTTTTTTGTTCTGCTTTTTAAAAACATTTGAGTCATATGACTCCAGTTCTGGGCTCCAGCGCAGGGCTGCAAGGATGATCAGGGGCCTGGAGCATCTGCCCTGTGAGGAAAGGCTGAGAGAGCTGGGCCTGTTCAGCCTGGAGAAGAGAAGGCTGAGGCGGGACCTGATCAGTGTGTATAAATACCTCAAGGGAGGCAGTGAGGAGGAGGGGGCTGGCCTCTTTTCAGTGGTGGCTACTGATAAAACTTGAGGAAATGGCCACAAACTGAAGCACCACAGGAACTGAAGGAAAGAAATCTTAACTGTGAGGGTGACAGAGCACCCAGAGCACAGACTGCCCAGAGAGCTTATGGAGTCTCCTTCTCTGCAGAGCTTTAAAACCTGCTTGGATGCTACCCTGTGCCACATGACCCTGTGTGAGGGAGGTTGAATTAGATGAATCACTAAAGGTCCCTTCCAACTTTAAGGATTCTATAATTGTGTGGTTCTACGAGACCAGAGATTTAGGACCTAACAGAAACCTCTTATTTTAGAAGCCAGTTCAGTTATTTTGTGAGTTCTTCCTAGCTGTAGAAAGATAGAAAATAATACTTAATGAATATATACTATATGTGCAAAGATGCACAGGTGAGCTTTACATTCAGCTTTCACTGTACACTGAAGCCATAAGTCACTAAAAAATTAATATATTTTGAGCCACCTAAATTTTAAAATTAAGTAAGATTGAAGAAACCAGGTTGATACATTTCAGTAATTACACAAAGTATTACTCCACTGAATAGATTGGCAAGGTTGTTATTAATTCTTCTTCTTCTTCATAAAGTTTGACTAAAATAAACAATAAGGGTATACAAGAAAAACAGCAATTCTGCCAAAATTGCCTGGGAAGTCTGACAATGAACTCATGCAGCATCATGAAAAGCTATGCGATTTCATTTATAGAGAGAGACTTATTTCAAAATACCTACAAATTGTATAATAGTAAACATACATGGGCAAATACCATGGTTCTGCTCCAAAGACCACTCACAAATAGGAAGAACTTCTGTTAACTTGAATAAACTTTGAGAAAAACACAGCTGGCAGTAATTGCAGTAATTAACTGCAATGAATAATAATGGATCACATCACTTAAATAGCGTATTTATAGATTTTCTATCTATGGATATAATATAACTCAAGAAATCTTTAAATATATATGTAAACTTTAAAGACTGCACATTCTTTCAAGTATAATTTCATAATTAATATATTTATGCATTATAGGTCATGCTTAAAGAAAATTTTAACAACTCACATTTAATATCCTGCTGAAGTCTCTGATTACCCTCAGTAGTCCAAACGAAGTTATTCATATGACTTCATAGACAATGCATTTTCATTTGTGCATTTTATGGCTCTATTTAATCAACCTGGGGAACAGAATAGAAAGATTTCTAACTTCAGTTTTCCTATGGAATTATTTTAAAATAAATAAAAATCATGGATCAATGTTGGGAAAAATACACTGAATTTACCCCTATGGAGATGAAGAAAATTGTCAATTTAGACAGCATAAACAGGAGCTGGATTTGAGAATACAGATATTCCATGAAACAGCAGTAAACTTTGGGAAAATTGTCAGATTGCCAAGTCTTTTTTTTATAAGCCATCCATCTTAATAGCCTCAGTCTAATAGTGAAATTCCTAGCTTGTTTGAACTTTTGAAGTCAACAACTTGAAGTCCCAAATTTATACAAGAAAATTAATAAACCTGAGAAAAGGTACATAAAAAAATCTTCCTTTCCACCTATTTCTCAGTGGTTTCTGTATAAAGCTCCAATAAAATTCATATCTGTGTATATTCTTATTTAAAAGAAAGCCATAAGAAATTTTAAACATTTTTTCACAAAGAAAGCAAAAATTCCTTTCACTTCAGTGGAATATAGAGAGTCAGCTAATTAATGTAGACAGCTCTCTCCTTTCTCTGCCAGACTGACGCTCTCGCACCTACAAGACATAACCCAAAACAAAGTTGTGAATTGCAGATTGCAACTACACGTACCAAGTAACAGCAACTTCTCTTTTCCTAAATAAGCTCCTCTGCACAGCAGGAATTCTTCACTCCTAAACAATAAACAAAGAAAACCCCGTTCTATCATTTTCTATCTGTTGACTGACGGAAGAAATTTGATAGGGGTAAACTGATTGCCTGTCAATAAACAAAGCCCAAAAGTTCACAGAATTGTTAAGACTGGAAGGGATACTTGGAGACCATCTAGCCCAGTATCCCTGCACAAGCAGAGTCATCTAGAGCATGTTGCACAGGATTGTGTCCAGGCAGGTTTTGATGAACTTAAGAAGAGACTACACAAACTCTCTGGGTAAAATCAAAGTGCTATTTTTACCCAGAGGGAACACTGTTCCAGTGCTTTGTCACCTCCATAACCAAGAAGGTTCTGTTCATGTTTAGGCATAGCTTCCTGTGCTTCAGTTTGTGGCTGTTATCTTTTGTCTTATCATTGGTCACCACTGAAAAGTCTGGCATTCTCCCTTGATGTATATATACACATTGATAAGATCTCCCGTCAGCTTTCTCTGCTTCGACTCTGCAGGCCTAGGTATCTCAGCCTTTCCTCAGAAGAGGACTCATCATCTTTGTACCTCTATGCTGGACTGTCTCCAGCATTTCCACGTCCCTCTTGTCCTGGGAAATCCAGAACTGGACACAGAATACCAGATGTGGCCTCACCAGTGTTGAGTAGATGGCTGGTCTAGTTACTGACATTTTTAGGAATGATGAACAAAGTTATTTACAAAGTAATAATAAGGGACCACCCTAGCACTAGGTAGCATAATCCCTGCTTACTCTTGCTGAGTATTAAAAGTGTAAAGCTAGAATAAATGGCAATTCAGTGAGTAGCTGGACAACAAAAAATACAAAATGGTAAATATCTGTAGAATTAGATTTACCTGTTAAAACTGCTAGGATGCTACAGATATAGGGGATTGTCTTCCCATACTTTACTTCCCATACTTCCTACATACTTTTCTGTAGGAAAAAAATGAGTGAATTCCACCTGAGAACAAAAATCCAGCACTTTGTGACATGAAATAAGTATGCATAAATCTAATTGATCTTGGTCAGAAAAGTATGTGATTGTCTGAGGTCAGAATTTGTTTTAGATTTTGTTAGAGAGATGGTGAGTGCTTTTTTTTTTGTACAGAAAGAAAAAAAAACATTTTTAGTTTAATTTAAAATGTTTCATCTTTTTTTACCTATTGTTTCATCACATTCATCGTTTTGCCTAATGTTTCATCATGTGATTTTTTACCTATTCAATTTTTACTTCTTTATTTTTTTCAAATATTACTAGTCCTAGATCGAGCCTTTCTTGCAAAAGTATTTCAGAAATATGACAGGGAAAGTCAAGGCCAATTATTATTTTCTGAATTTACGCTTTACAACACAAGCTTATTCATTTCAGGAATTTGTGTTCTGTATTGTTTTTCTCCTTCTTGACATAATGGCTTTTAGGAGGGAATTCAGTTTCTGAAGATATTGATCTTCTTTATCCTGGTTGCATAAGTATTGCTGTATCAGCAACAGAAGGCTGTCAGGGGAAATAAGTAGAAATATACAGCAAAGGGAACTTGGGAGAAGCAGAAATTAAGAGCAAAAACAAATTACCATATAAGTGATAGGCATTGACCTGATAATGTAGGTCCCTTGCTGAAACCAGTCTAAAACCTCTGTGACTATGACATGTTCTTAGTACTGCACTATAAATACTTCAGGAAGAATATCAAAATGAGGAGAACCTGATTTAACAGATAATATTTTTCTAAGTGAGAAAATATATATTTATAATTTTCATTAATACCTACAGAAAATTCAGTTCTTTGCAATAAATTATTTCATCTTCTAAGTCTTGTTGAGAGAGGCATCCTCTTTGGGGTGTCAAAGGAAAAAAAAAAAAAACAAAACAAACAAACAAAAACTTTCACAAGACCTGAAAATCTGTAATTCTGTACCATACTGTCAAAAGTGCATGTTCATCAATGATCTCAGCATTCAAATTCAGTGATCTTGACAGTGATCTTGACAGCAGTGATCTTGCTGTATATTTCTACTTATTTCCCCTGACAGCCTTCTGTTGCTGATACAGCAATACTTATGCAACCAGGATAAAGAAGATCAATATCTTCAGAAACTGAATTCCCTCCTAAAAGCCATTATGTAATCTTCATGTAATGATTTTTATTTTTCTGTAAATAACCCTTCAAGAAGGTACATCAGCTCTGAAGTTGCTGTAAACCTCTGTATGCAATGTCAAGTTCAGAAAGATCATAGCTGCAAATTAATAGCTATTTCAGGAGACTAATTTCATGTTTTCATTTTGTTGAAATCACTTTTCTAGGATTATAAAAGTCAGCATGATTCAACAATTCCGAGTTCCAGGAGTGTGAAGAACATTTCCTTAAACAAGTTTCAGACAATGTGGCAATTATTACACAGTATACTCTTTGAAGTCAAAAGAATTTGATCTTCTTTGATATGCATTTCTGGGAAATTTTGAATTAGGTTGTCCATCATTTGGCATGACTCACTAAGCAAAAGAGAGAATGAAAATCACTCCAAATATTAAATGCAAATATTAAATCCTCTCTGAATAACTTGGAAAGTTGTTTTAGTCAGCTCAGGATAATCTTCAGACACCTTCATCCATTATAAGGAAAAAATATATCTATAAAAACTCAGTTTATCTGGTTTGGTGAACATTTTGTCCCGTTTCCTAAGCCTATAAATATTATTATTGAATAATAATTTAATAATTCAATTCAACAGTTCAGTTGAAACATTGAATAGAACAAGAAAGTCAAATTGTAAATGAATAATAATTCTCTTCTAGTTGAACACATTTTTTGAAATTTACCTAATTTAAAAATTTACTTTTTCTTTTCATATTTTATCAAAACATTGTATACAACTGTTATTTTTGCCTCTGTCCAAAAAAGGATAACATATAAAACTTCTTGCTGATACATTTTAATACTATGTAGTGAGCGGGGAGTTGTTTCTGCTTTAATCTCACACTGATAATTCATGAAGAGACCCATAAGTTATATGAATATTTTTAGAAGTTATCCATTCTGTATGTTTATTGAAAAGTTATATATACTTTTCTTTCCATATTTATATATTTTAGCCTGTATTAGGATGCCTATTAAAATATCATCCAAACAATTACTAGTATTCTGTCTTTTTTTAATTGGTGTTTACTTAAGACATTTAATGAAATTTTGAATAATGTTTGAATAATTACTGACTCCCACAGAAATTCCACTGGAGAAGTTCTGCTTAGAAGTGCTTCTCTATTAGTCACTATGCTACAGATATACATACATATTTGTATGTAGAGATACAAATATCTCTATTTGCAGTCACTATGCTGCAAATATGCAGATATTATATACAGATATAATAAACTGTTATTAATCTATTCAATAATTTTTAAGAATATTTAATTGCACACATTTTAATGAGCCTATCATAGAGTATTATATAAGCATCTTATAGGTCCTTGCATATTTATAATTACCTGTATAATTATATAATGATCTGTACTATCATTCTTCCACATTTCTATTCATCAGGATAATTTATGCTGTTTATTTTCCTCATGAACTTGCATGACAAGCTAAAACAAAAAAAAATGATGACGTAGATGTTTATTTGGTACTCACCAGTAAGCAATATTATGAAATAATTTTATCTTCAGAACTACTTATACAACTAATAGCACTTGGTTTACTGCTGATAGGTACTTTTATGTTATTTCTACTGAAATACATTTGTATAAAAGTGGGGCATGATAGAAAGATGAATTCATATACCTCTTTTTAGTGTTTTTACGGGGAGGGCCATCTTTGTGCACCTGTAAAATGACCAAAAACTATTTTAAAAATATGCAGGTGGTTAAGTAATGCTCTGTGGTAGCATCTTAACTTTGTACCTCTGCTACCTAGAAGGGGAAAAAAGCCCTGTAATTTAACTTACCTAAATTCTCTTTGAGCAGTCTGAGGACCTCCTGCAGATAGCCAACTGCAACAGCTTGTAGACCTTCTGTAGGAAATAAAATAAACCGTCCAGGGTGCTATAAAGAGAGACGTGTTGTAGGTTTTTGAGATATTTCCTTCTATTTCTGCTTTATTTATACTGTTTATAAAAGTAAATTACTTGTTTGGACTGCTGCTCTTGGAGCAGACTGATTCTCTATGGGTAAGAAGCCTAGCAAATCCTTTTATTTTTTTATAGAGAGCAGTTGAGCTTTCACTCAGGGTTTAACTGCAAGGTTAAAAAGCTTTGCTTTCTAAAATGAGAATCAATCTCATTTGAGAATGGTAACAAACATACTGAAATAAAGCAAGCCCTGTGGAAATGACCAGGACTAGCTCTGATCTGGAATAAACAGACATACCACAATAGTTGTGCTTTTGTGAACAATGGTAAACACCCTCATTTAAGTAGTAACAGTCATGAAGGTGGGAAATGCAGGTCTAAAGCTTGGTGCCTTGGTGCACTGTTCTACAGCATCAGAGATGTGAAAGGGCTTCACTCAGTAAACATTTTGATGTGAAACATTTACTTAATGTCAGTCAATTCAAGGCCCCAACTACCAGAAGCTATTTCCTAATTAGTGAGAAAAAGTTTTGTTTTTTTTTCTTCTCAGTAATAATAGGATATATAAATGCTCTGGATAAATAAATAAATATATATTGACATACACATACACACACACACATATATATATATTATGTATGTGTGTATATGTATAACATTAAATCTCTTTCCCTTTCCATTTACTATCTGTACATAAATGGCAAAATTTAATTATCCATTAAAATGATTTTTTTAAAAAACTTGAATTTCTACATTTTAAAACTCCTATTATGTATTAAAAAAAATCTGTTTTGGATCACAATGAAAAGTTAGGTTTTTTTTTTTTTTAAGTTGGAAAGCACCTACACCCTTCAAATTTGCATACTGAAACAACAGTTCTCACTGTAGAAAATGAAGCAACACTTTTCTAAATCAAAGTCTTACAACACCGTTTCTTGAATAAAGTCAATTAGTCCCATCTGTGCTTCTTCCAAAATTAATATATATCCTCTTGGTTGCCAAGATGTGCCAGTAAATTATTACTTGGAAGCACCACACCTTTCTAACCAGTAATATCTATCTTGTTAGAGTAGAATATTTCAGAGGAATCAAAGCATTCAGTTACTGAGCAGAAATATGCTCCACTCCAGCACCCCAGGATACATCTATGTTAAATTTTAATCTTTAAGAAAAAATCTTAACTATTTTTTACTGTGAGACATACCAATGATAGATATTTTAGGAGTCAATGCAATCTTTCTCTTTGCACAATGCTCCACTATAAATTATGGTTTCTGACATAATTCACTAATGCATCTAAAAGTATCTTTTTTTTTTTTTTTTTTATCAAATAGTATCTCACTAATTGCCAGTGCTCAAGGATTTTCTTTTCCACCATATACTGAATCCCCATCATAATTGCTACTAATGACCACCTTTACTGCCCTTGTCACCTCTGTATTAAAAATTTCCTCCACAAGGGGGAAATTTCATCTGCTGTGTAAAATTCCTTCTGCTGGGGCCTAAAAAACATAGAATTTACACCTAAATATAGAAAAAAAAAACCCAATATTGTGCATGCCAAGCTTTCCTGTTCTTTTGGGTTTTCTGAAAAATGCTCCATGTAAGAAGGTAAATACACAGATCACACAAATAAATCAACATCTCTTTCCTAAATTAGATGCATTTTAAAATGCTTACATTTTAATTTTTTTTTTCTATAACAGCATTAAATGGATATTCAGTTGTTGGAAATGTAGCTTAGATAAAAGTGAGCTTAAAAGTAAAAATAATACTAGTATCTGAAGTATTAGGTCTTAAAATGCAAATTCCTCTGGCATGGAATCAACAGTACACATAAAGTGAACTTCCTGGCTAGCACCTGGATTCTTCCTGGCTAGAATCCTGGATTTTCTGCTGGATACTTGTGTTCCCAGGTGTCTTCAGTACAGTGAGTCTTCAAGCTTCTTTACAGTGTACTTGAGCAATTGTAGAATCAGCTGAAATCTGGAGTTAAGCTTGCAAAAAATGCCTGGATTGGACTCCAATTAAACACAACGGTAGTGATTTAAAATGCTCAGAATAAGAAAATCTGTGTTAATAAAGTTATAATAGACTATCTTGTTAGTTTAATATCTGAGTATTAATGTTTTGTAACTTGTCTGATAAAAACCAAATTGTCACATCAATCAGCACTTAAGTCCACCATGCCTGTACTTCTGCACAGTGCTGGAGGACAGTGAGTGCTGTGTCACTCTGTCACACTTTTTTTCATGGACTTTCACTTCAAATGGCCTTTACCTGTAGTTCCCCACTTTTTGTGAAGCTGATACCATGCGGTTGAACATTTGCCTTGAGCATGTCCTTGCAACACTTCAGTGGCCTACCTGTCAGCCACTTACTCTGTATTTAATGGATGCAAAAAAATGGCTTAAAGCATTTACATTGTTCATCATGTGTGCCAGATGTCCAGAGCAACAGAGCTGAGCCTGCAGGAACTTGCTGTAACACTGAGTATTTGATACTGATTTAAGACAACAGTACCCCAGATTGCTCAAAGACTAAGCTTATTTAATATATCATCAGTCAATTTTTCTTTTATCATAAAGATTCATTTAATATTTTGATTCAAGAGTACATTTTAACATCTCACAACCAACATATTTGTAGTTTCAACAAATCTAATTACAGAAGTTACTATTTGAAATAATTTTTAATAATGCATTTTTAAATAAACTGTAGTAATACGAGATTCATACACAGATCATTAAAGGGAAAGGAACACAGCCAAAAGATAAAGGTTTGTGTGCACAATTGAAAGTGTGTATGATTACATTTTTGGAAAAATTCATTCAGCAGACTCTTCTGAGCTTTTGAATGATTGTTAAGGAAACTTTAAAATAATAGCTGACAAAGCTAAGTGGTATATCTTAATGTGCTTGATACATTTTATCTGCTTTTGGTAAACAAATACAGATATTAAGTAATATTATTAAATGCAGTCTGAAAGTCTCATATTTCTCTATGAAAAAAATAAATAGTTTAAAACTTAAAATTGAAGAAAATGAGGTGATAAATTATCCTCCAAGAGGAACTGCAACCATCTCTATTTAAGAGTGTTTTCTGTGTGCATAGCAGTGTGTATAGCAGTTATTTCATCTTGCAAGAATGCTATTCTCAGGCTTTAGTCTCTCAAGCCAGAGGGGGTCCAGTCACAGGAAAAAAACTGGCAGGATCATCTTCAAATAACTTTCTTCATAATTCTGTTGCAGTATTAACCTTGAAGACCGATGTGCTTTTACAGAGAAGAGGGGAAAATTGTGTGTCACTGTTTTAAACAGTTGAAGGCTGGCAGTCAGAAAGAGCTGTGATCAGGAATGTTTGACAGGCCCAGTGGTTAGGTAGCATTTACTAAACTATATTTCCTCTTCAGAGTTGTGTTTCAGTATTTGTGAAGTGATGATGGTGGCTGCAGGGAAGAAAAATGTTTGGAAAAAAAAGACAGTGAGTTCTAACAAGCATCTAGAACTCCATGGACTAGAAACAGAAATATTGGAAAAGGGGATTTGATTGTATACATATTTATTGTTGCTTTGCTGTTATCAACACTGTTCTGAGAAACTATCAGAAAATAAGCTAAATATTTCAATTAAGTGTTTTAGTAGTGTGTACTGCTTATTGTAGCTAGCACATAGCTGAAGTATTTAATGCAGAAAATATTTTTAATATTATTTCTCTATATATGTATGATATTAATGCAAGGGCCATAATGCAGTAGGCTCTAAACATATGCTTGGAAGGAGAAAAAAAAGTTCTAATTTTTTTTTCACATTACAGCACATATGGTAATCTTTTATTATCAGTTTGACATTTACCTAAAAAAAAAAAAAAATTGCAGTATCTAACTTTCAGGACCTTTCTAGGTCCTGAAAAGCTTTTGACTCTGTTTACTTCCTTGGCATTGATTAACAATAGGAACCAGACAGCTATACTATCTTCAATCATCCAAGGTAGGGCAGTAACAAATTTTTACCACATGAGGTACTGCAGGTAATGTTACTGTTAAAAATTCCTGCAGTAAAGTGGAAGAGTGTTCCAAAAATATATAGTAAGAGTAACTTCTTAATAGCATGTTTTAATTGTAGGCCTACTTTGTGAACTTTTAAAATGTTGCACTTTTTTTTTCTCTAGTTAATTGAATTTTTCTGAATTCCCTTTATTTTCATCTCAAGCGATGTTGAGGGTTTGGGTTTCTTTTCCTTTTTTTTTTTTTTTTTTTTTTTTTTTTTTTTTTTTTTTTTCCCCTCCATTTTAAAGTGCTAGCATATTCTGATAAGGATCATAGAATTTAAGTTTTTAAATACCTGGTATTAGAATTTAAAAGAGTAGGCAAAGTGTCCAGGTTGTTTTGGGGCAAAGCATGAGGGGAAGGAAGCAACTTGCAATGGACTGCAGCATACCTGTCCATGGGCTGCCCAAGCCCACATGGTAAGGAGGGTGAATTTAAGCCAGCTGTCCATAAACAAACATCTCTTATTTAAGGTAGATCTATTTTGCTGCTATGGCCAAGATTTATACAGCAAAGTGTTTGCCTGTAGGCTTTGTAGTAAGCCTGTGCAATTGTATTATTATGCCTCTCAGTACGGCTTGTTACTGTGAGCTTGGTGCTGCAGATATGTGTGCTGACACACCCTGAGGCTCCAGGAAGCCAGCTCCTGCCCATTCCAAATTCCTAGCATGCAGTGGTCTTCTGCGGGGCTCTCAAAGCCATTGCTCATCCATATCAGATTGACCTGATCAGTTTGCTTTTTGATGCTGTTAAACAGGAGAAGGTTGGCTAGGTCATTCCCAGAGAAGGATATGGTATCAAAAAAACACTCTTGCTTTTTATAGTGCTATTTTAATGCAAAGCAGATAAAGATGAACAAATTTTAGATACAGCAATCTGTGCTATTTCAGTTAGTAAAAACAAAACATACACTTAAAAATAATAAAACCTACAACTATAGAAAGGGAACAAAGTTGCGGTCATCATTTTGATTTGCTTTAGTAGCCAGAAATACTGCTTGGCAGTTCATCTTTTGTATTACTCTGATGTGTTTGAGGTAAGTGCTCTTACTTGCAGCAATTGTTAATGCATCTGGAAAGCCTTAGCTCTTAAGGATGGGGCAAAGCAGAGGAATGAGGAAATTTTTCAGTGAATTTCAAAATCATATATATGTGTCACCAGCACATTTTTAACAATCCCTGAATTATGGTTTTGGAAAGATAACATGGGTACCTTTGAAAAGCATCCTTATACATTGACTCATTTAGCTTTTTATACAGGCTGGTATGTGTTACCTGTGGGATACTTTTCACATAAATTTTTGGGGGAGTTTATGAGCATATTTGGTTTGTATATTTATTTAAGGTAAATAGTGTAATTCTTTATGTAAAGATGGAAAGAAGTATTCTTACTCTCTTTGTATGTTGGCAAAAATATAAGGTTTATTTGATGCATAAAACAGCAGAATGTATTTGTTTTTTCTTTCTTTCAACTGCACATCTAAATGCTTTTATGCTTGTATTCTCTTTATAGCGTGACATTGACAAAGAATTACTCTCCTCTTGTTTCATCTCAAGAGGTAAAACAATTTCTGAATTTTGCAGGAGTTCACAGTAAAAAGAAATACAGATATTGCTTATATCTCTTGTTTAATGTGGTATTTTCTAAAATGTGCAGATTAGCTAATAATGAGGTATGTAACTTTTCAAACAGAAAGCAGCATTTAAAAAAAGTCATTTAACAAAGAATTTATTTTACAAATAAATGAGAAATGAAAGTAGTAGTTTACCTGCTTTATGTTGTTGTTATTATTATTATATTATTACTATTATTATTATATCATCCTAGGTCACTAGGATACCACTTTTAAGTGATATTTGGAAGAACATTCTTCCTTTTTCAGCACAATTTATCTATGAATTGTCTATGGTATAACAATCTGTAGTCACTAACTGACATTTTATCTTACTTGTTAATAAAATATATATATGTATGCCTGAAAAAAAATTACCACTTTTTCATGTGTAGCATTTCCTTGTTAATGACTGAGATTGGGAAACCCCTAGCATTGAATTTAACCCCCAAGATATGCTTTGCTTTTTTGCTTTTTTTTTTTTTTTTTTTTAGCCTTTTTCGTAAAGGAGATGGTTAGTTTTTTGGGATAACCCTGTATCTTCAAAGAAATGCAGGAAAAAAGTTTTAACTTTCAGATAATTTCATATCTAAACACCCTCAGGACACATCAAGATGCATCAAGATATGCTGACTTTACAAAGAAATATTTAAACTTTTCTGTTATTAATTCTGTCTGTAGTTTATAGCAATGTAAAAAAAGTCGTAAAGATGGAAGATGGATTCCCAAAGATTAAAATACCCACCATTACATGCTCTTATTTTGAGTAGCCGAATGTACATATGGAAACTTTATTTAAAATAAGATCTACTAGGTGGACACTTTCTTATTAGGAATTAGTAAAAATATTCTTTTCCCAATGATATAGATACTGGCTGAGTCACTGACACTGCAGGAAGCATATGCTATTTGATGAAGCATGCTAACCTATTTATATTCTTTAAATATTTATATTCATGTTTGGCTTCTTGGAAAGGTTGGTGCATTGTAGCTGGTCTTCTACAAATGTCATAAACATCTTCTCTCCAAAGGTCATGTCATACTTATTCTTTTTGTATATTAAGTGTCTGTGTGCGTGTTCTCTTAAGGCCCAATTCTCATTTCTTTTTCTCTGTGGCATAAAGCTTTCTGTGCAATGTGAATATGCTATTCATGATCAAATGAAAATATCAAGTGGATTGAACATTAAGAGGACTTCTGAATCTCGTTTTCTCAAGAGGAAGAAACAGAGGAAAGAAATACTTCTGAAAAGAAGAAAAACAAATAAAAAAGTGAGGTCCACATCCTGGTTCTAGTTTTATTTGGGTTATTTCTTAAGTCATTTAAGAACTCATCTCTTAAGACATTTGAGAGTCTCTTAAGTCATTTGCACTTCTCAGCTGACTTTAAAATAGGACAGAAATACTAGAAGCAAAACTTAATATGGATCAAGTGCTCAAGAGTGGCTAAATCAAAAAAGTTGATGTTTTAAAAAAAATGCAAAATAATGAAGGAAAATAAATCATGGCAATTGTAAAAAGCCTTCACTGGCATAAAGAAAAACAGTGTTCTAGTAAATTAAGTATATTCAACTCAAAATGAGTTGAAATATGTAATATTTGTACATCATGTATTTATAAAGCAGTATTTTCTATCAACTTCTCCTGACAAGGACCACCCTGAGGGCACGTTTTGGAAAGTTTTTATGCATGTCTCTTCCTTCTCCTTCAAATATAATGAGAAATTTAATGACACATTTTTTTCTGTTTTTCAGACCAGCATTCAAAGTCTGTGGTGTAGTGGTCTTCAAAAAAGACTCATGCAAAAGGTCAGGATGCTAATGTCCAGGACAGGTAGTGTACCCTGTCCCTGCCTCTGATTTCTTGCTATTTTTGCGTTTTCTACTATTTCTATATTTTATTTTCTATTCATATTTCTTATTCTTAACCACTATTTATATATAACAACAATATAATAGCATTTATAATAATAACAATATATAATATTACCCTGTGTAGGTGCTTGTTTCATCCTGACTTCTCACTCCATTTCCACCTAAAGAAAATGATGAAGAATGTGAGGGTTGATAACATGCATGTAGCATGAAGTCAAGGCAAGCTCTTTTAACACACCTGACATGCTCCAAGATGAAGAAGCAAGATAGATGTTCCAGACAGTGTATAAGAAGTGCCAAGTTATCCACGTTTCCATAGCACCACAGCATTTTGGACACACAAGAAATTGGGCCTTGAAGAAATCATCTAATAAGCACTCTTCACTGTTCTTCAGTATGGAAGATAGTACACAAGGAAATGACTCCTTTTGAAAATAAGGTAGTTAAGTGTGGAATAGTTTTTGGAGAAGCATAGTCTCATATTGGATTCAATTGACCTCAAACTGCAACACAAGCCTTTTTATGTAGAAAGAAGAGAAAAAATGAACATACCTGGTCTGGCTTGAGAGTGGGCCTTTTGTTTTATGTGGAGTTGCACAAATACCCCCTTTTCCCATCCTTAGTACATCTTATTTCTTTTATATTTCTTCAGCTTTAAAATGTAATTTCAGCCCTTCATCTGATTGTTTCAACTGGCACTTGCAACTATTCTCAATTCAGTTGTTTGTAACAGGCATTTAACTATTCTCTACAAGGAACGTCTTCAGAGATAATTTTCTGCTTTCCTGCAAAGGGTTCATTTTTACCTTCTGAGATATGTATTGTTTTTCCCTTGAATTTCTCTTTATTACCCAAGCATTCCTAAACAAGTCTTTCCTGCTAGTGAGGAATAGATCAGGAATAAATTGTCTTCTTATTAGATTTTGTGTGTTCTTGATTTTTAAAGTTGTAGTGCAATAAAATACTTGCTAGATGTTGCTGAATACAGGACAACAAAGGACAAATGATTGACCATACCACTTCATTCTCAACATGAGGAAATGTTATGTGGCATTTTGTCATACGTTTTAGAGTCCTGCAAAACGCTGTAAGCATTTCACTTTCAGCCTTGTCTTTACCACATCTTTGTTCCAATATGTGCCTCTTTAATATCTGGCTAGATTAACACTGCTGCTGCAGGTGTTTTTTTTTTGTTGTTGTTGTAGTTGTTGTTGATGTTGTTTTTTCATTCAGCTAGTTCGAAGAAGTGGCTTATACACTTTTTTTATTCTAAACATACCTTGGATTACTCCAAAACGGCCAATAGATTACTAGAGTCACAGTGAATGACTGGATTCTCCTCAAGCAACATGAAGTATCATAATTGTGGTCTTAAATCATTCACAGATGGGTTTGCAGTGTTGTCGTTTTGTGAGTCACCCTTGCCTTTTTATCAGACCCAGAATGTAGTTAAACTGTAGGTTTGGAACAAAAGACAAGTGGTTTTGTTTGTTTGTTTGTTTGTTTTTGATTGCCTCATAATACATTTTGGAGGCTTCAGCATTAGAATGCAAGTGAAATATAAATAGTGTTATGATCATTTAGGATATTAGGCAAGATATAAAGGACCAGTTGATGATCATCTTATTTAATTTTAGTTCCTAATGATAGCAGCAACTTCTTAAGCCTTCTCAAGTGTGGAAAGTAAATTCACTGCAGTTTACTTATTAGCACTTTTTTTTTTCCTAGGGAGAAAGAATGGGCTTTGTTACTTTTCTGGTTTATAAACCCAATGTTGTAGTACATATCAACATAGATGAAGAACACAAAAAAGCTACATCTTTGACAGGCTTGGATTTTAAGCAGGCAAAGTTGTAATGCTAATAACAGTCATTCCATTGTACTGCTGAAGATATTAGCTTTTTATCATTGAGAATGCTTATTTATCACCTCCAGAAGGAATCCTTGTGTCTCACAAAAAATAATAAAGGAGTCTTGTCGTAAGACTGTGTATACTTAAAACAATAAGACAACACTGACCCAACCTGGATTAAGAGGCCCAGACTAAAAAAAAGAGAACAAAGATGAGATTATTAATCACTAGTTACGGCACTAAAGTGTTAGATTTCTGTTTTCATCACAACATATAATTAAATATAATAAATATGATAATGCAAATGTAAAAAATAATTGGAGAAAAAAATATATTGGTTCTCTCCCTCTATGTCTGTATTAAATTTCTATTTTTACACCCAGTCAACTTCAATTTGTAATTTTCCCTCACAGAATCAGTTAAATATAATGTTTTTATTCCTGTGTCTCTCATAAAATAGTGAAATATAACTGTACTGTTAGATCATATCTCCTAGCATTTTCAGTGTGGGTGATATTATTCCTATAAATAGCTGATATAGTACTGATAAATAACTTTAAGATTTGTTGTACTGATATCTGAAGTGTTATTTACTGAAAAGCTATAATAAAACCAACAGATCTGTGATTTTTCGATTCCGCTGCACCCCTGCTGATAATGCATCTGTTTTTTTTCAAAACAAAAAAAAAATCTTGGAAATATAAATTTAGCTGAATGTTTTATAAATCTGAAGTTTTTACCTAAAATACCTAGAAAAAGGTTAGGCTTGCCCTCTTTTCTAAGATTTATTACCACTGAAGAATTCTAGCACTTATTTCCAACCATAGCAGTACATCAAATCTAAGTAACATCTTTTTGCCCATAAAAAGATGTGTTTGTGGGCAGCATGTTCTGTGGTATTCTTGGACTGTGTTTTGTTCACCCATGAGCTTAGCTTTGATTGAACACAATCATTCTTGCTGACATGGACCTGGGCCAGGGTGCATCAGAGGCTAACCAAATTTGTCCAATTTAGTAGAAGTGATTTGATTTAACTAGCAGTTGTTACCTTTCTGTTCTTTTTCCTGACAGGCAGATTTAGAGCCTTATAAAACACACAGGCGGAAAGCCAAGGTATCACTGACCTGCATTGTGCTAGACCACCCTGTGCAAACCCTATAAAAAACAAACAAATAAGCATTTCACTCTGGGACCAACCTTACAAAGGTCAGCTCTGGGACCAACCTTACAAAGCATGATCTTTACAAAGCTAAATATGAATATATCTGGTTTAAATATATTTAAAATTCTTTTTTCAGCAATATGGACACAAAGTCTACCAACAGAACATATCTCTGGCAATTTTTAAAAACAAATTTCGAAGTAGGCACAGTTTAACCTTTACTGTGCTCAGAACAAACAATTAAACTAGCACAGGCAGTGGTCAGAAATGAAATTCCTGAAATAGCCCTGAGGGCTGTGCTGCCATCCAGAGAGACCTGGACAGACTGGAGGACTGGGCGGCGAGAAACCTCATGAGGTTCAACAGGGGCAAGTGCAGGGTCCTGCACTTGGGGAGGAATAACCCTGGACACCAGTACAGATTAGGGGTGGACCTGCTGGAGAGCAGTCCCGCAGAGAGGGTGTCATGGTGGACGACAAGTTGACCATGAGGCAGCAGTGTGCCCTGGTGGCCAAGAAGGCCAACGGGATCCTGGGCTGCATTAAGAAAAGCGTCTCCAGCAGGTCGAGGGAAGTGATCATCCCCCTCTACTCAGCCCTGGTGAGGCCACATCTGGAGTACTGTGTCCAGTTCTGGGCTCCCCAGTACAAGAGTGATGTGGAGCTGCTGGAGAGAGTCCAGCGCAGGGCTACCAGGATGATCAGAGGCCTGGAACATCTGCCCTATGAGCAAAGGCTGAGAGAGCTGGGCCTGTTCAGCCTGGAGAAGAGGAGGCTGAGGGGGGACCTGATCAGCGTGTATAAATACCTCAAGGGAGGGAGGGAGGAGGAGGGGGGCGGCCTCTTTTCAGTGGTGGGCAGGGATAGGACTAGAGGAAATGGCTTCAAACTGAAGCATCGGAAGTTCCACAGGAACTTAAGGAAGCATTTCTTCACTGTGAGGGTGACAAAGCACTGGAACAGGTTGCCCAGAGAGGTTGTGGAGTCTCCTTCTTTGGAGATCTTTAAAACCCGCTTGGATGCAGCCCTGTGCCACGTGCTCTAGGTGACCCTGCGTGAGCAGGGGGGTTGGACTAGATGACCTCTGAGGTCCCTTCCAACCTTCGGCATTCTATGATTCTATGATTCTATGATTCTATGAAATATCTACCCAACCAAAAATGAACATGGAGCTCCAAAATAGTAACAATTAATGAGATACCCTAACTATTCAATATCTGTCACCTAACAATAACACCTATAATCAGCTAAATGTTATATTGCAGAGAGAGCTTTGATTCCACTTTACTGAACAAATAATGGTTGTGAGTACCAGCCATTGGCTGTCAGTCCAAAGGATGTTACGAACTGTCCTGTTTGGAAAGCTCTTGGGCTTCATGTAGAAATAAATGGGAAAACACAGAAGCTATAAATGTCTGAAAATAGCTGGTTTACTGGTAGCCAAAGAAAAAAAGCCAATCTTAAATTAAAAAAATGGGAACAGGGAAGCAGGGTTACAGGGAAGCAGCTGAGCTGGCAGCAATGTTTACTCACATGTGCTGGAATGGCAGTTATTTACCATGCTCACACCCTGGAGCTCCTCTAATACTGCTTCTCCTCTGAAACTTCAGGCCAATAGTACAGTAAGCAATAGGAAACTGCTAAGTTTTGTCAGGTTATTTTCACTTACATTTGATTCTAGGCTTTGAGATTATCTAGCAGGTGTGCAAATATATTGTAAAATGCCTTTTACTTGTGATACTTGTGGTGCTCTCTCTTTTTATAATAATTTAATTACATTTTATAGCAAATGGAAGAAGTAACCTATTAAAGGATGTGGCAGAACTTCATAGCAGCTGGACAAGTGTTGAAACAAGTAAGAATATCTTCAAAGAAACTCCCAAATAAATAAATAAATAGAACAGCCTATTCTCTCATGCAGAACTATAACTATAGTTATCCCTTTAAGAGAAAATGTGCTTTTTAGCTTAGTGTGCATTGACTCCGCACACCCTTGCATAGTGTTCCACTCTCTAACTTCTGCATTATTTTCTGTCAGTGTCAAAAGTTAGTATTACTGACTTTTGAGTTTGCAACATTCTTGTATTCTTTGTCTGACCTTTTTAATGATAGAATTCTACCTCGTTATAATGAATTTTGTACCCAAATGGAAAATGCCTTGTTTCTTATTGCTTAACTATGGTTTTATTCATCTCAAGGAAACCTGGGTGGAGGCAGTATAACATGATGAGCTTGCTAAAACATAGGGGAAAGATTCATGGGGGGAGAAAAGACTGAGATAGTACTGTTTAACAAAAATTGATGTTGAAATGGGGATACAGGGCATTCAGTACATATGGGAAATGATGCACAATAGCAAGCCTTCCTGTAACCAGAGTAACTGTCAACCACATGAAAAGTATGTGGCAGTTTCTGAATGGAAATAAAATACTGCTTAATGTATACTCTATAGAAAATAATTTACATCTAAGACATGACCCTTTTCCATCCCTGACAATGCCAATGTAATACTCTCTTTGACTTGCAAGAAATGTAAATTTTCCTGACATTGGGTATTGACTTGAGACTGACTCAAAAATCCCTTCTATTTAAGGGTTATTTTTAGGACTCTTTCAACAGGGTCAGTTTCAGCATTAATACATTAGCAGTTATTTTGCTGCAGTGATGATTTGCCATTTCTTGTAATACGCTACCCAGAAAAGGACAGTCAAAAAGGTAAGCTGCATTTGTTCAGAGGGACTCTGAAGTGTTCTGAGTGTTCCAGGTTTCTGATAGGGTTTCTTATTTATTCAGGACTTATTTTAGTGTTGCACAGCAGGACAACATTGATATGTATGCCAGAAAAAAGATTTAGTGTTTGCTGCAGTCTCATAAAAGCAAACTATTTTGTTTTTGTTTTGTTTTTCTTCATTGTTGTGAAAGTTAAAATGCACAGGAGATTTTGCTATGTGGAAAGTTAGAAGCATGTTGGCAACTGATAATAAGAAAAAGATGTATAAACACATATATTCTGGTAATTTAAAGTTATTCCATGACAACTTTAGCATAATATCTAAAAACTGTTCCAGTCAATAGATTTCTGCAGCACAGATCCAGAAAATATTTGATGCAAAGAAAAACCAAGGAAAATAGTCATACATGAAGATAGCCTGTTCATTTTTTATTTGCTTATTTTCAAAAAATAGAATTTGTTCAAAGAGGAGCAGCATAAAATGTGCAGACACATAGCGATGTGAAACTTTACTGCCAAAATTACTTGTAAAATTTACTGCCAACTTAGCAAAATTGACAAAATGGAGACAGAGCAAAACTTCATTTAAAGTATTTCCCTTGAGCATTTTTCTTTGAAAGACATTCAGTGAACACAGAGGCAGAACAGTTTCCAATAGCTGTGGCCAGTTTCTCTAACATCTCTGAAACTTAGTTGACTGTTTTCAATTCTATACAGTCAATATCTTCAGTTCAAGGCTTAAATGTTAGACTGAAGTCTACAATCTCCATGAGATCACAGGCACATGCTGAGATAGTTCACATGACTGGAGTTTTGCAACGGTTGAATTTAGGCACTTTAGGAAGAACAGGATGGGGTGCAGAGGAGAGGGAGTTGCCCTTTACGTGAAAGAGGAACAGGAATGCATGGGGAGCTATGTCTAGAGAGAGATGATGAAAATTTATGGGTCAGGATTGGCAGGAAGCCCAACATGTTGAGGGTGTCAGCTGATAGAGCTGACCTGGTCCCTCAGTACTCATGCCTGCATCCCATCAGGTCCAAAGGATTTGTTTATCTCCACTTTCTTTACATCTTCTTAACCTGGTCCTCCCCTACTGAGAGCAAGTCTTTCTTGCTCCAGATTTTTCCACTAGTCTCCCAGGTCTGGGATTTCTTACCAGGAATTTATTACTGAGATTCAAAACTAAAAAGGCATTAAATACCTCCCTTTTTTTGTGTGTGTGTGTCTTTTATCACAAGGGCCTCTGCTGCATTCATCAATGGACTAGATTTTCCCTAATCCTTCTGTTCCTCAAAAGGCACTTGTTGCTGGTCAAATCCCTGACTGGACTCCTGGACCAACAACTCCAGGTAGCTGTTAACTTTCCTAATCTGGATGTTCAGACATATTCCTCCTACGCTAGCCAAGTCATTTTAGGCATTTTTGTTTGTCCCTTCATTGTGTTGTTCATTTATTAGCCTTTAATTTAGAATTTGATTTATTGACTTGCTGAAGACAGGCTCTAATTTTCTCCAGAAGTTTGTTATGTTTTGTTATGTTTGCAAGTGAAAATCAGCAAAGCCTATGTCTAGTAACTTAGAATCACTTAGAGTTGTATCTTTCAAGCACTTCTATAAATCATTGCTAGTAAATTCTTCCATTTTTTAATGGATATTGCCTTCTAATATGAGGTGAGCTTTTTTATCAGCATGTTATTAGAAAGCAGACTTTCTTTGCAAAGAATAAATTAAAAGTACAGTTTGTTTGCTGTGTTTTCTTTTTTCCCTACTCATCTGCATTAAAATGTATGTAGCCTCGAGCATGAAAGCACATTAACACTGTTTTTGTGTGCTTTCTTAATTATAACCCTGACTGGAAATAGAAAAAGAGTTTGCTATCTTCTGCTGAGTAGTAAATGCAAAAAAAGTCATCTTTCTATTCTTATTTGGCCAGGGAAGATATTAAATGGTCTCCTCCTTAGATTTTGTTGTTGTTGTTCTGTTTTTTGTTTGTTTGTTTGTTTGTTTGTTTGTTTAATTTCCTTTAAGAAAAGTGTGTGCTAGGGAAAATTTGTGTTCAGAAACTCTTCTCTCCCACATTTATGTAGCTTTTACCTCACTTTCCTCTTTCTAGGAAAAGAAAGGAATTGGAGATTGAATTTTGGTTCCTACTTAAACATGCTTTTCTATAGTTATTCTTTAAGTAGCATTTTAAGATGATATCAGTAAAGTGGTCAAATGCTCATAAGTGATCATGTTGATCAGAAGCAGAAATGAGAGGTTTTGATAGCAGGTTACGCAGCTGTCCCTGAAAAGCTGAATCACTGAAAAACTTAATCACTGCAGGCACTTTAGAGTTCTCCAGTAGGGATTTGAAACAAGCCCTACTGTGGAAAGCACAGTTCTGTGAACATGTGTTATAACACAGATTTTTTTAGGATACCTTTAACAGGGGGAAGACAAACAAAAAGACCTTTCTCAGATTAAGTTATTTTAGGACACTTCTATTTATCTTTCATATACGTCATAGCTAAAATGTCAGTTCAAATGACCCAATAAAAAATATATTAGTTCAAAATGCTAGTGAGAGTAGATGAGCAGGCAACTAGGCTAACTGTTTTGATTTGTTTTTCAGATTTATCTATTAAATAATTTTAGAACTGACAATAAGAATATAGATGTTATTATATAAGGCACTCAAAACTTAGAAACATGTCCTTTCCCAGAAAAAAAATACAAATAAAGATGAAACTTTGAAAGCAGATATGACAAAGGTCTCAGTCTGACTCAATTTCTATACAGAAAAAAAGCCAGGAACTTTTGGAGGCAGGTAAATGGTTTGTTGAATTCAAAGGAACTACTTTTATAGCTGAAATACCTGTTATATATTTCTGCATGAATGTGATCAAAAAGAGAAATCTATAATTGTCTAGATAACATATATCTGCCTTGTCAAGAGAAATTGCATTATTAATGGCTTTAAGTGAACTCTACTTCTCTTGCCTTCACTGAGACTACACATCAAAATACTTGGCTGTTTTTATGTTCTGGAATCCCTGCATAACTTGCAGAGATCAGTTAGACCCATATTTTGCCATTACCTAACAAAAGAATTTCTGTCAATAAAAAAAGCAAACAGGAACCTTAATCAATAACTAATTTAATTTTCCAGATAATTAATCTTTACTTTGGCAAAACATGCCAAATATTTGATATAGTGTTTTTATTACTTTTCAATGTCTTCATCCCCTCAAATCACTTTCTAACAAAATTTAAAATATCTTGTTTTAGGAAGGGTATTTTCACTGGAATAGACTTACTACTAAATTGTATTATAACCTGTTAAAATAGCATATTTAAGTTGTATGCTACACTATTAAAATGGCAGAATATTTCCTTTCCAAGGAAAGCATAACTAGTTACACTATAGTTCTCTATCATTAATTTTGATTGTCCAGCCTAAAAGTCTACAAATGAAAATATATTCCAATTCCTGCCTTGCAATGTATATTTCGAACCTGTATATTGAAATATCATTAATGATGAGTACTCATTTACTGTCAAAATTTTTAAGAAAGTTTTTTTTCCCTCCAGACTTCCTATTTAGCTATTACATAATTAAAGCATGAAATCATTGCCTTATGTCTTTCATACAATTGTTGGTGTTTTTGTAGTTCGTACACTAAATAATTAATTTAGTAAAATTCTCTGGCTGTGCTGGCTCCTTAAACTTTATTTCCTGTTTTTAAGCTGCCCCTTTTACTCTAACTAAAAAAAAAAATGCAAGCCTTTCTTCTCTTCTACCAGTGGATACCCCTACTTTACCTCTAACATCGAGAATTTTGCAGATGTCTGTTGTGTCGCTTTAACACATTTTGGACATTATTGGTATGGCTTTGCAGTCCAAATGTGAGGATTTTCAGTTATTTACAGTGTTGTCAGCCAGTGCAGATTCTGAAAAATTCTATCACTTAGTGTCACACATTCTATTTTCAGGTGTCAAAGTCAAATGTTTGATCCTGGAACTCTTATGCACTACAATAATTTTTCACAGCCCTTTTGACTTATAACTTTCACTGTCTAAGAGACTTAAGCAATTGTTGTTATTTGAGCTGTTGACTGCTACAAGAAATAGGAATCCTAATACACAAATTTGGAGAGAGCTTTTTATTTCAATAATATTAAATCTGAATATCTGAATCAATGCCAGCATTGAGAAAAATTAGAGGTTAGGTGCATTATATTGGGAAAGTCATGTTAAGACAATAATCCTGCATAATTTGTGAGAAAAAGAAAGGACAGTTGTTGTTTTTTTTTTTTTTTCCTGTGTGCATAAACAAGAAGCTATCTTAATCCATCAAAAAGATTTTATTCCTATTCATCAGGTGACAGAATGAACATACTGTGAGATCGACTGTACAGTGTGGCTGTGGTGGTCATGATTTTAAATAGCTACATCTTTCATTGATATAGCAGTGGTGACAGAAGCATTTTACACAAATAGCTAGTTAATGTGAAAGGTTGTATTTCACTGCACTTGCATAAAAAGTGATTTGGGAGACAGGAGACAAACTACTAAACCACAAAGAGTTACCGTAAGGGTAAAATCTCAGAATCAACTGTCCTGTTCAAAACAAACAAAACAAGCAGAAAAGGAAAAAGTAGCTGAAGTAAACAATGGCTGCATGTTCATCTGTTTGGTTTGCTTTATGAAGGAGGAAAGACATAAAAGCTTGAATAAATCTGTCTTTCTCCTTCTGCTTACCAGCCAAGGGAAGATGATACAAGATACTATGCTACAAGATATCACAAGATAAAAGGTATTGAACTGACACAAGATTAATTACAAAATCTGACATACTACCTCAGGTTGTCTATAAGCAGCATTTCTCATGCAGTGGCTATAAAAATATTTGATTCTTCCTCATTTTTCCACTGTAGCAAATTAAAATTGTACTAATATCTACATTCAGTGTCTGCTTTCAACATAATTATTATATAACTTCCCTTGGTAAAGTAAATGTCCATATGGGAATTTTGTAAAACAAAATAAACAGAAACAACCCTCAGGCAAGTCAGTCTGTTATTTAGGATGGTCCCCACTATATATTCAGAAAAAGTCATAGAGATAAATGTCCAGTTCTGAGGCATTTGGTTTCTCTTTGTTTTGTTTTATAAAAGTGACTGATTTTCCACACTGCTAGACATTTATGTCAAAATTTCTGCTTCATGCAGCACAGATTACATCCTTTATATGCTGTAGATGCCTATGAATCATCAAAAGTTCTGAAATTTGATTATGACAATATGCAACACTTTTAGTCCATGGGAAAAGTCTCATAATATTAGAACATTCACCTTCAAAGAAAGGCAACCTATTTATAATGCATAATCCATAAAGCCAAACTATATTTTCAACCCACTTGGATTACTAAAATGCATTAAAGGCTTGGAGTGAGAGAGCTTTCTTTGGGTTCATTATAAATTGGGTCCAATTCCGAACAGTGCCACTTTCATTTGCAAATGTATTTCCACGGGCAGGGTTACAGTAGCCCATTGTATATGGTTTTGCCTTTCTTAGTGAAAAGTCAAAGACACTGTCCTGACCTGACAGTGCAGGGTCTTCAGGCTGGTCAGGAGTCCCCAAACTGGTTTAAAGTTGTTTGAACAAGTGACCACTGCCTCACCTGTTTCTGAATGCTATCATAGTCATGATCAAAGACTGGCCAGCTGAGGTAGTCACTGTATAGCAAATAGGAGCCTTTTCTGAAAAGTGAGGTTGGGGGAAGCTCTTTTGCAACTTCTAAAGCTTAGATGGGAATCTATGAGAAGAAGATAAAAATCACTCCACAAACAAGTATCATGACTGAGGTAAAAAGGACCCTCATCCCTAGCAGTGGAGCATGAAGGATGTTGATGGCTTGCTGTGACCACTCACCACTTCTCTGCCTGAGAGGTGGTGCCATCAGCCTTAGGCCCCAGAAGATACAGAAAACATAAGAATAACACCAGAGGAAGGGGGAAGCTATTAGTAAATTTTATGGCATAAACAACTTTAAGGTGTTTATTATCAGCTCAGCTTTTCAGAAGTAATTTGGACTATTAATATAACTGGACTATTGAGAATTGCCACATTTTGATTTCTTATTTAAGTTTTTAGTTAGGTTCCACTGGAAGGTATGTTCCATTTGTTTCTCATAAGAAAAGTTTGCATATAACGATGCTCATAAGATGAAAATTTCATAGAGCTCTTGTAAGAATACTGTATTTTACTTTAATGATACTGTTTGTTTCTGGTTTTATTTAATAGAAATGAAAATAGGAGAGTGATAACAAAATGTTTTTTCATACAAGGCCTTAAAATAAATACTATTATATTTCTGCCATAAGAATGTCATTCATTTTTAAAAAGAGAGAATCTGTATGATAATGTTTTAAATACACGCTGTCCAAATATGGCATACAAATATTAGCCAGGTATTCATTTATTTTTACATCAGTTTCATAACTTTGAACTAACCACATCTTTTTTCTTTCTTTATCAAACTAAACACTGTCTCTATATTACACATATACTCAGGAAATATAAATATGATCTATATCCCAGTCATTAGCTTTATTTTACTGGTTTTGTTCTCTGTGAATTTTCACAGAAAAAAAATAGTGCACTGTAATGTTAGTACTTTCTTGTTTTATTGGGATATTTTCTAGCAGTACTAAATATTCCAAAGTTATGTTTGGGCATATTTCAATATTTTTGCTTAAATGATGTCAAAGAGAATATTTTATTCAGTAGTATGAAGTATTTTTTAATGACAATTTTTACTCATGTCCAATTAAATCTGACACCCAAATGTCTTAGAACTTTTTAAAATCCCTTTCCTTCATATATATGTATATGTTTATTCCCAAGAACTTCCCTATAAGTTCTTTAAGAGGAAGATTTTTTATTCTTCCTCTTACAAAGAAAAATTCTTCCTCTTAAAAAAAAAAAAAAAAAAAAAAAAAAAGGATATTTTTATTCTTCTCTTTATTTTATCTTGCTTCTTGCTCTGGGGAAGTATAATTTAAATATTAAAAATAATATTCCTTTCGAAAGGAAGAGATTACTTCCTTCCCTTTATGAGCTAATGAGATCGTCAGGTATTTGTCTTTTGGAAATCTTCGGTAATCCCTCCAATAGCTAGTATTGCATTTCTTCTTTTCATTTTTTATAATTTCACTTAGTTTCTGTCACCACAATTAATGCTTTCATCTTTATGAAAATCATCTGATTATTCTTCATTGTATTTGATCAAGAATCCTAAGTGAGTGATACTGATTATGTAGCACATTCAGCTGTAGTGACATTGCTTTGTCTTACTTAACAGAGCTTCTAATCGACACCTTACATTGCAATTATGCTATTCTGGTGCTTTTCTGAAATAACTGACAGACATTAGTTGCTGTTAATCACTACTGTTAAAGGGTTGGGGAGGATGCAATTTATTTCCCCCTTGTTAATGACTTGATATTTATTTACACATGAGAAGATGTATAATACCTTTTAAGAACATTCTCTTCAGATTATTGTCATTTATTTTCACTATATTTCTCATATTTTTCAAGGAAAACATTGATGGTTTTCCTAAACAATTCTTAATAATTACTTTTCATTTGTATTGTCATGCAATTTTTTATTTGCACCCAGGCCATGAATAATTTGCCATTCAATACAGTTACAAAACTATTTTCTTTAAAAACTCAGTTCATTAACCATCAAGAGATAGATTTTAAGCCATTCATCTTTCAACATTCATTTTTCACCAAATGGATATAAATTTGGCTTCAGCTGTTCAACTGTTAAATCATAAAAAGCAATACAGTGGTTTTATGCCTCTTGCACACTGATATTGAAAGAGTGAGAAAGATAATGAAGAAAATAAAGAAGATATTTAAGAGTACTATATGCCTGCATACATTTCAGCATGCTTGCGAGTTTTAAGCTTGTTGAGGTCTGAAGGCGGGAGTGGGGAGCAAAACTGGTAACAGAAGAATCCCCTTGCATTCCGGCTGATCCTCAAATGGTAGAGGGACTGGGAGTAGCTGGACTCATCTCTTAATAGGGATACCAAATACTGTGGTAACTATAGGCCTGACTTTAGCAGTGCCAGATTCACAAATAGTCAACTGTAAGTTCGATACCCTTCAAAACAGTGAATCAGATTCACAAATAGTATGAAAAACTATAGGCCCAAATCTGGCAATATTGGATTCCCTCTCTCCTTTTCTTTCTCTCTTCTTTCCTCCATCTTTTTTTCTTTTCTTCTTCCTTCTTTCTTCTTTCTACCATTTCCCTTCTTAGTTCACTTTTTATATATTTTCTTTTACATTTACGTGGACCTTGAGTGACTCTAGTCATACATATTTTCATTATTGATTGGTTTAAAAAGTCTCTCGAGTTAATTGAAAATCTCGAGAGCATGCTCAGTGAGGAGTGGTCATTCCTTGGAAGTGGGTAACTTCTGGGATGGGGTTGTGTAGTGGTATTATAATGAGATTAGAATGAGGAGAAGTTTGAGCAAAGTCCATCAGATCAGCAGATCAGAAGGGAATGATCTGCTGGTCTACCACCATTGTTGGCCCAGCCCCAGGCATCTTATCATACTATGCACCTTATCAGCTGCATGGCACTGTCAGGTTACCACTTCTGCAGGGAGTCCAACACTGTTTGGCTAGTGTCTTCACTCTCCTCCACTCTCCATTCACTCATCAGCTGCATGCCACCATCAGATCACCACCTCCTCAGGGAATCCAAGAAAGTTTGGCTATGGTGTCTCCATTCTGCTCCACTCTTCCTTTATTCTAATTAGTGTGTAGTAGGAGTGCAGATTTCGTTGCCAAGGGAATCGTGGAGAAGTAAATTCCATACATACCAGCCACCCTGGAAGTGGTGACTGTCTCTCATCTCATGCAGGGCTCTGTAATGCCATAACTAACTCTTTTTTTCTCAAATTTCCTTGAGCAATTCTCCCACAAAGCTGAAGAAGAATATTGAAACAGAACTTCCATGTTCAAAATATCTGTTTTTGATATCAACAGAACCTTCAAACATACAGAAGAATTTTAGATTAGAATTTGTAATTTTACAATTTGTAATTGAGGAGAATGTTTATTGCAATTGTCGCAGAAAAAAAAAAATGAAGTAATAAAACTCCCTACACTGTGAGCAGATTTCCAATTGAAGGTCAATATTCTTTATTTTTTAATTATTTATTGCATGTATGGAACATTTTATATCTTACAATTTTGTTCTTCACTCTACATCAAAGTGCAATAAAATGAAGAACTATTGCAGCTTTTCCAAGAGTAAATGAGAATCTATCTTCAGATAATAACAGATGAAGAGATTTCTAAAGAAATTGGAAGAACTTCTAAGATTCTAAAGAAATGTATATGGTACTGAAAGAAAAAAAAAGACAAAATGTACCACCAGCAGATCTAGATTTCCTAAACGAAAAAAAAAAATTACTGTAAAGAATGCCATGTGACTTACTATATTTCAGAAACACTTCTAAGTGGTCTAAGAATGGCCTACTGTATAAATGACTGCTGAATTGTACATACATTTGAGAAATTCACACTCTTCATTTAACAATTGGAAATAGAAAATAAAAATATATGCCACAAATTGTTGGATAAACTGAAACAAAGTGCAGATTTCCCAAGCTCAAACTCCTGTATTTACAGAAACAGTTTAGTATGCACTCTTAAAGGAATGCATTTTTTTGGAGCTAATTGTTTTGATTTTCTCCAAATGAGAGACTCATTTTATTTGTTTTTATGCTTTATATTAAAACTGTCATCGTCTTCTTCTACTTTGCTGGATTCATATATTGCATTTATCTTACTACTGTCTTGTTAGGGGCTGAGACAAATGACAGCACTAAATATGGAGTCTCCCTGAATGTTGATTTCAGATGTCCTTCTAAAACACTACTAAAGAATATTCCTCAGAATTTTTTCCCTTTCTCAGTAAATTGAGGTAATTTTTTGAAAGTAGATCTATGCTTAAAAATGTTAAAAATATAACCTTTCAATACTGCTCAGTTTTAACCTTTTCTAGACAATTTAAAAACCTCACTAGGCCATGTCAGTACTACACATAACAATAACCAGAACTGCCACCACTAAAAAGTGAATTTCAAGCACAGATAAAGTATGCAATATATAGCTGCCCTACTACTTCTGTTCCTTTCTGCAGCTTTCATACACATACTGATAAACAGAAATCTGCCAACAGGGAGTCTTCACTTGAGCATTTACCCAGCCAGAATTTCCAGAAATTGAGCAGTAAGAATGTTCGATATTCAAAAGCAAGACAAATAACTGCCTAATATGACACAGCACAAGATTAACACTAAAAGTGCTAATCTCTCAGAAGATTTGGCAGGTCCTAAAATTAATGAAAAACAATTCCTCCCTTTCTTTTAACCAGCCTGTTGTCTGTGGACCTGAAGTATGAATATCATAGGACAGGTCAGAAAGAAAAGAAACCATTAAGAAAAAAAAAAAAGATTATTTTATAGTAGCATTCCTCCTGCAACCATCTGTACATTTTATTTTTATATTTTCCAATAAATTCACTTATTTCTCTAGCAGGCCAAACATTTCCAAGAAAATCAAATTCCTGTCTTCATATATTCATTTTTTTTGAAACATATATCTCTCTTCTTGGCTTTTCACCTGCATGTTAACCGTCATGGTTTTTCATCCCATCCCCAGATGGTTAGGACTTGCATTCTATTACGTCCGGGTACCTGTTTCTTTCCTACTCTCATTTAGACAACTCTTATTTAGAATGAACTGCTTTTATTATTTCATTTTATTTATTTTTTTTTTCTGCCACTTATCCAATGTTTCATAATGTCACTAATTGCATCCTATTTCCTCAGACAGTTGAAGGAAACCCCAAGGTCTGTTTACCCTGTGAGTCTGCTAGAAATTACAAAAGGTAACCAGGGTTCCCATGCAGGAATGCCTGACTGAATCATGAAGAAGTCCCATCATGAAGGGGATTAGTGACGACCTGTCACTTGAGAGAGGATACATTCAGGTGACTGGAACAAAGTCGCACAAAGAACAGGCTGCCCAGAGACCATGACTGATATGAGTTCAGCATTTCTTTTGAAATTCTGGTATCTCTGCGACCTAATAGAAGCAAGTAAAGCAAATGAAAGAAATAAAAAGAAAAAGAAGGATCAGATGTCACTTTAGAAGCTTTTAACATTAAATTCCTTTCAGCTGAAATGGTATCCGTACCCTTCTGTTACTGCTCAGTTTTCCTTTAAATTGAAGCTGTTCTGTTCAAAGTGTGACTGAAAATCTGAGTCTGAATCCCTTTTGCTCTCACTGTAATACAGGCTACAAATAGTGCCCTTACTATCTCTCACAACACAGTGCCTGAGCAGAACAAACTGAATCTACATGCTGAGGATCTTTTCACACGTCATCAGAAATTATTTGTGCTCCAAACTCCGAATAAGCACTTCCTATCACTGCACTCAACTTCAGTGGGAGGAAACCTGTCACTTTAGAACAGTATAAATGAGATTAAAATCACTATCCATGGACTAGAGTTTATCTTCTTTAAATTCAAAGATGAAAATTTCCTATAAAGACCTAGTCAATGTTCTCCAAGACAAATGTAGAAATGACAGATTAATAGTATTGTTTTAAATTGTGAGACCATAAAAGCTGTGCCTTGAATCATTAAAAAAGCTTCTCTCTGAGATGAAATTTAATTTGACATTATATCTCACCTTTTTGAGGGGTAGAGACATATATGTCATTCTCTCTAGTTTTCTGCATGTGTTCATGTATGCAAAGGTAATAATAATAATAACGACAGACTTTGGTTCCTCTGAGAACTCTTTCTCTAGGAAATTAATCTTGAGGTTCAACTTGAAACAATAATGGCTCTCTGCATGTTAGTTGAGGCCTCTTAATTGCTAGTAAATAAGAAATTATCATAGAATCATAGAGTCATAGAATGCCGAAGGTTGGAAGGGACCTCAGAGGTTATCGAGTCCAACCCCCCTGCTCACACAGGGTCACCTAGAGCACGTGGCACAGGGCTGCATCCAAGCGGGTTTTAAAGATCTCCAAGGAAGGAGACTCCACAACCTCTCTGGGCAGCCTGTTCCAGTGCTCTGTCACCCTCACAGTGAAGAAATGCTTCCTTAAGTTCCTGTGGAACTTCCGATGCTTCAGTTTGAAGTCATTTCATTCATAGTCTGAAAAGGGAAAGAATGATCTTCAAAGAGTTTCAAGTCTTACTCCATAGACTATTTTTTATCTTGTTAACACTTCTTTAAAAAAAAAAAAAAATCATAGAAGTGAAATTAATGATGTTCATGAACCATTAAGTATGACTTTTACATGCTCTATTTTTTTTATTGAATACTTACAAAAATGTATTGCTGTAGAAATGGTCTATGGCTTTCCCCAAGGTAATATGTATGTCTAATAAACCATCCAAAAAGCTTTTAAAAAATTGCTTTACATTGCATACATAGTAACATGAACCACCCTTAAATTTGGCTCTGAGGGATGAATATTCCTAAATAGTAAATGGCCTGTTGCATGTTGCCAGTAATCTGGCAGTATTCTGCGATGCCCTGTAAAAATTATAGCTTTTTCTGTGATATTTGTGATATCTGTGATATCTGTTTTCTCTCTTACCACAAAAAGAAATAATAACTATTTCTTGCAAGTCTAATCTCAGATTTCCTTTAATCAAAGTGTTGCCCCTTTGATAATCAAGTAAAGTATTTTTCAGGTACAAGAGAGTTCAAGGTACAGTGTTCCTGAAAGTAGATTTTTGGGGTTTTGTATGTTTGCTTGCTTACTTGCTTGCTTTGTTTGTTTTAACATTCCAGTTTTGAAAAGACTGAAACTGATTTTTAAGGACTTTCATCTTTTTAATGGGGTTGTTATATTCAGTTAATTTTGCTATTCAGCAAATACAATTCAGTTAATATTAGAGGTTCCAAAGAGATATATACCAGGTATCTAGGTTCATATGAAACCCCTATTTAAGTTTCAGTGTAATGCCTGCACTGACTCTTCAAGGTGCTATGTATCTTTCTAGTACGGAAAAAAACTTACCTTTATCCAGAAGCTGGAGAGCACTGTGTGTTCAATGACCTGGAGAAAAGGGTATGCAATGAAAAATCTAGTCTGTGGTGATACTATGTTCTTTTGGGTGGTCAAATGTCATGTCTATGATTAGGAGCTCCTAGAAGACCTCATAGAAATGAATTAGTATGCAGAAATGAGCTATAGAGTAGATAAAAATAAAAATAATGTAACCAGGTAAAATAATCTAAGCTACTCTTGTGGAATGCTGAACAAGTAAATACATGTCAGGAAATAATTTTTTGACTCATCATGTCTCTATAAACATCAAATCTGTTTCAGCAGCCAAAAAAGTGAACAATTTTTTTTTTTTTTTGAAGTTCTAGGTTCTTCATCCGAAAAGAGAAAAGAGTTAAAGCAAATGGAAAAGTGAAAGAACTGCTTTGTGAGATGTCGTAAGTTTTGTGACTTCTCAAAATAAGGAGAAAAAAGATGGGTGGGGATGTGGTCGAGGTCAACAAAATCAAGCAGATGATAGACAAGTGGAATACCTAATTGGTCAGATGCCACAATAAGCTCCTCCTGAACTAGGAGACATCTTTTAATCTCATTAAAACTGGCTTAAAAGATTTAAGATAATATTTTTTTTATAGATCAGTTAGTGAATTTTCAGAATCTCTTCCTGCAGGAGAATGTCGAGGCAGATAGTAACTGAAGTTGAAAAATCGTAGATATAATCATGGACAACAGATCTATAAAAAGGTAAATAAAGAGATTCATCAAGAATGAGCCCTAATAATTCTAATTCAGCTACTGAGCATAGTTATAGGGGGAGGAAAAGGACCTCAGGTAGTGGCTAGGATTGCATACTCTTCCTAAAGGCTCCTACTACAATGATTGTAGGCAGAAAGGTAGACAAGAGATGCTATTTCATGTAGTACAACATTTCTTCTTTTGCTACGATTCTTCTGATGTCAGGTGACTGTTGTATCAGGCACAGGGCAATCAGGCAGAAAACTGAATAAAGTCTAGTTCAGTTCAATAGACCAAACTTGGGGGATTCATCAAGCAACAAGACATTTCTTATGCAAACCTGAAACCATCTTTTATTCATAGGAGCCATCAAAGACTGAATGCACCAGTCCTGAGCTTTTGGAAGGCTGTACAATAATATTGATCTCCTCTATAATAGTTGAAATGTTCCTCATAAGGTGAATAGGAAATAATGCATATCCTTATTTGAATGACAGTGGAGAAGTTTGCCATTTTATGTAAGAGTCATTCTATATATTTCTTTTCAAGTAAATGGAGTCATATAGGTGTAAAATTAGAATATTATGTAAATATAGTTTAGGAAATTACCATCATGTTTCTATCACTAGTATATGTAGAAAAGGAAAATAGGATTTACTATGAACAGTACAGTTAGAACTGAAATGAAACATAAGGATTTATTTACTTTTATTAATCACTACAGACCCAGATGAGAAGTGCTCAGAAATGTACAGGCATGTGATAAAACAGAGTAGAAATAATGCTTATGTAGGTACATAGTGAGAATAAAATCAAAACTTGATTTTACCTTGTGAAAGTTCAACATGGAACACCTTAGAGAGCCTAATGCTATTTTTTTTGAGAATTCAAATAAAACTATCTCTAAATATAAATTCTCACTATTGAGTTTGCATAGATTAAATGTGAGCACATATATTTTAGGAATTCTATAGTTTTTGTTTTATGAATTATTCATAAATAGGGAATTTATTTTAAAATCTACTTTTTTAAAACTTACTAGATTTTTAAAGTAAACTAAAGTTTGCAAAGTGGTTAGGGACAAAAGTTGTCATTACCAATTTAACTCAGGTAAAACAATGTTATGATGTTTAACTGAGAGAGTGGAATGATTTGGAAATGGAATTCAGAATGAATGCATTGCAGAAATACTGTAGGTTTTTGTTTCTCATAGTATCTTTTTGTTCACTTGAAAAAGTAGAAATAATATGGAGGTTAGAGTACATGCAGCAATATAAACCATGAAGTACTGAGATCAAAAAATACCACACACTTAAATATCTTTAAGTAAATTTTATATAGGACATACATATATCATATTTTGAAAGACATTTATAAATTATCCATTATATGAGATAGTCATCCTCTTGAATCAGATATGCTGTAGTTAAAGCAGATATATTTCTTACTGAAACATATATGCTGACACAGATATTACATACATCACCTGCTGAAACCTGCAAGTTGGAAGGATTTCATATTAAAATAGATACTGTGAATCAAATGCCAACCCAAAGTAATTTCTTATCAAATAAGGAATGCCACTTATGCTTCACTTTTTTGATATAGACATATTGGCTATTCTATATATGTTGTCTCAGATTAGATACATTGCTTATTGAAAAAAGACAGATATCTCTTTGCAATAAATATGTTGTCTTTTTAATGACAGCAAAAGATGTACCGTATTTCCTTCCAAACATGTTGCCTGGTTTTTGCAAATCAGCTTTGAAAAAGGAATGTGTCTATGAATTCCTTCTCTGGCTGTACAAGGGAATATATCATGCATGTGCAGGGAGACAAGCATCCATTCATTGTATCAAATGTAGTTTTCTATCCTACACTTACAGCTGCAATCTGAGAGAGTCATATACCAGGGATAAATCAAGCCTACATTCTGTCATTTTCAAAACATGTGACTATTTTTGCAGTAACAATGTCCATGTGCTGGATACCTTCAGTAAATTATTGGTAGAAGTTCATGTAAAAAATATTATAATAAGGATCTGATTTTATTTTATCATATGGCATAAATTAGGAAGTTAGTGGAAGTTTACCTTGTAATGTAAAAACAAATTATTAATAGCAAGAATAGCAAGATCCTTAGGCACCAAAACTGATTCAAAAGTATCATTCTGTATACTGAATACTCTATGAGGTGGTCAAAACTAACAGTCTCCATGATACATATCTTTGAAAAAAAATGTTTTTAACCGTACATATCAGATAAGTACAGTCTTAAGTTATTCTGAAAAGTGCTGCAATACACCTTCCTAGATGTATAGCATATGAGGTAAGGGAAACTATAGCCTGTGGAGTTATTGTGCATCATTTCTCCACTTGTTCACTACCACATCTCTTTAGTGAAACCTTCCTATTCTTCTGTGTTACTGTGAAACTAATAAGGTATCTTAAAAGAAATATTATAGGCATTTTGACTTACTAGTGACACTGTGAATTGTTTAGCTTTCTGTAGTATCCACTCTTTAGAGGAGCTTACAGTATGTACTCAGTAAAATTTATTGCATTGCCTATAATGGGACTTGAAACAAGCCGTAGAAACACTGCTCTAAGCCTTTAGTATATATTGAGTTCAGTAGAGAAATGAACATAATTAAAAATAGTTGCAGTCAAGAAAAAATCAGTTCGTCCTTGAAAATATGTCTTTGAAAAAATGTTTCTTGTGAAAAATCTCTTTCTACCCTAGATATTTTAACTAAATCCCAAATTAAAATTTGTTATTTGTTATTATTTGCATTTTTCTCTCTAAATTATCAAAATATCAAAATATTTAATACTTCCACTCAAGAAAAAAAAAAAAAAAACTAAGTAAACAGATAATCCAATCTCAGTTTTAATTTATTGCAAAATGTTGAATCCCAACCTAAGAAGGATATACAAATGTACTATTATTTTAAAAAATATTTGATCCTCTGTGCAATCAATTTAAGAGGTAGCTTACAGCAAATTAAGAGGTAGCTTACAGCAAAAAAAAAAAAAAGTAAAAAAAGTAAAAGTAAAATAAAAGTAAAAAAATAGTAAAAATCTTATTTCTGATGCGCTGTAATAATATATTTCTTTCATCAAAATAATAGATAAAAAATGTATATAGCTTTACAAAATTGAGAAAGTGCAGCCTGTGAGAGCTACATGTTAAAAGATGTTTCCACATTTTTGTATCCAAATTTGACATTCAATATCGACATACAAAATTGACAGTAGCGTTTTAGTGATTAGGCTAAGAATATATAGAAGCTATTCAAGCTGTTGTTGTATTCTTCACCTACACTGTATTTATATCCTTTCTCAGGAAGGCAAGCAATTAATGTGCTTGTGACTGACCAGGCCTGGAAATGTATAAAGCTGTCTTTATTCCCAAATATTTTTCTGGATCTGTGTATAGATAAATACTTAGTTATGTCTGTAGTTATATCTACAGATGCAAAACTGTACAACTGAAATATTCATACAACAATATTTAAACTAAGTCATTTCTTCTTTTATAGTTTAGAATTCTTGACTCAGTCAAGACTCAGTACTATTTGGTGTTTTTCAAAGATTTTTGATTTGAGTTTTTCCAGAAGTTTGAGGCATATGAAACATTACTTGTCACAGCTGTCAAGAGTGAACCAAAATTAGTCTCTCTTAAAACTCTTATGATTCTTTTAAAATGTAGACACACTACACATTCTCTCCATTTTCATCTTTTAGATAATAGAGGTATGGAATTTCTTATACCTCATATAAATTGTTATTCTTATGTCAACAAATGTTCACAAGATTTCATATACAGATGTGAGTTTCTTTGCAATTTCTAACCAACAATCTATATCAATTCAAATAGACATCTTNTTAATTTGGGCTTTATTTTCAGTGTTTATTTTACAGTATAACTATCCCATAATTATAGTTAATTATACTGCACTACAAAGAGACAGTGCTGAGGATGTTTCGTACTTTTGGCTAATACTAGCAGTACCAGTTTCCTGTAAGTAATCTCTGCAATGACATCAGAGGCCTTGAAAATTTAAGCTAGTAATTCAAAAGGTTTCTGGCCAGTATAACCACAAGTGTATTTAACTTGTCAGGCATTTTGACATGGAAGACAAGGTGAAATTTTAGGTGAACCTGTATTTTTCATTTTACATAATTGTGAAGAGATGACAATTGCATTATTCTGCAGGTGACACTCACTCTGTGAGGTTACAAATGAGGGTTGAGGGTGCTGGCTGGCTGGCAACTGGGAAGGCCCAAGCAAAGTCTTAATGTGTGATGTATTTCAGCTGCTAGAGGGCATGAAGTTCAAGAGTGGGGTAGTGTATTGGTGATTTAATAAAGCTTGCTGTACCTGGACACTTCCATATAACAATTTATGACCTCTCTAACTGAACCCAAACCTTTTCTTTTTCCTCTTATAGGGCTATTGCAAGATCTAACCTGCAGTATGGCAGCAATTTGTGGAAAAATAATATATAAAAAAAAAAGGTGATACTAATCATTGCATGAAGTAGCAAGGAAAATGGATTTTAAATCTTACTGAAGGTTAGATTTGGTGGTGTCTAAACACAGGAAGGAGATGCTTTTAACTTTAGTCCTTAGATCCAAGAAAATATCATTCTTTCTGTTTTGGGAATGAGGGAGAAAATTACCTACACTATTTGAAGAATTTGCCCGTTTTAGTATAAAGCTTTTCTAATTCATTTCACCTATCCCATATGTTGAACTGTTAAATTGACTGTAAAAGTCTTGAACCTCACAGCTCTCTATATATTTTAGATGAAGAAGGGCAAAATAGTGAAATACATTTTAAATAATGTTATATCCCTTCAGTGTATCTACTCCAAAGACCAACAAAATGTATTACAGCAAAAGGGAATGCCCCTACTGAGGAGGGGCTGACCTGATGGAGCACTTCTGCAGTTTGCATCGGGTTAGCTCTTTTAATTAGTGGAGGTACCACTTCTTGAACTTAATTTCAATTATTTTGTAAATGTGCTGAAACCAGGGACAAATACGACTTTCCAAGATTGATTCTGATTGTGCAAAATCACAGAATCATGTGGTTCAGAAAGGATCTCCAGAGGTTTTCTAATCCAGCCTCTGGCTCAAGGCATAACCAGTTAAAGCAGGTTGCTCAGATTTGGTTGTCTGATTGAGTTCTGAATATCTCCAAAGAGGGAGATTTGCAATATCTCCAGGCAACTTGTCCCCAACCATGACCACTGTCATGTCATGGTAGAAAATTCCATTAAAAAAAAAAAAAAAAAAAGAAAAAGAAAACTCCCCCTCGCCCTACCTTTCATGGTAGAAAGTTTCCTTATATTAGGGAAGAACTTCCCATGCTCCAAGCTCGGTTCCCTCAACTGCTGTTTATACATCCTGTGTTCCAGCTCTATGACAACCCTGGTGTCCCTCCGTTGAATTTGTTCCAGTATGATAGTATCTTTCTTGTACTGAGGAACCATCACTCAGGAAGTACCACTATATACATATATGTATTTTCAAAAAGACTAAAAATAGATGAATACACTCTTGCTAATACAGCCAATTCTGATATGATTGGCCTTTTTTTTTTTTTTTTTTTTTTTTTTTTTTTTTTTTTTTTTTTTTTTTTTTTTTTTTTTTTTTTTTTTTTTTTTTTTTTTTTTTTTTTTTTGGTACAAGGGCATTGCAGATATATCCTGCAGTTGTTTTCTACCTCCAGCCTTTATTGTTTCAAAGGGTTGCTCCATCTCTGATGCTAGCACTTTGGTTTTTTTTTAGTTTTCTGACTTTGTTGAACTCCGTATGTTCATTATCATAGTTTTCTCAGACAATGAGACATTATCAATGTAGAACTGCACACACTGCTTAGTAATGGAATTCTGAACTTGTGAGTTAAATATTTCTTTCTAGCATTTTATCTTATGTTACTATGGAAAAATCCAGCTAAAGTGTGAAATCACATTACAAATAAACATTCACTGTGACATTCTTAGAACAGATATTCTTGTTTCATAGTCAAATAGCTGAACAGCAATTTTCCCATGATGATCTATTTCTCCAAAAATTGTAACTGAGAAATATTATGTAGAGAAATGGAATACTGTTATTTTTTTCTTATAAATATTATTTCTTGTGAATTAGGAACTTGAGATATGATAATTAAATGAACTGGCATAAAGATATTTTTAGAATAAATTAACTGGTAGACCTTGTGACATTTTACATGATCTGTGTCAACACGATTTTCTTGGGCTTTGGAGATTTTGATTACACTTATGATGTTTGTATTATGTCTGACCTTTTGGGTGTTTATCCAGGGTAAGAATTAGTCTGCAGTGTCAAAAAAGCCATTTAAAGAGCATCATATTATAAATATAACAAAACAGTATTGTTTTATTTATATACTAGAGTAGCATTTTTTCTTCAGGCAGAATTGTTTGACTATCCTGGTGTATTCTCTCTACTGTGCTCATAGAGAGTCTGGGTCCATAAACTAATCAGAGCCTTGCCCTTCTTCAGTGGACTTGTGCACCTAAGTTTGTGTTTCTGTGTCTTGAAATTGCATTTTTAAGTTCAAATTCAGGATAAAAGAAAAAAAAAAAAAAGATGGTCAAAGTTTGCTACATTTTTTTAGATGAAAATCTAGCTCTTTTATATCTAAACTCCAATGACAGGGCTCTTGAAAAACTACTTTGATCCATTACTTTCTCAAGCCTTTCTAGCCTCAATTGTATTTCTTTTTAGGGCAACACAATAATTTTTCCCCAAATCCAATGGTATTTTTCCATTTACTAAGCTTCTTCCAACCTTGTGGTCTCTCCCTCTAGTCTGTTTTTAAACTGATCTATTCAAAAGCTTGTGCTCAGATCTCTGGATAAATCCTAGAAAAATATTAAATCAAGGGCGCTAGCTGTTGCATACTTTTTCATTTAACTCAGGTGAGTCTTTTTTAAGAAAATTGACAACAGCTTTAGCATACATTCTAGTTATGATGCCAGATACTTTGGAAATATTATCTGCCTTCAGCTTGTAGTGGAACTTCATGTGACATCAAATGGAGCTGTATGCATGGATTAAAAAGAGTTAGTAGCCCTTTGTGGGATCCTCCTGTAGGATCCCACTGTAGGATCAGTAACCCACTGAACTTTGTGAGGAAAAAAAAAATCCCTCTTCTAATACAATCTAGAATGGCCTTAAGGAATTCTATGCAAATTTTGCAAATGTAAGGAAAGTAGGAACCAGTTATTCTAATCTGATAGTTGCCACTTACCATCTCCTTAGCTACATGTGAACCTTGTTGCAAAATTAGGAGTTAGAAAATGTCATGAAGACATTTGGAAGGTTTAGAATGTGTATAATCTGGGCAAAACCTAGTAACTGAAATAAAAGCGTACCTCCGGGATCATTGAAAAAGCCTTGCTGTTCTCTGTTGCTTGTCTGTGAGTAAGCATTATTAAGCTATTTACACATTTTGTAATACTCTACAATTATGTATAACAATCTTTTATAGTAATGAAAAATGTCAACAATTATTCTATTTATGCAGAATGCCTTGAAAATGAAATAATAAGAAAAATATATAAAATATTTAATAATTCTGTATATGAACAAGAATATGTCTTCTAGAGGAAACATGATAACTAAAATAAGCATAAATTAAATACATAGCTTTCTCAAAGCTGGGTTCTGAGACTCACATTGTTATTCTTTATGTTGTGCTACTGAAGATAGTATTTCATGTAATAGTCATTTAAAAATTTAATTCATGACTGTATGGATTAAAAGTGGAAAAAAAGTAAGATACTTTTGGTTTTGGAAGTTAGTTAATTCCAATGTATTTTTAGCTATATTTTTCACAAATCTATCATGCTTATGCAAATAAACCTACTTCTTTTTCTAGTACTTATATATATTAATATCCCATTTACCTCAGGATTCTTCACAGTGCTAACAAGTATTATTTCATAATTTCCATATGCAATAACACTGTCAATTGAGCTGTTAGTCTGATTCATGCTTACCCCAGCAAAAAATCTCAGTTATTGGCTTTGAATCTTTTGGAAATGCTGCAGAATTTCTAGGCTAACATTTGTGCCCTGCCTCGTTCTCATCCCTTGTTATTTTGTGTCATAATGCATCATTACAGAATGATGTTTGCTTCTGTACAAGTCAGCAAAAAGAGATTGCATAGCCCACATTAACCTCCTTTCTTTGCATTAACTCTGTCAGTTTTGATTTGTTATTTTTCAGAATGTTTCAAGCACTGCCAACTTGAAGGATTTCATCTTCAGAGAAATATATTAGAATGGCTACATTTCTTTATTTGAGTCAGCAGTGTGCCCTTGTGGCCATTGAGGCCAATGGGTTCCTGGTCTGATTCAGGAGGAGTGTTGCCAGCAGGTGGAGGGAGGGGATCCTTCCCCTCTCCTCAGCTCTGGTGAGACCACACATGGAGTATTGTGTGCAGTTCTGGGCTCCTCAGTATGAGAGGGACATGGAGCTTCTAGAGTGGGTCCAGCATAGAGCAATAGAGATGATTAAGAGACTGGAGTATCTCTTGTATGAGGAAAGACTGAGTGAGCTGTGCCTGTTTGGCCTGGAGAAGAGAAGGTTGAGAGGGGATCTGATCAATATGTATAAACACCTCAAGGGTGAATGTAGGCAGGAAGGGGCCAAATTTTTGTCAATGGTGGCCATTGACAAAGGTGATAGGACAAAGGACAATGGGTGTGAGTTGAAACACTTCTCCATATGAGGAAGAACTTTTTTTTTACTGTGAGGATGACAGAGCCCTGGAACAGGCTGCTCAAGGAGGTTGTAGAGTCTCCTCTGAAAGTCTTCCAAACTCGCCTGGATGTCACCCTGTGCCATGTTCTCTAGATGTCCCTGCTGGACCAGGAGGGTTGGACTAGATTATCTCTAGAGGTCTCTTCCAACATTAACCATTCTGTGATTATTGCTCGAAGTGGATGTGAATGGTCACTTTATGAGCATGTAAGAAGTCATGCCACCGAACATGTACTACTTGCCTATGTATGATATACTTGATTGTTTATCATTTTCCTATACAAAGTTGTTAGGCATATGGAAATCCTTTCTATGGAACATTTTGGAGTGGTTAAATGATGTGAAATATATTGGTAGGAAAATTATTAGTGAGAAGAGCACCTTCTAACAGCAAAGCAAAATGATAAACTATCTTGTAAGCTCATTTACATTTCTTTAACCATTCCTTGATTTTGGTGGGCCATGGCATTATTTGAGTAAGATAGTCAAATTACTTGCTAGCATTTTTACTCAGTTTTTCTGTCAATCTTTTTCAATAGAAACAGTACCTCTATGATTCTGTGAGGCTTTTCAACCTTGGCAATTTGATGGTTCACATCAAGAGATATTCAAGCAACTTTGTTATTCACAGTGACAGCTGAATAGACAATATTATTTTCTGATGTCAGTTCATTCATTTCATGCTCGAAGAACTATATACTTTTATCTTTGAAATGACACTGCTTTGCCTGGTGGTAGAAACACAGGTGGGCTGATGAAAGTCACTACTAAAAACTTTTATTTAAGTATATATTGTAAATTGCTGGCTGTTACTTAATGCAGTGCAAGGGAAGTCCATCTGGATACAAATAAAGTATGCAATATCTTACATTGTTATTGTAAGGTTCACTTTCAATTTCACGATAAATGCAGAGGCTACCTAGTCACTTTTCACCAACTGCTTTTGCTGAGCTCACCTTGGGAATTAACCATGTTTATTCAGATCAACACTTCTAACATAGAAGAAATTTGAATTTAGGCTTCATGTTTCCTGTCTAATACCATTGATCTGCTGTTGAATACAAAACACACGAGATGGTTAGTTATTAGGAAAGGGAGAAGCAGATGTAATTATAACAATAGTTTCTTTACCTCTGTAACGATCAAGCTAGTAAGCAAGTATTGGTGCAGAAGGGATGCAATGACTGATGTCAAATTACCAAAAGTGGAATTCATTTTAAAAAGTTAGACTGTAAAGAACTTAAGCATTTTATTTATAATGATAGTAATAAAGAAGACTGTGACTAGTAATAAAGAAGACACAACCAGGGTTTGAAAATCATTGCTTCTAACCCAATATGCATATAGAAAAGATACAGGTAAAACTTGCTTAATTCCACAAAAATAGACTAAGGACCACAGAATTTTGTACACCATATGATGAAATTGATGAATTGCTTCTGCTCTGATGAGTTTTCCAAAGCAAATGACTAGTTTAAGAATTGTCATTTAAGAATTTTCTCAAGCAGAAAACACAGAAGAAAAAGTAGTTGTAAATATTCTGCTATGGACCTATGTTTCTTGTACACTTCTTTTTACAATCTATAAAACACTTTATTAATTTTTTGGAAGGCTTCATTCCAAAGAAAGAACTTCTGTGTGAAGGAAGATTTATTTACTCTCAAAAATTTGACAAGGGCAAAGAGAATATGCTATACATATAGAAAGCAGAATATATTTGTAGTCCAAGTAATGTCATAACATACTGATAGTCCAAATTGCCCAATTTATACAAAAAATATAGTTAGCATTGCAGTTAAAATTAAACTAAAAATCTTCCTAATAGCCAGTCCTCTAGTGTTATGCTCTCTTTTCCTCTGTTCCTCTGGATCCTAAGGTCCACATTTTAGTCTTTCTTAGCCAGAACTGGGGACTCTTACGGCCAAAAATGTAAACTCCTTTCTAGGAACTTGGAGAAATAAAATTATCTGAAGAAAAGTGATTAGCTTGCTGAGTCTAAGGTCAACTCCTGCATGAGCTACATCACAGTTACGTATGCATCTGAGACCTACCTGGAGGCGCCAGGACCCTGATCTGCTAACCTGAATTTTTGGCCTGATCACAGACCTACCTCATCACCAGATGTCCTGGATGATCATAGGATCACTAGCCCTGGTCTCCAGACCTGATCCTGATTGCTGTCTCAGCATCTCATTTCCTTGCAGATGAAGTCACTGCACTGCTCTGCTTTGCTGACACTCGTTCAGCTTGTCCTTTCTTGTGGAGCAGCTGGCCTTTGCTGCTACTAGTCATATACAATGACTTGCTGTTCTTACTCCTGATGACTTAATTAGAAGGAGGATAGTGTTCATGAGGGAGATTTATTTTTCCTCACTCTTGTGATCCTTCTTTTTTGGAAGCCGTCTAGTCCAAACACTTGCTTGAAGCAGGCAACATGCAGTCTTGTCACTATGACTTCCTGGGTCAACCCATTTCAACCCATTTTCAGTGCTGCACTACCCTTCTGGTAATAAAACATTTTTTCCTAAGAACTTTAACTGGAGCCTTTCACAGGACAATCTGTGGTTTTCGCCTCCTACTAAACTGGACTACTCTTTAGATTGTGCTAATAATAAGACTCAAAACACACCTCAAACTATCTCAAACTGTAGGTATTCCTGAATTCCCAGAAGGAATTTAGAGATGATTCTTTGAACATTGCCACTTAATTCTTTATTTCAGCGTAGCGAATGCTATGTAACCTCATGACAGTTGTTGAAATCATTAAGAATCAAATTATAAGAACTGCAGGAGATTTTGCAGTTTAAATTAAAGTCGACTTGCTTCACACTCTGTTTATGCATTTCAGACCTTTTTCATATATTTATTCTCTTCCAATATTCTATTTGCTCTGCATGTTAGCTTTGACCAAAAAGAATCATCTTTAGCTTTCTTAAGCTTAAAAACTGAAGCTTTTTTGACTAGATATATAAAATAAATCTAAATTAAAAGGAGAAATCTTGATCTATCTGAAGAAAAAAATTAAAAATATGCATTGTCTAAATGTTACATTGATTATTTGGGTGTGTAGCAGAATAATATATTTTCACATTTTTATGCTTTGATGCAATACAAATGGAAGAAAAACCTAACAATTTCTGTGTAACTCCTCTTAAATTTGTTTTTCTTACCTTCATGCTATAGCACTATAGTTGTCAAAATAAATTATGTCTCAAAGTCTTTCACTTCTCTGCACAGCTTTTTTCTTTTTTCTTTCTACACAAAAAAACTAAAATGGAATAACATACTTTAATGAACTTATCTTAAATGACTGCCTTAGGCAAAAAGCAATTTAAGTATAAAGAATAAAATGAAATCACAATATGTGTCACTAATCAAGAATGTACAAATGGATCCTGATTTTGACAAGAGCTGGTACAAACAGCCTCTTGCCTCAGGAAGACAGCACTCTAACTTAAATTATTGTAGATATCTCAAGGGTCAAAAGCTAGTATTTTATATCATATGCATTTTCCTTCTCAATTCTAGAGGCTCAGATCACCAAAGGTTTATGAGTTTATGCTATACAATTACAGATAAAAAAACAACAACAACAAAAAAAAAAAAAAAAAAAAAAAAAAACAGAAACATCAGAGACATTATATTCAAATATGTTTGCACAATGATGCCCATGTCATTCCTTTCAGTGTATTGTAGTTGTTGTGGTTTGAAGGGAAGGCATATTTAGCAAGAGCCCACCAACTTATCCCAGAAGTTATTATGGAGTCTTCCCTCTAACCATGTCCCCACCTAGTTCAGCTTTTTTATATATATATATTTACATTTACGTGGAGCCTGAATGACCGTAAGTCATTTGCTTTCATTATTGATTGGTTTAAAAGTCTCTCGAGTTAATTGAAAATCTAGAGAGCACACTCAGTGAGGAATGGTCATTCCTTGGAAGTGAGTAACTTCTGGGATGGTGTTGTGTAGTGGTAATATAATGAGATTAGAATGAGGGGAAGTTTGAGCAAAGTCCATTAGAAGGGGCTGATCTGCCACCATTGTTGGCTGAGCCCCAGCCATCTTATTGTACTATGCAGTTCATCAGCTGTATGGAAGCACCAGGTTACCACCTCCTCAGGGAATCCAACAAAGTTTGACCATGATGCCTCCATTCTGCTCAACTCTTTGTTTACTCTTATTAGCATGTGCTAGAAAGGTAGATTGTGTTGCCCAGGGAACCATGGAGTATTAGATTCTGTACATACTAACCATCCTGGAAGAGGTAATTGTTTCTCATCCTGAGAAAGTCTCTGTAATGTCATAACTTCTGTTAGGTCATAGTTTTTCTCTAATTTACCCTTTCTTGAGCAAATTTCCCTCAGTAGTATGTTGTAATTTACATAGAAATATTTCAGTTTGGTAAAAGAAGCCCCAGGGAAGAAGCAATGTTCATTCTTGCTAATCTAATGGTCAAGATAAAAACAGACTGCTTTTGCTTTGGCAATGTAGCATTACCAACAAATGTAAACTAATGCTTAGCTATAGACAGGATGAATATCAATTTCTCTGTATCTACCATGTGTTAGATACATTCACAGTCAGAACAGTTAGTAGTCTTATAGTGCTTCTTTCTTCCATATAATCTGTGCTCAAAAAAATTTGTGCACTAGTGAAACAAAGTAATATTAGCAATTTTTTTCCTGTTAAGATAACAAACATTGTAGTATATTATTAGAATTAATAGAACCAGGCATCTATTGTTTTTGCTGATAAATAACAGGTATACTAATTTCCACAAGGTCTTTCATTCCAAACTCATTTATACTGTAATGGTCTGAAAGGTGTTCAAAGTACCACACACAAGTACCTCATTCATTTATTTTCTTTTTCATAAGGAGACTTACATAAATTATTTGTTCATATGGCAGAATTGATATATCAGTGATGATAAAAGAAATACCCTATCAAAAATAGGGAGTATCCTTGACTGTCATATAAAATCTGTTGCCTGATTCAGTTTTATAAATAGATGGAATTAGTGCTGCACTTAAACAACCTGATGGTGACCTTATCTGTTTGCATCCTTTTTGCCTTTAGATTTAGGATGGGAGCTGAGGTGTGTTAGAGTGTGCAGATCTCTTAGTTTACTTAGGCAGTTAAATCAACGTGTGTGCAGAGTTTGCATATCTTTTACTTTGCTTAGCTGGTTTAACACCAAGTTTGAGAGATGCCCCTACAGACTGACAGCATTGCTTCCCTGCAACGAAACTGATAAAAAAGGTGTCTGTTTCTGCAATAATTTCAGCCATGGCCTATATTCTTAGTTGTACTGGTTTAAAAATACTGCATTCAGGGATCATGGGTCAAAAAGCAGTTTATTTCAGAAATTTGTAACCTATATTTTATTGAGTTATAGTTTACTATCTTAATATTGGCGTGATTGTATTTGTGTTATTGTTTGTTTTCATTTTCATAATTGTATTTTCATACTGTGATTTCTAGTTATCAGCTGGTGATTTATTAAAAACATCAATATCAAGCTCCACAGGATAGCAACAACAAAATACAATAGAATAAGGTCTATATACCATTTATCATTTTTCTAATATTTTAAACCACAGGTTCATATTCTTTTTAAGAAATTGTACATATTTGTACTTCTCATCTGTGTAGCTAAAAGTAGCATCCAGGATGTTAAAATTCTAAGCTCTAACAGAAGCTCTTAAGATTTAATTGAATTAACAAAAACAATTTTTTTTTTTTTTTTAAAAAGTCATAGTCATATGGAAATGCCCTTGAGGTTAACAGGAGTTTAAGATTTAATTACTATTAAAATCAGAGTACTGCATATAGGTTTATGTGTCTTAATCCTATAAAGTATAAAATATAGTTTCCAAATCTTAACTCCTCGGCCCTTCTTTTTCTACCCTGCATCACACATATATTATATTTTTTTATTATTTTTCCTTAGGTAAACAAGACAAATAATTATAAGTAAAGGTTAATAGCTATAGAATGTACATTGAATGTAGACAGTACACTAAACTTGCAGCAAAGGAAAAGTAATTCTGCTTTCCATTTCAAATAATAGATGCAATGAACTGATTCTTTAACAGGAGAATATTGAGTAAGTGTCTGAATGACTGAATACTCAGCAACAGCAAATTTCTGAAACTTCCTCATCACTAGGATTGTTTGGCGTATCTCCAGTTTCAAAATCTCTCATTTACAATATATACAGTTTATTGAGACTTAAATTATCTTTGCTAGTTACTGCATAATATCTAATCAATATTATCTATGAAAATACATAAAGACATTAAAATGATGAAGAATTTAAAGTTTTTTTTTTTGAATCATAGTCAAATATATATGCTTCTCATTCTAAGACAACCTAAAAGAAAACGTGCTACTAAACAACTTCACAAACATCTTTAATGAATATCATGTTTAAAGCTTGCAGAAAACACCACTGAAGCATACTAAGTTCTTAAGAAGATTGTAGGTGCAATATTTAAGGTGCATGTCATGTATGACAGTCTAAATGGCCTGAAGAAAGTAGAGATAACCTGTGCATCTGCTTACTTATTTCAAATAACTATTTTGAGATATTTTTAAAACTAAATCTCCAAAACACCACATACCACAAAATTCAGTCTTGATATAGGTATGGAATCACCCGTTACCTTGATATCAGGATGAATTTCTATTTTGATATGAGGTAAGGACTCTACGTTTTAATTATATCTTTTTTTTTTTTTTTTTTTTTTTTTTTCCCTCACAGAATCACACAGTGGTTGGAAAATTCTTGCCTTCCTTATTCCCTCCCATCACACATTGATACACATTGAAAAGATTATCTTGAGCTTGCTCTTGCCCATGCTAAACAGTCCCAGGTTTCTCAGCCTCTTCGCCTGTGACACATAGAAAGCTGTTGGTCTTCTTAGCCACAAGGGTGTATTGCTGGCTCATTTCCAACTTGTCACCAGGATTCCTTCTCCCTTCAATATTTTCCAGCCCACTCTGTACCCTTCTCTATCTCGCTCTCCCTCTGCCTACACGGATGCATGGGGTTATTCCTCTCCAGGTGCTACTACTGATTTTTTCCAGTTCAATAGTTCCTAAGAAAGGTATTAAACTAGTGAAGTTTCAAATGAAAGGAGCTGAATCAGAAATTTCTGCACTGATTCTGATCTTTTGGCAATCAATGATATTTTCAAGGGATAACATTATTATCATTTTATATATATTTTCAGTAAGACCATAACTCTTACAGATCCTCCTCAGTATCTAAATTATAGTGATTATAGCTATTCAGATTCTGCATTCTCTCTCCTATCCATTTTATTTTGAGACATGGCAAAGCAGCTATATTCTTCCAAATGATATCTTCCATAGATATTTTATATTGATTAGGAATCTTCTTACAGCTTTCTGGAAGGCAAATATCTGTCAAGATATAAGCGCCTTGAAGTATATCTCCAGATGCAGTTTTGTTTTTATACATCAGCTTTTGCTGTAGTAAACAACAACAACAAAATTGCTGAAAGAGATTGGGCACTTATAAAGCTGCTAATCATTAAACTGATCAAAGTATTTTGTGGCAGAACTTAAATGAAATATGAAATAATTGAAATATGCTGTGTGGAGTTGGAAAGAAATGAGAGTAATGAAGGTATTTTCTTTGTTTAGGTGCCTGCAGGGAATAATCACAGTAAGCAATATTAGAATAAACCCCACATAAAAGGTATCATACATAATTAGCAATCCTAGAAGTCCAGTAATAAAGGCAACCCATCTAGTCAAATTCTCATCTATTCTAAATGAGATAAATTCAGAATTTTTACTGGATTGGATCAAATGTACAGAATCAATTTCCCTGGTGGTCTAAATAAATTCATTCCTAATCTAAAACTAATTGACATTCAGCAGTTAGAATTTTATTCTAATGCTTATTTAAGGAGGCCATTTTTAATGAAGGCAAAAGGTCATTTTATAGTAATCTTGAATTAAAAGAATAAATGAGACAATGAATGGATGCCTGGAGTTTCATGCTTCACCAGATACACAGGTTACAGTTATAAAGGTTACTTTTGAGCAGAAATGAGCCAAAGTAATTGCAAAATCATTGGCTATTTAAGGACAATAATTAAAGGCATTTCATATACCCTCTTTTTCACCATTGCATTGATTACCTATTGAAAACATTATAAGGTGTTTTGGAGAAAAAGAGAGGTTGTTCTTCTTCTTCCTTCCTTTTTTTTTTTTTTTTCTTCTTTTTTTCTCCTTTTTTAATATATTTCTGGAGCCAAGAAATAGGAACTAGGAGCCAAGATTTCAGAAAGTAATTCAGACACTTGCCCTCAGTCACTACCATTGCTTAATTGCTTACACTTCAATACATAAAATAGAATGCATCTTCAGTATGTTCAGTAGTGATTTTGCAGAGATTCAAATAAAATCCTTACAAATCATTGAAAAATAAATCTCAGTAAACAAAATAATACTAGTGCTGTAATTAATATAATTAAGTTTCTATAGATCAAGGGGTAATGAGTATAAATTAAAACATAGAAAGTTCCATCTCGATCTGAGGAAGAACTTGGCAGAGCCCTGGAACAGGCTGCCCAGAGACGTTGTGGAGTCTCCTTCTCTGCAGATCTTCAAAACCTTCCTGGATGTGACTCTGTGCCACATGCTCTAGGTGTCCCTGCTTGAGCAGGAGGGTTGGACTAGATGATCTCTTCCAGCCTCAACCCTGCTGTGATTCTGTGATTCAGTTATGAAAATATAGATTGTAGGAATAGATAGATTACAGATGTAAAACACATTTCAAATTGCCAACACTTATATTCCTATAAAGCATATCAAGGTTCCAGTTTGGCCATCACTGAGCTGAACCTAATGAATGAACGGGACAAATAACTCTCAGAAATTCTCAGTAACTTGGTGTAAAGAATATAATCTATGAGAGAAATAGATTTACAAGTTTCTTTTTTTTTTTTTTTTTTTTTTGTTCTTCTCTTATGGATAGTTGATCTAAGAGCATATATTAAAAACATGTATCTGTCTGTCACTGTTTAATTTACACAACCCAATAAGCTGGGTACTTACAAAATTCAAACCATCCCAAAATACTTTCTTTTGTTTTTCATAGATTCAAATGAAATAAAATATTTCCTCCTTAATGGAGTGAAAATTGCTTTGTGAATGCAGTGACCATGTTTACTTATTTAGAATTTGTTAGCTGTGGAGCTTTCAGTTTTTAATTTATTATTATGTGTTGTTGAAACTGTGGACAAGAATTTTTTTTCCAAAGCATATTTCTTTAAAATGTATTAAAATAAATTCTTTCTATATGTATCGCAATTGTCAACAGCCTTAATATGAGAGTGGAACTTCTTTGTTTCAGAAACTGAAGGCTCATTTCAAAGCTGTAACCCTGTTAGGGTTCGTTCTGTGACTTTAGAGGGCATGAAGATCAAGTCTTCAATGCTTCATTGGACAGCAAAAACAACAGAAATGAAAATTAGAAACCAAGGCTTTTTAATAAACATCAGTCCTCATAATTTCTGTGTAATTCAAAGTATACTTGAATTAGGTATCACAGATATGTGCATCTGTGTTTTTCATTAACTCAGACAGACAATTGAGACCTTTAAACATTTTCTGTCTCCTTTAAGAAATTTATAGTTTTTGATGTTGTAGCAACTAAGCTTATTTCTCTTCCTGTATCAGATTGTAATGGCTACAATAAATACCTTTTTCTACAAGATGTTATTAGTCTTGATATGAAATAGCTTAAAATTCATGTAATAAATTTTAATGTGGTTTAGGAAATATCCCAGTATTTTATAATCCAATAAAAAATAGCTATGTTGCATCCCTTTTATGGTTCTAATGTTGAACCTTTATTGCAGGATAATTTCCCAAAAACATCCAAGTTCATTTTACTACTGAAATTTAGATATAATCTGGAACAATTCTACTTCTTGATAACACTGTATTGGAATTATCTCTAACTTCCTGTACTTATTTTCTTCTGATTTACAATTTTAGCACAAAATGTTTTCAGTAAAACACCATATTTAATAGTTGCCAGTTGATGGTGGTTTTTTACCCTTGTATTTCCCCTGCACTTTAAAATTGTGTTGGATTTTGCCTTACTTTTCAGTACTCTAGGTAACTGAACTGTGAAAGACCCATCTATGTGTTTTCAGTACTTAAGTTTTGTATAGTAAAAATACAGGTTTAGAGTATTCTCTGTCTGACTTCTTTTGAAATATTTTTTTTTTTAATTAAATTCTGTCTCTATAAGATTAAAAGGAGCAATACTGTCATCTGAGTATCAACATATTGTTTCTTTGGGAAAATTGTTTAGTAGGATTATACAGACATGTAGCAGATGATGATTTTTGACAGAAAAACAACATAGTTGCATGAATAACCTTCAAGGAGATGTAGGAAGAATCAAAACCACACTTGTATTTAAAGAAGTGAGAGCTACATCAAATTGTTGAAGCACTATATTAAATGATACAGACTACCAGTAAATGTTAGTAGGATTGTCCCAGATATGCCACATTCTAAAAAAGTAATAAGAAAATCATTTCCAAAAAGATTTACCTATGTGTTTCATTTTCTCTTTATCTGGGAGGCTGTTTAGGTTTAAATATCATTTTGTAGAATTTTTCTATTCCCATCAGATTCCTAATTCTTTTATCCATTGGAATTTTTATGAAAACAGCAGCTCATGAGAGTTACTGCTCTCATGGGAGTAGCAGATTTCATTTCCTTCTTGTGTTACAGTATGATATATGTATATCCTTTTTCAAAATCTGAAACCAGTAGACTTATCTATTCAAGAACACTTACAATTCTTACACTTTTTACAGCATTTTAACAATATTTAATGATATAACTTTTCTGAAGTTCCACAAAACATATTCCTGGATTAACAGTTAATTAAGGTTTGTTAAAATCGCTCAAGCAATAAAAAGAAAACATTATTCAGATTTTGTTTTCAACTGCAATACTGTAATGTCTGATTGTTATTGTTTTACATCTTGAGTAAATGATACCATTATCAAGACTGATTACAGTCTTTGCAGAACTGAGTCTGTTAAATATATATATTTATTAATAGCAAGGAGTTAGAAGGTCTTTGAATCAAAAACAACAACAAACAATGAGTTTGTTACCAGTTACCATGACTTGTCTCAAAGATGCACATAAAATTAAAACGGTGGAATGACACATTTGTTAGTCTGTCAAAAACATATACTTCTTAAGTTCGTTTAGAACAAATATCTAAAAGCCATGGATTTCTAAAAAATTTTCTGCATTAAGGAGTGGAGCATGATATTCTAAATCTCATTTGCAGCAAAGATACTCCTCAGGCCTGTGAACTCAGGGAAGATTCTATTTTTGATTTTGTTGTAGCTTCATATTTGCAAAGTTAAGAAACTTGCAGGCTCATAAACTTCTGCTTTTCAGTCTTAGAAGTAATAGTTTCATACATTCTAAAATTGTCTTGGGAATTTTGTGATTATATCAAAGGAATAAAAATTCTGCAAATTTTTAAAAAAGGTGTTTTTGCAGTGAATGCTAACTATAATGTCTGAATAAAGATACTGTAAAAACGTAGAACTTACACAAAATATCTTATTTGATTTGTTTTTGGATCTTTTTTTCCTTCTTTGTCTAAAAACGATATCACTATGAAGTTTAATTTTGTGAGACTGTGTAAAATACTATCATCCTAGAATTAATTTTATTTATATCTTTGGAATTCTGCAGAACTACAAGATCTACAAATAGAAAACTAAATTTTGAAAAAGAAATAGGAGCTGTGCTTAAGTAATCTGGATTTTAGGATCCAGATACTGTATTTTCATATGATCATTGTCTGTATAATTCATCACAGCTCATCATCTTAGTGACTAGTGCTTACTCTTTCTCAGTACATGAGTCAGTTCCACACTACTCTTCTGAAGATCTATGAAATGAAAAAGAATAAGATAATTAGACATTTGCCTGAATGCAAGTGTTCGGATTAGTTTCTGGCCTCTGTGTACTGCAATGGTTAGTATCTAAACTATAAACAAGCCATCTAAATGTTAGCAGTATTTAGGCTCTGTATTATAAAAATCTGGGTGTGGAATAGTTCATCTGTGGTTGGATTGTAAAACTGTATAATTAGGTAGATTTATAATTAATCATTTTAATAATTATTATGAAATACTGTTTCATGATACCATGAAATACTCAAAAATAAGCAATCAATCAAATAACCAATAAGAGAACCCAGATCACAGTAACTTGTGGCATCAATTGTTCCAAGAAATCACAGGGGACTATTTGTAGTGGGGAACAAATAGCCGCTTTAATGCTGTAGCTCTTCCCTTTTATCCGTAACATCCGACCGGACCGTGCCCCATACTCTCAATAGTCCAATCACCAGAAGGCACCATGTTGCCTCTTGGCATTTATGTTCCTCCACGGGTCTTCCTCGTGCCTGTCTTGTGGCTTTATGGCTTCTCCATCTTGCCCGCCTCGTGGCTCCTTCCTCTTCCTGTTCCTTGCTCTCCCAATGCCTCGATTTTCGGCTGCTTCTCAGTTTAACCATTTCCCTGACAGACAAGGAGATGTTCCGTAACCACACACGAATATATGGGGAAAAAAAATAGTAGTGACAGGATAAACATAGATTTTTTGTTTTCATCTGGGTCACAGAATTTTTTGGCATGACCGCAGTATGACTTCTAGGTGACTGTAGGCCAGGCTTACCCAACAATCTATGAAAGTTTGTCATCAGAGTTATTTTCAAACAGAAACACTAATAAGCCTTAAAAGAAATGTAATACTATAAAATGTGAAATATGCTCTATTTTTGGGAAAGAAAGAGATGTATATTTTGACTGTTAAAATTTTTGCTTGCAGTAAACTGACTTCTTTCCTCATTAAACATCTGTATCAGAATCCACAGTGAAGACCTCTGCTTTATTGATTTGGTGTCACCATTGCTGTAGAGGTGGCCAGAGCCGTCAAATGTGTTTTGCAAATTCTTGCAAAGATTTATGGGATTTTTAAATATAACTTTTGCAATGAATAAATATAAAGTACACATTTCTCCTTGTGCTTTTTCCCAGGTCCGAATTTCATTATACTAGAGAAAGCAATATAAAGGACAGAATCTCTAAATCTGGAGTAGGTGTTACTTTTATTAAAAAATTGCAAATCATGAAATAATGCAAAATAAATGAACACACATGACATATAAACACAGAAATGATATAAAATAAATTGCCTAATTTCCAGCTTGTCCTAAGAGTTCTAAATGTTTGATATCAGCTTAAGCATTTCTGAATGCTATTATAATAGTTTCTCCTCTCACTACTTCTTTTATTCAGAAACTGTGGGGTTTTGACCTTTATTTGCTTTAAGCCAATTTGGGTTAATCTAATGTACTCCAATGTAGATACATAAACATAAAGTTTATGTTATTTTTCAAATCAGTTTGTATAAAGTAGTTTTAAATCCATCCTAATGTTCCTAAAATCCATCTGATGCATATCTTTCTTAAATAAATAAATATTTGTGAACACAGCTAACATCTTAGCTGCTTTTCGGTTTGTCTTTTACATTACTTATGTAACATGTAAGTGAGAAAGAAGTAGGAAGCCATGGAAGTCAAGAACCCTTTTTTTTTTTTCTTTTTTTTTTTTTTTCCTGTTTTCTAAAATCTATGTTAAATGTCTGTTTTTGGCTTATCATTAGAGCTCTATAAGGTGTCCTAAGGTATTCAAGAATGTGTCAATCAAAATGGTTAATCATCATAAAAATTTTCACTAGTAAGTTACTACTGTTCTATATTTTTGTAGTTACTAACACAAATTATTGTTACAGTGTATCAATATGGTGAAACTATTACTTCAGCATTAGTGATTTTATCTGCAATTCCATAAACAATATGTCACTTTTTATCTCAGAGTAAATACATAAAGAATAGAGTTAAATTTTAACTTTTCTTTTACTTGACTTTTCTCCACAGCCACGTCTGTCTTCACCATTCACAATAATACCTTACCCTTTGTAGGAGAGCATTAACAGCTGTCACTGTCAAGCAGTCAAAGACTACTTTGATTTCCTAAATTATCAAAGCTTAGAAACAATTTTGCTGTTTCTGTTAGAAAGAATTAACCATTTCTCTACTAAATTTTTTTCTTTCCTTACAAACTTAACAGCTAGGCATATGGACAAGACAAAAGAACAGCTGTAAGAACTAAACTGTGAAATTTCATCCTTATCATTATACACATCAGTCATTCAGAGCATAAAATAAAACTTACTGGCAGAAAGCCTTGCAAATCAAATATTTTTAAGGTATAAACTGGTATATGCTGTTGCTTTCTGTAAAGGCTGTGAGTAACACCAGCTAATAACATACTTTATCTCACATTTCTGTTTTTAAGAAGTATTACTCTGTTTTATGTTTGTTTTGTTACTGGAATAACAGAACTTTGACCTAGAAAATCTGGTTTTTTATGTTCTAAGATTTTTTTGCTGAGTTATTTTGCAATTTGCTTTTGTTGCCGATTACATTTTACCATTGTTCCTTTGGGATGAAAAACAGTCACAAACGTTGCTACTGAATAGCTTAAACACTTCTGTTTTGCACAGTTCAATGACTGAGGTCAACTGCGAAAAAAACTAGGTATTCAGCCACTGTATTCAGCCACTTAATACCATCTTATGGCTTCTGGTACAATCACAATCGAGATCTCCATCATTTAAATTGTTGTATGTGGCATTTTGATCAATGAGAGAGAAAGTAAGAAAGTTTTTTTATTATTATTTTTTTATTTTTTATTCTGCACACTTTTCTGTAAAGGATATTCTGAAGTACATGTTGCCGAAGAAAAACTCTGAGTTAGTGTATCCACAAAGTTGCTACTTCCTCAGCAACTGTCATTTTACCACTTACAGCCCACTTTTTCCAAAGTCTTGGGCTTGCTTTATCCTATTTTTTTTAATTTGTTTCTTTTTCTACCGAAAATAACAGAAATTCATGCACGACTACTTTTTGCCAAACAAGCCCCAAAAGATATCAGCTGACCTCTTTTTTCTATGATTGTTAGCTTATTACATTTATTTGCCATTCACCCTGGACCAATTGCTCCATATATATGGAGCAAAAAAAAAAAAAAAAAAAAAAAAAAGAGATGTTTATCTAAGTGATGTTTAGCAATCTAATGCTCCAAAAGACATTTCATATAGACAAAAAAAAAAAAAAAAAGAAGAATCTTCATTTAAAATGATTATACAAAAGCTTTGTAATATCTACTGTGTTCACTCTTGCAATATGCTTCTAAGCCCTGAAGTTGAGACTTCAGCCTTCCTAGGAGCAGCAGTATATGTTTTAATTGTAGATTTACTGGATTCCAGGGACTTATGATGAAATATGACTAATGTAATCAGATTTAAATAGAAGGAAGATTTGGACTTTACAGACATTTTTATTTGTTAGTGTGAACGACAATTAAGATACATTATTTCCTCTTAGCACTCTCAAAATGGGAAAAGTATACAAAAATCAGTGACATAGTACATGATCCAAAGTATTCAAATGAAAAAAATTCAAATCAGTATGACTCGATATAAAAAATGAATTACCAATATTAAATGTACCAGTGTACACCTTACTCTTTCAAAAGCAACCTATCAATTTTTATTTAATTTTGGTAATATTGTATTTAGTATAGTGACTTCTGTAGACACTGAAGGATTGTTAATATTGTTTTCTTTGCTTTGCCATTAGGGCTGTTGTAAGTTTCCTTAAAGATTACTATAGGAAAAAAATACAGGGAGGGAGGAAGACTTTTGAATGATGAAAGGATAATAAATAAATAAATAAATAAAGTCTTTTACATCATTAGCCTTCTTTGCTCATAATTAAGGCTAGTTGTAGATTCTATGTGGAGAGTAGATGTGATTTTACAGGGCACTGCCTTCTGTAGACATAGTACATAATATTTACCATATTTCTTGTGCATTAGTGATCTAAGATATATGAGTCAAGCCCTAATGTTCAACCTTTCAGAACGTACTGTGACTATTACAGCATTGCATGTGATGTGACATTAAAAATTCACTAAATGATACAAGCACTCAATTTAAATGTGTTAGAAAATTCTACTGAAATCTATGGGACTGTGCTTAGATCTGTTGCATACTGGTAGCATTTTCATGTCTTAATTTATATAATAAAATTATTCTGCTCAACACCTAAAATATGTCTTCTTCTTTCAAAAATTACAAGAACAAAAAAAAAAAAAAAAAAGAACATATTCTGTACTTGTAATTTTGTCTTTAAAACTCAAACTGTCAATTTACATAGAAAAGTAGACATGCACAATACTTGTGATGGAAACAGGATTACTTACAAAAGAAACTATCCTAAAACACTTATCTTAATGGTTTTATTTATAAAATAAAATGTTTCTGTCGGGTTATGTGATTAAAGTCTCATCTCCATTAACACAAACGGGCACAGATGAATAAAGGTGGGCAAAATAAACTGAAAAATGTAATCGGAGCAAATAGAAGTCCTGCCTGGGCAGTCCCATGGATGTCATGGGAGGACCAAGAACCCAGTGGTTGGGGTGATACTTGTCAGATAAGGCAAATGATGGGCTGCAGATCTCCTTACAGATGGAGGTACTAGGCTTACTGTACAGAATTCATTAGAGGATTAAGGGACAGAATGTTTTTGTATTGCAAAAGACTTGTCTTGTGGGAAGCAATGGAATGAAAAGGGTAGTTTAGGAACGAACAAGCATGGGAAATAAAGGGATAACAAAATATAAGATTCAAGTGTGCCTGTCAAGCCATCACATGCACCTGATTGCTACAGTCTGTCCTACTGTAGGACATTTTGCTACATTTTATTAAACTTCTTTTCTAATCTAATTTTCATGTATAAGAATAGAGTTCTGTGAGTGCAAGTCTAAGGGCCAGCAACTGGAATCAAGCGGGGACATACATCTGTGGGGACATGCATCTGTGGTACCAGTAACTGCAAGAACTGAAGTTCAGTGCTAGAGTGCTGGGCAGAGGATTTGTAGAAAGGAAAGAGATGAAGAATACCCTGCAGATTTGCAGGGTAAAAACTACCAAAGTCAAACAGTACATATATATTTTTCCCTCTTTCTTTTAAACTCTTTCATGGTATGTTTTTACTCCAAATCCACAAAAACTTTTTGATTTTAATGAACTATGATTATATGTATTTGGATTAAAAGGTATCTGAGGTACCACAATATTTGAAAAAAAAACTACTAGAAGATTTTTTTTTATGTGTACATCACAAAATGATATAAAGCAAAACTAATTTAACGTAGTACATTCAGGGACAGATGCATTTATCTGAATGATGATGCAGAAAAGCTAACAGATATTTAACATAAGAGCTTTCACTATATTGGTGTTAAAAACATAGACATACACTCTTTTCTATGCTTTTTCCTGGCTAGATGATCATATCAAAGACAGCAAATAAATATGTAAATCTGTGTAAGAGGAGGATAAGGGAAGAAACTGTGTATTATTCTTTTTTTTTTTTTTTTTTTTTTTTTTTTTTTTTNTGAAAAAGATTAATAAAGAATTTGGGGATTGGGTTATTAGGACTTTATTCAGAATTTTGTCATGGTCTTGTATACAACTAGAGGAAAAATATTTTTCAAAAATGAGAAAAAAAAAATTCTGTCATGTCCAAAACTTTAAAGCATTATAGATACTTTTCTTTGTTAGTCTTCAGTTCAAAAGCATTTTGCAATGTATTACTCTTTGTTTTATGAAATGCAATTTTATTTGTATTCACATAATATAGATATGGATATAGAAGTGTACAAGGTAATGCATGTTTATAATTGTATATGTGCATAAATATATAAGGGAGAACTTCAGAGAAACTTTATTCAAACTGTTATAATGCTGGAAATTCAACTTCGTTTTTAGCCTTTAGTAACAGCCTTAAAAAGAGTAAAAATTCATTTATTTTTAAAATCATAGAATAATTCAGAGAAAACCTCACTGATTTTGTCAATGATTATGGGAAGAGTATTACAAATCCTGTAAAACTTGTTGACTACCTGATAGAATTTATTTCTGGAATGTTTGCAGTAGACAGATGTATCTTTTTACGTATATTTGGTACAAAGGATACTTAGTAGACCTACCTCAAACCTTGTTGAAATTGGCAACATAAGTCTTTTCCTTTTCAAGTTACACACGAAATAAAAACTCATATAAAAATACTCAGTGAGTAAAAATACTCAAAACATGGAAGTGTCTTTTTTTGACAAATTACAGAGCAAACTATATGCCTTTTCTGTACGTTATAGCTGCCAATACCTTGAAGAAATGTAATCCAATTTCATTTTATGAGATATTTAAGTGGATAAAAATGACAGTAACTTTAAATTATCATCAAATTATTCCAGCAAATTCTGCATGATTATAAGAGGTATATGGATAACTCTCTGTCATTTTATCTGTTTCTTTCCTCCTTTTTCTTTTCTTGTTTTGCCATGCTTTTGATGGACATACATATGCATATATGCTTAGAGCTTCAGCAAAAAACATCAACACTTCTTTCTGTGACTTAAAAGTTTTACAGCTTCCAGTTTTTTTAAGCATTTAAGTGTTTCTTTTAGAATTCCTGAGTAATCCTTGAAGTAAATGCATTTTCCTATTTGTAACATATTTCAAAAGTTATTTTGAACTTTGAGTCATTGCCGTTAACTCAAAATTTCTGCAGCGTGGATAGTGTATTGGTGGACTTGATACAAATTCTACGATTGTTACAGAATAAAAGCACAACAAAGCCCAACAGATTTCAGTCCTTGAATAATTCAACATATGAGTATGTTAGCTTGCTCCAAAGGCAGTAAAAACACTTAACTACTTTAAACCTCATTTAGTTTTCTTTTTTGCTGTATGGAAGCCATAAATGCTGCTTTTCAGTTTTTTATCACATGACTCCATGTATTGTGTATAAAGGCGATAAATATCACTACAAAGTTATTGCTTAGTTTTCAAGCAAATACTATTGCTTGAAATATTGCAATGAACTCAGTAATAAAGGTTTTAAGATGGAAATTGTTGTCTAGTGAAAGGAAAAAATGCTAATGAAAATGAAGTCACCTATGCACCTGCGTGCGTAAACACACACACACGCAAACTCTTATTTAAATAGTAATTGTTGTTTTAAAGTACTTCCTTACATAGCAGTATAGTGCTCTTAATCAGATCACTTAATCAGATCTTAATAGATCTCTTTATCAGATCATTTGTATTGATCTCTTAACACTATTTTGCATCTTTATTTGATGATACTTAAGTATATTAGAGGTGCATAATTAAACAGTGGGGAAATATATATTAGGCAGGTTTCTCAGCTGGGCTTTATCTGAATCAGATAGAAGCAGAAAGTAAAATATTTCATTTGAAGTTGGTGAGAGTTTTACTACTACCCCTCAGTTCACAATAGAAAAGGTCAATCACGAAAGTTATATGTTACTTAGGGCAAAATATTTTACATGGTATATTAACAAATAGAAAAAGCAAACAAAGTCCAATGCATTTCACATCTAACTTACTTCAAATCCAGGAAAACTAGTACTGTGTTACTAAATTTGTGTTGGATTGGTTTGGAGATTTTTTTTTTTTTTTTAGATATTAGATGATAAACCCAGTTTAGAAGGGTATAAATATTTTTCAGTATGCATGTTGTTGTTGTTAATGACGTCTGTGTTTGCTAGTGTAGTGAATTTATTTCACCTATGGTAGGACTATTTTTCAGTCTATATTCTGAAACTTTTATTGACCATCTGTAATGTCATCCATTGCTAAGACATGAAAATAAAATATATTTTCACAACTTCTGGTGGAAATCATAATACTGAATTGATCAATTTTTGAAATGATTCAAGGATATCTATTAAAGACCTCTCAGGTGCCACTAAAAAAAAAAAAAAATGCTACTATTGACACCCAAATTGCTTCAATATTAACCAGAATTTCAGAAGAACATATGATACTAAATAAGAAGTGGAAATTTCACCTTCCAGAATCTCAAAGACTAGTGAGCTAGAAGTGATATCCTTCTACTCTTAAAATGAGTTTGATTTGTATGGATAACACATAGATCCATGAAAGATAAACTCTTACTGTAACAGACAAACTATATGAAGGATTTGCAATGAAATAAAATCTTTGGGATTAGTCTTTAGCATCTATTTTTAACATGTAAAATCCATTTTAAAATATAAATATTACCTTATTCATCTGATGAGAAGATTAATAGGAAAAATATATCTGGTACTTAAAAACACAGTGCATTATTAGAATTATAGCAGGAAGATTGAATATAAAATTATCCATTCCATAATGTTTCTTGATTTATATGCACATATATGTTTATATTAGAAACTATAATTTTAATACCATTAAAAATATACAATATATTACCTAGCTAACTTTGCTACTTTTTCTAATAAGGAATGTGTTGCAGTTAGAAAGTGGTGGGGACAGGGGGAGAAGGAGATATCAAATACTGTGTTAGCTATATGCCTTACTCTGGCAGTACCAGATTCATGAATAGTCTGTTGATCTTAGGTCCAATCGCCTTCCTAAGAGAGAAATGATTTCACGAAAAATATGATCAACTATAGACCCAATTCTGGCAGTAGCAAATTTACGAATATTCTATGAACTGTAGGTCCAATTGCCTTCCAAACAAGTAGTCGAGTTCATGAATAGCATGATTAATTCAAATGCAGCATTTACAAAGCAGGTTTTGGATGTCAGTACAGGAAATTTTATACTACAGCATGGGATTTTTGGCTAGCTCTGATTTACAAATGTACAGTCATCACCCCAGCAGATGGGAGAGGGCTCTCACTCTTGAGTCTTCCCTCTACTCCTTCCCTCCTTTTCCTCACATTTTGGTGGAGCTTGAATGACGGTAGTCATACTTACTATTGTTATTGATTGATTAAAAAGTTTCTCGTTTTAATTTAAAGGTATAGTCAATGGAAAATGTAGAGCACTTGCTGAGTGAGTAGTAGTCGTACCTTGGAGGTGGGTAACTTTTGGGATGGAGGTGTGTTTTGGCATTATAACGAGCTTATAATGAGCAAAGTTTGAGCAAAGTTCATGCAAAGGGAGTGATTTTCCACCCTTTCTGGCTCAGCACTGGACATCTCATCATATATGATGCCGCTCCTGTGCAGCTTATCAGAAGCTCAGTGCAGGAAGCACAAGTTTGGCAACAGTGTCTTCACTCCACCCCACCCTCTGTTACTCCTCTTTGCAGCTGCAAGGAGGGCAGATTGTGATGCCGAGGGAACTGTGGAGGAGCAGAGTCTGTGTGTACTAGTCATCCTGTAAGCGACAGCTGTGCATCACCCCTAGCAAGCCTCCGTAATGCCACAAATTCTGTTAGGCCCTATTTTTTCTCTAAGTTCCTCTTTTTCAAGCAATTATTCCACAACTTATTGCAGGCAAAACTATGTATTAGGGCAGTTTTTATTATTGTGATTTTCTATATCTTTTTTTTCCAATATGAAAAATCCTCTATGAGCTATTTATGAATATTGGAGGTTTTGATTAGAATTATATATTGGCAAAAAACAGACAATCTTGATGGAAACTTATGTTCCAACCTTGTTGGCAAATGTGTCTATTTGGTGATCATTTCCATCTTATTCAGAACTGCCTTAATTCTCTGTTCATTCTTTCCCCTTTTCTTTATTGGATTTTCATAATTAACTCCTTCCAAAGCTCTTTCAGAGGCCACGTATAAAATAATGTGAGCAGTTGTTTATTATATTCTATTTTTCACATGGTTCAATGACAGTTATTGTAAAAATATACTACCAGATATACTACCAGTTCATAAACTGTATATCTCAGAAAAATAAAGGGGAAAAGGAACACACTAAGATCCTCATTTTTTTTTTTTTAAATTATTAGCACACCTGGAGAATAAGTCATAGAACTACTATTTTTTTTTTTTCCTCTCAGAAAATATTTGCAAATTGTGAAGCTTTGGAAAGATCATACTTTGCTACATAAATGTAAAAATATTTTCTTCTAAGCTGAACATATGTGAATTTTTAATGAATATTGTTAATGATTCAGACTTTAAATGATAAAATCATTTTACTTTTTTATTAATAGAAATTCTATTTAAATGATTTGCCATTAGCAGATTTTTATTAGCATAGTTATTTCAATAAGAAATAAGGAAAAAAGAGAATGGGAGTATTTTGTATCATAAAAATAGTAGACTGGCTTCATTTCATTGTTACTTTTAACATAACCTCACAGGAAATGCTAAACAAAATTATTTCACTTAACCCTGAAAATTTCTTTCATTCTGAAGAACCATAATGGAATCATAAATTTCCTGGCACTGAAAATGCCTGTGAATGAGATTCAACATTTTTTTTTTCCATGTTACTTAATAAAGAGGACCCAGTAACTTTTTAATAAAAGCAGAGGATGTAGCGAATTGATGCAAATATATGTGTTCCTGAATTTATTTTGAATCATTTTGAAACAGTTACATGTCTTTACAGGCTAAAATTTCCTGTTGTTGCAAATGCTTGCTAATTAGTATCACATCGAAGGAACTTTATAAAGAAACATGAAAACTTTTTTCTTGTTTTTAAATTTGTGTTTTAGAAAGAATAAGTAAAAACAAAATACTATTCCTACTATATTATCATTTTTAAATACATTAGTTTTGCATATTCTTCAAAATAACATATTATTCACATATACGAGTTCAGAAAAAGTGAAACCTCGAAAACTCATATTCTCCTGTATGTAAAAAATAGTTTTAAATCTGCCACTACGTTTTATATGTGCAAGTTCGTGGGTTTTGTTTTTATTTATTTATTTTTTAACTTCTCTGTAAAGTATACATGAGGTACTGGAATCTTGCTAATATTTGGGGGCAGTGGCTAAAAACTAATAGAAAGGTTTGGTAAAACAAATGTAAATACAAGCTTTAAGAGAAGCTGATCATTTGCTTAGAATGTAAGCCTGTAGTCAAACAGAGCTTGGAAAAGTTCACCTTAATCTTGAAAGATCTCCAAGGTATTATCCAGTTGTTCTTATCTCTTGATACTTCTGGTATTATTTTAAAAGTAATTCAGAAATATGGAAAAATACATTGCATTTCATCTCTTCTTTAATATATATTTCATACATCTTAAAATGGAACTGTGTTTCATTCCTGGGCTGAACCTTACAATCCCTGGGAGTTGTACGTAATTATATTTAATCTTTTCTACTGCTGACTCAGTACTTAGTAAGTGTGGAGAGCAAGCTTCTTTTGAGTTTGCTCTCAAGTCTTCTTTAAAAAAGTACAGGTAAGTAATCTATATTTCAAAGAAACATGACCTTTACTTGATTTAAATGGAATCTTTCTTTCAATATCTGAAATGAGAAAGTGGTTAAAGTTTAGGTTGATAGGTAAGATGTATTTTGGGAACAGATAAGCTTAAAGGTCAGACACTGTCAAAAAAAGGATTTTAACTTTTTAATATTTAAATGCTTCATAAGAATCATGGTTTATGCATGCCTGACATACTTTTTAAGTTCTAAAATAAAATTCTTCTTCCTTTTCATAAGATTCACTTTTCAATATTTGCCACAGTTTGCTGGCATTGCATGAGCAATCACTTCATCGCTTCCTCCTTCTTCTGAGATAGATTATTTTCTTGGCCTTTCTATCAAATAATTTTAAAATAATGTTTCAAAATAAGACCACGTAAAATTAAAAAAAAAAAAACTTTTTTTTTTATAGATTCATTTTTTCAATATCTATTGATGGCAAACTCAGGAGCTTTTAATGTAACTAGTAAAATTACAGTCCAACATAAAATGCAACTTTGTTTCATAACATAATACATTTAGTACTGTGGCTTGTTTGTTTTTTTTTCAAATGTTAACATATTTTAATGTACAACATGGGATTGACAGAGGCTAGTGGGGTTATGAAATCAAATTGTGTGGAAACACGAGTAAATACCTAATAATTATTATCTTATTAAGGGACCACAGACCAATCTAATCTATAATCCACAAGATCATACTTCAAAGCTAAAATACTGAAAAACTCTAACACTTCTGTCCTCTACTTCAAAATTCTCTAAAACTGTGTGCAATTTCCAAAGAGTATCTGGATGATGCTAAAAATGCACTTGCCTCTCCTCTCCTTTTTCACCCCACCTTTCTTTTTCTTTCTTTCTTTTCATAATAGTCCTATTTTAATCTATTTTCTTCTGCTATCATTCTATTGGTGTCTTACTCATCTCACGAAGTTCCATTTCTGTCAACCACACTGTCAAATTTTCCTCAAGTAGTCTCTTTTTCTTTCTGCAGTTTTGTTAATAGGAGCTATGTTATAGATATACTTTGAATTAAATGTTCTACTTGTTCAAGCTTTAAGTTTTATCACTAACTCTTTGAGAGGAAACTTACTGCAAAGGTGAAAAGAGTAAGCCTTGCAGTTTGTTCACTGGTTATTTTGCAGGAAAGAAAAACAACAACAAAAAAAGTTATTAATCTCCAGTAGATGGTATATTTTCAGCATATGTCTCTAAAAAAATAGTTTCTCATTGTCACACATTTTCTAGTGTTGCTTCTTTCTGAAGAGAAGGCCTTTCTGTTTTGTTGATGTTGTATACTGTGCCAGACAGCAACAGCTGACAATACAGCTCTTGGCTACTTGCTCACATGTAATCCAGTACTAGATAGAAGTTATTTGCTTATGAGTAAATACCATGAGTAGGACAAAAAAAAAAAAAAAAAAAAAAAAAAAAAAAAAAAAGTTTGTCAGCCTTTTTTTTCCCCTAAATTTTGCTGTATACTCCTCTCTTCCTACTTCCTTAAAAGCAGGAAGAAAATAAATAGAGAAAAAAATAATATGATTTTAAGTTCTTTGTATTTCCCCAAGTTATGTAAAAATATCTTTGGTCCATATCAATATGAATTTGAACATGCTGCAAATGAGGCATTGTTTTTTAATAAGGCAAAGCTTTTTTTCATCCACAGGAGAATACTATAAATAACAAGTCCCATCAGGCAAGTAATACTAATTTCACCTAGTATAAAATCTTAAACTTGATATCAAAACAAAGTCATAACTTGGAACAATTAACTTCTGCACAATTAATATTTTTAATGGATCTCTATTTCAGCATTTCCCATATGGTTTATTCAATTAACCCTTACCCTAAGAGATTGCCGCTTAACAGTCTCAAATAAACAGAGAGAAGAAAACAGCATTTGGGTAAATCACTCCAAAGATGTTAAAAGTACTAATGTTTGGCCTATGTACCCAGCACAATCTTAGCTAATGAACTCTGTTTTCAAATGAAAAAGTGCTTTCAAAGAGTATCCTAATTATTAAAGAAATTGTCCTTCAGGTGGCAGACTGAAGTTATGCTTTGATAGGGAAAAATGTGCTAACAGTCTGAAGTCTATTTATACCTGCATAGCTAATATGCCGTTTCTACTTTTCTGAGTACAGATCAGTTAAACTTTTTTTTTTTTTTTTTTTTTTTTTTTTTTACACAAAAATGGTACCTGCTATATTAGTAGCATTGATGATAACACACATTGCAGGGCTTCAAGTCCCTCAAGAACTGCAGTATTAAATTGAGGAAGATTGGGGAATGTAATTTTAACTGATGCTCCCAGAGAGATCTGCAGAACTGTGCTAAAACTTAAAACCTCAAACAATGAATTAAGTAATATGTAGTACAAAAAACATTTCTTCCCTTGTCCTCAATCTTTTTTAGAAACCTTTTAGATACCTTTCTTTGTCCTGCTGCTTGCCCTTCATAATGCCTTGAAAATACCT